>NC_090442.1:186003895-186320395 GCF_031143425.1 Pleurodeles waltl
GTGTATATATGTATGTGCACCTGCCGCTATTACCTGCCTGCGGGCTTCCCTAACAAGCCTAACCGCTAGAGGAGCGCGGACCCAATATGGCGCCTCTACGCTGCAAAAGAGGAGGAGGAAAAATGGCGCCCCTCTTTCTGTCAAATGTCGAGCAAATCACTCTTCAAGTGTTTCAGGTAATTAGCAAGTGCTGGCAGGCTTTCATTTAAAGTTTAGCATAAGAATCCCTGTACCCCTAACCCCAGTACAGATGTGCACCCACTGATAAAGTGAGTTGTGTCGGCAGCAAAGGGAGAGTGAACTGAAGCTCTCTTTAGTAGCTGCAGGCAATGTTTCAGTTTTTTCAGTGAAAAAATTCAGATTCACTTTACAATGAAACATAAAACACAAACTCTACACAGATTAAGAATCGTTACGAGATGATGACTGGCAGCGTTACAGTCCACTACGCGTCCGCGGCACGGTCTCCCTTATTTGGAGAGAAAGGATACTAACAAACCCAACCACTAGACGCAGTGGTCCCCAACCTGTGGTCCAGGGACCCCGGGGGTCCACAAAGCATCCTCAGGGGGGTCCCAGACTGCTTAGAAAATTAAATAATATTAACAGAATAGGTCCCCAGGTTTCACTAATGAATCAGTGGAGGGGTCCCTGGATTGCAATAGTGATTCAGTGGGGGCCCTCGGGTTCCAGTAATGATAAAGTGGGGGTCCACACAAGTCAAAAGGTTGGGAACCACTGCGCTAGAGTGCTGATCCAATATGATGCCACTACACGACATGAGAAGAGGAGTTAAAAAGGCTCTCCTCTCTCTGTAAAATGTTGAGTAAATCCGAGTTCCAGTTTTTCAAGTAATTAGCAAGTATTGGCCGGCATTAATTTAAGGTTTGGCATAATAATCGCCCTACCTCCCTCCCCTCCCCCCCCCCCGCCACCACCCCAGTGCAAATAAGTCCCTGATGATAAAGTATGTTGTACCAGCAGCAAAGGAGAGAGAACTGAAGCCCCCTTCAGTAACAGTTTTTTCAGTCCACAGATTCAGTTTGCAATAAAAACAGTGAAGCATAAACACAAGCACTAGTTAGATTGAGACCTGTTACAAGAGAATGACCACAGGGCTCCAGTCCGCTCCAGTGAAGGGCCAAACCCGACACTGACAAACTGCAACGTGTAAAGACAGAATAAGAAGTAAGCACACGAGAGTGACACTGAAGGCAACATAAGCACCGGTAAGCTCTCAGTAGGCCTCCAATAAGTCTTGTGCAGGCAGACAGCTGTGCTGTCTGGAAGGCCTGACCTAAAAATTGCATCATGTGAGTTTTATGTGGAAATCTTTTGAGTAAAATCCAAGACAAGTAAATGTGGAAGTGAAGTGACTGTGTGGAGGACAGAGCCTCAGAGCTGCCAATACATTCTTGTTGTGGAGTGTCTAGTTATTCATAAAAATGATTGAAACACCATGTGAAATTGGACTACTTCCAGTGTCTAATTGAAAAATGCCACAAAGGATAGTGAACTAAATAAAGCAAGTATACCTAAAATATTGTTGGGAATTTCCTCGACAGCTGGTTTTCAGCAGGACTTTTTAAATGGAACGCCTATGACTCACCTTGTGCATATGTGGTTCCTCAATACACCTTTACTCCGAGATAAATAAATGCATTGAAAAAATAAAAAGAACCGTGCTTTTGGACCAATCGAGGAACTACATAATGGGACTTCCTGAGGAAATGCCAGTACTGGCTGGCTCTGTGGTCAGAAAACCGAGTTTTTGTCTTTATTATTCTCAGTTAGCCGCTGCCTGGATCAGAGACGGCCACAAGCAGGTGCCCCATACGACTAGGTATAGTACTGGCGAGCAGATGCATCCCCCAAGGTGGCCTGCAACGGAGTCATGTCGCCTGCACCTGCCTCACAAGCTTGTCACCTTCTGTGCCCTTTGTCCATGCCTCCCAGCCAATGCTCAATAGCACTGTGGTTTCCCGCATGGCCCCCTTACTTTGCTACCGCAGTCATTGCTTAATTTGTGCTTGTTGTTTCCGGTGGGGGACCCCGCCACTTATTTTTCTGCCTCGAGCATTTACTGCGAGCAAAAGACAAATGTGGGAAACACGGAGGAAGAGAAAAACGAAAAAGCGTCACAAAGGGAGAAAGCAGAATGCTGCAAGAGAGTGAACTGAAGGGGCAGGGAGTGGCTGTAAAAGGATTGAAGAGGCCCGAGATGGCTTCAGGATTAAGCTGACTCAGTATTCCATGTTGGCACATTTAACTCCAGCAGCCGCATGTTTAAGAGGAGGGTTTTGGGCACCAGCACGTTTTTATTTACAAATTAAGCACTGATCGCATGCCCTTTTTGCCATGGATGGCTCAGGTTCACCACTGCGGCTCCCACCAGGACAGTAGGCCACAACGGGTGTGGTAAAAGGAAGCTATGCTGCCCATTCTAACTACCACGGGTGACCTAAGTAGGACATGCGATAACCTTCTCAGAGATCTGCTCCATGTTGTACATGGGAAGCTTCACTGCTGATGCCCATCTTGGTGTGCTGGGGCATGATTAGCATTGTTTATTCTTATCTGAGTTGCCACTGAAGCGAAGAAGCTTGGTCAGACGTCATCACCGTCCCCGTGCCTTTCACTCTATCTGCCCAGTCCCCCATCTTCTACACTCATTATGGTCAAGGAACAGGGAAGGATGTCTGTTAGACGGCCGAGGCCATCATTACGAGTTGGCCACTGAGGTGTTAAGGGCGATAATAATCACCTATCAAAGTTTTAGGAAATTAGGTGCAGATTTTTAGTACTCACCACATCAAAATCCACATGTTCTGTTAAGTACTGGCATTTTCGCCCCGATAAATATGGGCAGAGTTTACCTTCAAATATTCATCTAAAAACACATAAATCCGATATTTACGCAACTACGGAAATTTATTGGCCCACACGCAAAATGTTACAAATAATGCACTTCCAATTCTACCTCATTGTGGGGTATCAGTGACTATAAAGTGGCATTGGTTTGGAATGTGACTCATTTTCTTACTCTCTGTATTTTAGTTTTCAACTGAGTGGGGACGGGTTTAGTACAAAAGACCGGTCTAGGCGGTTACGCAGGAGCGCAGGCTTGACCGACATGCAGTGACCCCGAGCAGTGACCCCGGGGTCCCCGTGGAGATAATCAAGTACCTGTGGGCATACGCGCCGTTTTTCTCCTCCGTTCTACTGCACTGTGCAAGGGCCAAGCCCTGTTGCCCGTTTTCTACTGCACGTGTTGAGACTACACCGTTTGTGTCGACACTGCGTTTCCCCCCAGGAGGATTGAGCCTTTTTGTGTGTGGAAATTGGGATGATGAGGGAGCTTGGCGTCCATCTTGAAATTGACAGTGTTAGGTTCAAGCTGCCTCCACATATCCTTTGCCCTTCTCCTCAGTATATCTTATTGGGTCCTACTGTGATGCGCCACTCCTTCTCTGGCCTCCATGGCTGTGACCTGCCCAATTCATTATCTGGACTACCCTTCCTATCCGTCTATTTAACCCCGCCTCCCATCCTAGGAGTCCAAGTAAAGGTCTGTGGTTATGACGCTATTTTAGCCCAGTGGTAAGAGCACTGCAAAGACTAAACAAGCACTGGCAAACCCTGGGCAGTTTTATTTACTTCGTACTTTGCAAACGCATGTAATAGAAATATGAAACGGACATTAAAAGTGTAAAAGCAATAAAAATGAAAGCTGCTACAATCTAAAGGTGGTTTGCATAGGTTTTACCAATAAAGCAAGGGAAAGGTCATTGTTAAATAACTGCATAAATGTATGAAAGTACAGCAGGCATGAAAGCAGGGAATGGCATACCGCCCAGGACTACTTTCTAGGCAGAGATGGAGATGTGCAGGAGTAAAATGCCATCGCGCACAGTGAATAGATGACATGGCTAAAGTTGGCTGACCCACTGTCTCACATGAGATTTTGAAAACATGAGGCCGGTGAAACAGCTGAAGCTGTCCCTGGCCATACCTAACAAATTGCAGACATTTTACAATCTGTGTTTTTTAAGTTGTTGCTTTCCGCATTGACAGGTGGCTTCATAATACCCAATTTACTACTTCAATATTTTAATTAAGTAAAATTAACTATGCTAACTGACATGTTTTAGGTCTACACCTCCCACTTTCTTCTAGTTTATGACTCTGACTTACTCAACAACAGTAAAGGGACAGGAAGCAGGTTGTGCCTACCAGGCACCATAGCCATCTGGTTGTGAAAGACATATTGTGGACTTACCAAGAAGTTAGAGGGGCTTGCACCACGCCAATTGCTTACCAGTGGTTGGCTTTATCACTCTCATGTACCTGCTTCTTCTTTGATGGATTGCCTTGTCCATCTTGGGTCTGCACCTCACCGAAGCACTGACAATTTACTTATGTCCTTCCACTGCTCACTTTTAGTGAACTACTTTTTTCTTTTGTCTTAAGCAGTCCACAACAGCGCATGTTTTCCAGCTGTCTTCCTAGTGTGCTTCTCTTCCACCTCCAGGCCCTGTCTTTCTCTCTCCCACATGTGATTCTCACCTCTAGCTCCATTTTGCTTATTTGCTCTTCTACTCCCACAGTTCACACACTGCTCTTTCTCGCCAGTTTGCTTTTCTCCAACTCCCTACCTTCGCTCCAGTGTTACTTTCCCCACCACTGTCTTGCTTCTGCTTCACCCCACAGTGTTGCTTCTACCCTCTGGCTTTCAAAAAAAAAAAAAAAAAATGCTTTTGGCTTTTTTTTTCTTTATCAAACTTGAATCCACAATTAAAAAGGAAAACAATGCAACTGTGTCATTTTGTAGGCATGAATATGTGTGTTGTACACACCTACACAATGACGCGGGCGGCCACATCATAGCTTTTTTTTTATTCTTCTTTAGCCATCCTGCACAGCATCAGAGATGCAGCATTGCTAGAAAACAATGGCAAAGCCGATAAGTCCCAAAGAGCTACTGGCTTTGCCCTTGCTTGTTTTCCTTTATCACCCATGAAAAGCTTGTTTCACCACTGGCGGATCATGGGCCACCCCTGGGAACAACCTGCACACGCAAAACACAGGAAAAGGAGTTGTCATTGGAGGAAACCGGTGCTGAAAGAGGGCTGGAGTACAGCAGGCGCTCAGTGCATGCAGTTCTGAAATTTAAGCTCTTAAATGGGCAGTCTCAAACCTGTTGCGTCATTACTTTGAAAATGAATAGAAAAGTAAACCTACTCACTCAACACAAGGAAATGGCTGGAAAGAAAATATTTGCACCAATGTGCTTCTGTGTTAAAAAAGTTCTAGTACTCGATTAAAGGTTCAATTATGACTTACTTATTTTACTGGGAAAAAAATCTAGTGCCCATTCCACCTCCCAGGACCTACTTAATGGCGGCCCCATTGAGCAGGTGTCCAGGCCCAGTCCTCCGCCTACCTCTGCTGGGCCTCAGCCAGCTCCAGGGTCCGCGTTCTTTCCGGCCCGCTCTCCTCTGCTGCATTCTTCTTCCTCTTCCTGCTCTCTTTCCTGCCCTTTTTGCTGCTGCTCCCGCCCGTCTCCCGTCCATTTTTCTCACTCTCCACTTCAGTTTTCACCCTACTGCTTCGTTCTCACCTTATTGTCATTCTTTTTTCTCTCTTTTTGCTTTTTGTTTCTGCCCTCTTTGGGCCCTTTTAGTATGCTTTTGCTGCTGCCCCTTTTGCCCCTTTCCTGCTCTGTTCTCCCACTCTGGCTGCCTCCACCTCTCCCCTTCCATCTGAGCCTCCTCCTGCCTCCCCTCTCCCTGCCTTCTCCTGCTTCGCCTTCATGCCAGCCCCGCTCACTTCCTCCTAGCACGCTTCCCACCTCCCAGGACCTACTTAATGGTGACCGCGTACAGCGGGTGTGCCAAAGGCAAGGATACAGAATCACGCACTGTGAACGCATCAACTAGCCAGGTGGAGGAATCACCATCATCCACAGGGACCCAATCAAATGCACCACCGCAACGGATGACACCATCCCAGCAATGGAACACCTCAACTTCACTATACAAACTGACAGGAAATCCACCATTAGGGGAGCTCTTGCATTCTGTCACTGGAACCTTGAACCACCTTCTGCAACCTCATCACCGATTTCATAGCCCCTCAGGCCATCGACTGGAAGACCTACATGTTCCTGGATGACATCAACTTCCACCTCGAGGACAAAACCAACCCTAACTCTGCCAACCTCCTTGACAGCCTGAACAACATTGGTTTTACCTAACTTGTACATGACCCCCATGCACATTGCATGACACATGTGCAACCCCATATTCACCTCTAGCGACAGCATCAAAGACAGCCACACTACTGAACTCACATGGACCCACCACTCCATCATCCACTTCATAATTACAACCTGCATATCCCTCTGCCCCCCACCAAAGCAATCCAACACCGCCCATCACAGTTGGAACAAGGCCTCAAACACCAAATGGACCAACACCCTCATCATCAAACTGCCCAAAACCACAACAAAGTGAACCAGGACATCAGAAGCTTCAATGCCTGGGTCACTGACTGCGCTAACATCATCACCCGTCAAGAACAAGAAACACAAACGTTCCACCAAGCAAGGCAGCTGGCATACCGAGGACCACAGGACAGCTAAGCGCCAATGCAAGGCCTCTGAGAGAAGGTGGTGCAACAACAAAGGCCCAGCTCACAGAAACATCTACAAATCAGCACTCAACCTATACCACCGCCAACAATGTGAGACAAGGAAAAAAGCCCTGGCATCGTGCATCGAAGCTGACTCCAACAAGAGTAAGGAGCTCTTCTGCCTAGTCAAGGAATTCACCCCCCCCCCCAAAGGCAACAGGCAACATCTCTCCCTCTCAGACCTATGCGATAGCCTCGCAGATTTCTTTCACAACAAAATCGACAACATATACAGAAACTTCAACCCCCAACTCAAGCCCAAAGACTTTTTCAATGGCCATACCTCCACACAACTGACCATCCCAAGCCTAACCACCTGGAATCACCCCTCCACTCAAGACACCATCAACGTCAAGAAATCCATCCACTCAGTGGCCCCATCCCCCCACATCTTCAACCTAGGAGAATCCAGGATCAACCTCGAACTTTCCACCCAGCTCAACACCTCACTGGATTCTGCCACCTTCCCAGAAGACTGGAAGAATGCAGACGTCAAACCCCTGCTAAAGAAACCTTAAGCTGACACCCAAGAACTCAGTAACTACAGACCCATCTCCCTCCTCCCTTTCCCGGCCGAAGTCATTGAAAAAGCGATCAACCAACAGCTTACCAGACAACTTGAACACAATCACCTCCTGAACGACTCTCAATCTGGATTTCACAGCAACCACAGCACCGAGACAGCCCTGATTGTGGCCACGGACAACATATGTTGAGAGAGACAGCTGCCCTTATCCTCCTTGATCTCTCAGTGGCCTTTAACACCTCCTACCACCACATGCTTATCACCAGACTTCACAACATAGGAATCCAAGCAGCCACCCTCAGGTTGATTGCCTCCTTCCTCAAAGACAGAACACAACAAGTCCACCTTCCATCCAACACCAATGACAAACCAATCATCTACGGAGTCCCTCAAGGCTCATCACTCAGCCCAACACTCTTCACCCATCTACATGTCCCCCATTGCCAACATAGTCAGATCCAATGGACTCAACATTATAACCTATGCCGATGACACATGCCTCATCCTCTCCACCTCTGAAAACTCCACTGCTGCCTGAACCAACTTACACCAATGCATGACCAGCGTCACCAATTGGATGAGGGATAACTGCCTCAAGATCAACACAGACAAGATGGAAGTCTTGACCTTCAGCAACAACAAATCCCCTTGGGACGCCTCCTGGTGGCCCACAGAACTAGGGCTCACTCCAACCCAGCTGAGCATGCTAAGGACCTTAGCATCTTCCTGGACAGCAAACTCACCAGGAGGTTCCAAGTCAACACAATGGCATCCTCCTCCTTCATCCAGCTCATGTTATATAAAATTTTCAAGTGGATCCCCCAAAACGAAAGACGCACAATCACCCAAGCCCTCGTCAGAAGTCGACTGAACTATGAATACATCCTCTCCGTGGAATCTAGGTCCACCTAGTTCAGAGACTACAAACCATCCAGAACACTGCAGCAAGACTCATCATGGATCTATCTCGTCATACCCACATCACCCCTCTAGAAAAGTGCCTCTTTTGACATGGTCAACCCTCCCACTTTTTGCCTGGTGTCTGGTATAATTTCAACTGAAAGTGCACAGGGTTCCTGTTAACCAGGTTCCCACTGCCAGATCTCTTTCCCCAAAACAGCACAGTCGTTTCCCCCCAATTGGCAAAACCTTTAGCACCAACTGTAAGGCCCTACTGAATGGTACCCCTGGTACCTAAGGCCTAGGGTAATAAAGAAGTTACCCAAGGGCTGCAGCACAAATTGTGGCACCCTAAGGGAACCCTCACAAAGCACAATATTATTGCAGGCTGCGTGTCTTGGTGCAGGGACACATGAAAACACGACATGGCACACAGCCTGTGTGCCAGTCCCCTAAACACTGCATTGTAATATATGTAAGTCACCCCGATAACAGGCCTTAAAGCCCCAAGGCAAGGTGCATTATATTACATGTGAGGGCATATCTGCACAAGCAGATATGCCCCTGCTGTGTCTTTGTCAATTCTCAGTCACAGTGAGTTAGACATGTGCTGGACGCTGGTCACTACGAGTTTCCCAGCTACATGATGGCTTCTCTGAATATAGGGATGTTTGGTATCAAACATCTCGTATTGGTGAGTCCACACTGATGCCAATGTTGGATTCACCAATGCCTGCATCCAGAGGACAACTTAGAGGTGGCCCCTGAAAACCCTACCAGCTACTAGCATGTTGACTGACTACTGCCTAATAGTTCTGCCACCTTAGACATATTTCTGACCCCCCAAGGTGAGAGCCAGCACTCTTGAGGGTCAGAGACACAGCCTGCACTGGTCAGGGGTGTTAGCACCTCTCCCAGGCAGGATGGACATTCCAGGGTGGGAAGCCTCAAAGGCCTAGCCATCTTTGTAATGTGACCAAGGTCTCTCCAGATGGCAGAGATGACCGACCCTCCTGTCCTGTCCCCACTTTGAGGCAGAAAAACAGTGGTGGAGTAATGACGAAAGAAGGAAAAAGGCAGGTAAAGAAAGAACGTGGAGTGCATAAAATGGGGCAAAAAGACAGGTTAAAGGAAGAGAAGAAAAGGGAAAGAGGAAAGGTGGACAGAGACAAGTGTGAGAAAGACGAGTGGATGGGAGAGTAAGAAAGGAGTGTGAAGGGGAGAAAAGGGAAAGAAAGGACAGGAGGAAGAGGAACAGGGAGAGAAGTGTGAGAAAGGAGAGTTGAGTGAAGGGCAGGAAAAGACAAAAGATGAGTGAACGAGTGGAGGGAAAGCAGACGGAGTGGGGAGAGCAAGAAAAGCTGCAACGCACGCAGCTGATGTTGATAAGCAAATGTGCCTCTTTGATCTCTGAATTTACTGTGTATCTTAGATCCTTGCATATTCATGTGAAGATAGAGCAGTTCAATTATGGTGGTCAAGTCAGTGCTCTATAATTTTAAGTCTGCCAGGTGGAAGAACCTATCATAAGAAAGCAAGGGGGAGTCCGACGAACTCTGGTGACTGAGATTACCACGCATGAACACCAACTCTGGGAGCCAGAGCAGTTTCGACCTGACAGGCTAGACCTCCAGCAAGCCTAACTGGAAGCCAGGGAGAGGGTTGCAGAGCAGATGTTTTATTTATAGGAAGTATAAGATACATGTGCACGCAAAAAGGGAGAAGATTGGCTCCTTATTGGCCTGGTTGGCTAACCCAGCCAGGCATGGAGCTCAGATCCTGGAATTGTTCACAGCTCAGGGAGATAGGGTTTATAGGCAAAATGAGATCAACCGGACTGTTGCTGGTTATTATGCTACATTGCATGCCAGCAATAGTAGAGATAGAGGGCGCCCAGTATCCAGCTCTGCTTAGCGGATCTCCCACTATGCCTGCTCTCACCGGAAGAGGCCGAGGAGCTTTGGAGGAATATATCGCTCGAAGAAATTATAACATTGGTGAAGTGGATGACGCAGAGAAAAGTTCAGTGAACAGATGGGCTTCCAGTGGAATTCTGTGCGCCATACCTTAACCTTCTTGCCCCTCGTCTGGCTGCCTTATTCCAGGAGGTGCTGAAAGCCCATGCCCTGCCCCCCTCCTTGCATAAGGCTATCAGAGTCCCCTGCTAAAGCCCAAGAAATCAGTAACTGATGTCTGAATGTCGATTACAAAATACTTAGTGGAATTCTAGCACAGAGAATACTGCCTCACATGCCGGGCCCCATACACACAGATCAAATTGGGGTTTACCCCAGACGCAATACGGCTTTCAATGTACAGAGATTATTGGCTCTTTTGAGGGACAGCCATGCCATACCGGAGTGGGCTGGCTTCATGTTTGTTGACATAGAAAAGGCTTTTGACAGCCTGGGATGAACTATCTTTAAGCTGCAATTACCCAAATGGACCTGGGACGCAGGTTTGTGGAGTGGACTCAATTGCTTTATGCATTTCCCACTGCGAGGGTGCGTAGGGAGAGGACTATTTCAGAGCAATACAGGTGGAGAAGGGTACCAGGCAGGGGTGTCCACTATCCCCACTGCTCTTCACCATTATGGTGGAGCTGCTGGTGAGCAGACCCCTTACTGGCGTACTTTATGCTGGCATTCCGTCTTGTAGGGTCACGGACTATATCTCCCTGTATGCAGATGATATGGCTCTCTTTCTTGGAGACATAGGGACAGAACCTGAGAAGGTGGTGTGCCTTCCTGATGTCTTCGGAGAGGTGTCTGGCCTGCATGTTAACTGACTCAAAACCAGCTTGTTCCCTGCCAAGGCAACCCCCTACGAGCCACTGGATATGTGTGAAGTGAGATGGGAGCAGACAGCAATACACTACCTGAGAGTCCATGTGTATCGAACAGACCCCGTAATCTTAGAAGGGAATAGGGGCAGCTGTGGCGGCATTTTGGGATAGTGCTGTATTCTGGAAGTCACTTCCAATATCGGCGGCTGGGCAGATAGCGATAGCAGAAATTGTAGCCTTAGCCAGCCTACTCTTTTGTTGTGCTCCTGGTGGCTGTACCTTGGTTTATCTTTCAAGAGTTAGACACGGTTGTGACTGACCTGATCTGGAGTAGGGGCCGGAGGTGGGTGGCACACGCTAAACTGCAGTGCGCATCCAAGGACGGGTGGATGGATGCCCATGACTTTTAGTCCTTTTTCCTGGCGGCCTGGATGCATTAGTGTATGGGGGTGTTTAGGGGACTGGAGGCTGAAGACGAGGTTCACTCTCCTGATGCACCTTAGTAGACTTTGATTTGGACCCTTTTTGCTTGGCCCTATGAGTGCAACTACTGCTGACTAGAAGGATCTAGCTGTGAACCGGCAATGTTGGCTGAGGGCGCTCTGAAGAACGTGGACACACACATCATACTCCCTGAGGTAACTGCTTCATGCCTTGCTTTCACGTATCGGAGGGGCTGGATAGAGTTGTCTCCAGCAGTGGATTACAGGAAGCATAGATACTGTGGATGCACTTTATGTTGATGATCTGAAGGCAAAATATGACCCTCCAGCGGGGCAGCTCCTGCTCCATGGTACCCTGACTGCGGCAGTGAGGAAACTCTGGGAAAGTCGGCATACTTAATCCCAGGCGTATTGCAGTTGCCTTTTTATATGCAATGCTGCTGATGCTCAGCGGCTAGTGTCGGGGCTCTATAGGGCATTTTGGGTGGATGCACTGTTGCCACGTGCTCAGCTGAAGAAGTGGGAGGCAGAACCGGTGTCACTCTTTACAGACAGAGACTGGATCAAAATGTGGGAGGTCACCCCCAAGGTGTCCCGCAATGCTCGCTTGAAACATATTCACTATTACATTGGGCATAACTCACATCCCAAAAACTTAACACCTACTTCCCTCTCACTAATCATGCCTGCTCCAGGTGCCTCTTAGAAAGACTTTTACTCCACATGCGCTGGAGTTGTGCACATCTATCTTCATATTGGTCGGAGGTGTTGCAAGTGCTGGCTGATGTCCTGAGCGCTCGCTGGACCTCTCCCCCTAACTCTTTCTGCTGGAGATCAATCCTCGTCCAGGTGAACATAGGGTGACGTCCAGATTCATCAACCTGGCCCGCGTGCTTGCCAAATGGTAGATAATGCAGTGGAAGGACACTGCTAGTCCCAGAATTGATCAAAAAGAGAGCTGATTTGCTTTGATGGGCATATTGGGGGAGGGAGGGTGCATTGCTTAGGGAGGCCTACCAGGGCAGGAGGCCGATCTCCTTTGCAAGAGCCTGGGGGGTCGTTAACTTACACGTTGAAGGCAGGGGAAGACAGTGACGGGGCCGTTGAGTCAGACTAGTTGCCTTGTAACCTCACCGGGTTGCTACTTGAACACCATGGGGGACCGTGAGCTTGGTGGCCTCTGTCCCCCCATGAAGGGGCTGACCCCTATAGAGGGTTCAGGACGGTCAGAGGCACCCAGTAAAAGCGATCACTTCTTGGCTAAACACTGGTAGTGCGGTTGGCTGGGTGAGGGAGGTTAGGACACCGCAGGGTTTGGGTGGTGAGGGGAAGGGAAGGGAGGTCGGAAGGGCGGCTGGGTTTTTGGGGTTTGTTTTCTCAAGATAATCCTGTTGCAGTCAAGTGTTAAATGATCGCCGTTTAACTCTGATGGGAGGGGTGTTCAGTTTCCTGCCCGTCTAGCGCTTGCTACTGTGTCTATGGGTTTGTACTTGGGCGAGACGTGGGTCCCCTTGAATATACTGCATTCTGATGCATTTCATCTGTTTGATGCTTACTTGAAATCTTCACTAAAATCTGTTTACAAAAAAAGAATGATCTCATTCCTATAGTGGTAAGTTGTTAAATCTTTCTTCTTCCCAACAAAGTTGGCAGGCAAACATGCCCCCTTTCTCCAACAATGGTAGTTGGTTACATGAAATCCCGGGATTTACCAAACAGTACTGAGTTACAAAATGTGGTGCTCCTCTTGCCCGTTCTTTTGTCTTTGTCCCGCTCGTGTTTTTCAAGCAGCAGAGGCATTTGGTTCGAGGGGAGGTCATGTAACTGTTATGTAAAGGGGAAATAGAGGTAATGCCAAAATAAACTCCAGCTTTTATTAGCAGCCTCTCTTTATTTAAGAAAGGAGATGGTTATCATCCTGCAATAAAGCTCAGGTTATTGAACGTTTTCATTTTTTTACACACATTTCAAGATGGAAGGCATTTATTGTCTCAAGGATTCCCTTCCTGGGGGAAGCTAGATGGTCAAGTTAAAAGGTCGTATATCTATCATTTCGCCTCCTCTTGAATTCCTTCAATCTTGGTGGGTTCACAAGAAATTTGAGTTCAAGTTTCTGCTTTTCAAGCCTCTCCTTGGGCTGTTGGAAATTTACCAAGCCTCTCAAACCAATGGGAATTCTATTGACATTGTGAGGAATAAGAATTAAAGTGTCCCTAGAAAACATGCTGGTCATGTATAGGAGCAAAGTTGTTAGAGGATTGGGTTTAGATAGCACTCCAGAAGTTTACAGTAGTTGAGGCTTGTAATTTACCACAAGAAGTCTACATGTTCCAATGGAAATCGTTTGGTTTCTTGGTTTAATGACAGATTCAGTGTCAGCATCACTATTCCCCCCGAACACAAAGACTAAGATGATAAGGATGGATATTTGAGCTGTGGTGAAGTTGGACAGGTTCTCCAGAGGGAGTTTGGCCAGTATTGGTGGGCTTCAAGTGAAGTGATTTTTTCCAGGCTACCTTACATCAGAAAGCATTTGCTGAGGGTCCTCCCTATCTCCAGATGTCAGGTAGGGATCGGGTTGATGACTTGCTCAGGTGGAAGCTTGGAATGAAAGATCTATTGCTGGCTCAGCCTAGATATCAAGTTAGAGTTACAGGCCAGCAATCTGGGCTGGGGAGGAAGGCGTGAATAATAGGAAATAAGTGGTCGCTAGGTGAACATTGGTGGCATTGAAACTGTTTACAGTTGTTGCTGGCTCTTTTACAGCAATTGATCTTAGCAATTCAAGATCAACTTGTTGTGTTCCACTGTGGATCAACAACATCTCTGTGGTAAGATACATATATACAAACGTCTGCATGCATCAGTCTTGACAGTGAGTATTAAATATATGCATAGTAATGACATTATATTGTTTGAAGGTTGGATTTCATATTTTATAAAACAATACAAATATAAATAAATTCAAAACACACAAAAAAATGTAGTAAACATGGAATTTCATGGATACTAAGGGGCTTATTATGGTTCTCAAACTGTTCCCATATATGAAGCATGCTTATACAAAGAACGTAAGTAGGATTTTTAAACAAGACTCGGAAGAACATAATGTACCTGAAGATTTGAGGATTTAAGAAAGAGAACCATTTTGTGAAACATGTATTGGGTAGGAGTTTTTGTCATTAAAAATATTGTATGAAATTGAATGTCCTTGATAAATGCTTTACATTTGTCCCACCTTGAGGCTGGTTTCTTACCGCCTTGGCGACGGACCCTGTTGCATGGATTATTGCACGATCAGCCATGTAACTTAGTGTGGCGCCTGATTTTCCTCTTTTGCCTCACCACTTCGTGCTGCATGGACATTTGTTGTTTCTTCCTCTTCCTTGTTTTGGGGCATCTTGCTGTTTCTTTACGATGTCTGTGGGTCATTTTTTTTTTTGCATTTTTATGTAGGGCGAACTCGACACAAAGTTATTGGAGCGCTTTATTTATTAAAAAAATGGCAGTTCTATATAGCGCGAACTCGATACAAAGGTATTACAGCGCTTTACGTGAGCACCGGTTACATTACACAAGAACACATTTGTTTTTGGTAGCAAGAGGAGATTAAGTGATTTCCCCAGAATCAAATGATGTTGAGCCGGCGCAGAGACTCGAACCGTGTTCCCCCGCTACAAAATCGGCAGCTCTGGCCCTTACGCCACATCCCCTCTCCTAGGGTTCCTTGTCTGGTGCATGTTGGGACAGTCTGGGAATAACTCTGTTTTTCTTTTTTTTATATAGCGCTTGGTAATACAGGTTCTGCCATTTCACAGTGCTGCATAGCAGTTGCCATTCTTAACAAAATCGCTATAATTAATTTGCATCGACCCTGCAGAGATGAAGAGGTGAAAAGGCTGTCAGG
Source organism: Pleurodeles waltl (assembly GCF_031143425.1). NCBI lineage: Eukaryota > Metazoa > Chordata > Amphibia > Caudata > Salamandridae > Pleurodeles > Pleurodeles waltl. The sequence continues at coordinate 186,019,150 of NC_090442.1, forward strand.
ATTGTAATGTGTGACATTCTTGTTCTGTCAAGACCTCTGCAGTGGGTGCATAAACCAACGGACTTGAGTAGAGATTAACACTCGGCGATAGCACGTGCTCTTGATAACCTCCGGAGGGTCACCAACCAAGCACACAGGTTAGTTCTAGGCAAAAAGATGGCAAAAGGTGTTGTCTCCGGAATGGTGGAAAAGGAGTCGGTGAGTCCAGACCCACGCACTTCACGGCCTCAAGCTTGATAGCAAAACCATCTAGCCTTTGGATGTAAATTGCGCCTCTTCAAACAGAGTTTAGTTAGTAAAGGCAACCATTTTCCCAACCCTGTAGCGCAAAGAAGTTAACACAAGGGTGCCACAGTGAGGAGCAGCGCATCATAGGGCACAAAAGTGAAGTAAACTCCATCACTTCCTCCTCTCAGAATTCACTGGTGTCATGGCTTAGACAGTCCCCTCACAGCTACTGCAACCTCACAGATGCCACTTTCGGATGCGCTGTCTAAAACAGTGCTCAAATAGCACAGCTTTCTGTTTGAAGAGGCCCCACCTGGAATACCCCCCATAGTCCCTGTCACAGGTGCAAAGCCTTACCCCATCACCCTCTGAACTCCTGTGTATAATATCACAGCCAGTTTGTGGGAATGAGGCAAAAACACTTCCAAGATGGCGTACTAGCTGTGTCCTCTCTCCTGCAGCGACAGGCTTGGGAGGGTTGCTGTGGCACCTGGCTTACATACACTATACTCCAAACCAAAACACATAGGTAAAAGACATTGTCATTTACAACACCAATAGCGCTAACGGTCACACATATGAGACCTATTGCATTGCAAATGCTTGTTTTCCCTTCCCCTTAGTCTGAAAACCACGAACAATCTGCATGTTGCAGAGATAAATAGAGGATAGATTTTGGGGCTCTGCCTGATTTTGGAAGTACATTTTTGGATGCTACAGTTTTTCTTCCACTGAATGCCTCGATGATACTATTTCCTTACAAAATGAGGACACCACATATCAAGTCAGGATAAATAAATGATTGTGTGAACAGACTAGTAGGCTCAGCGTAGCATAGTGTCATAGAACTCTAGATTATAAACCGTTTTGCTCAGTGTTTTTTCATCCCTGTTGTATTAATGTTAAAAAACTTATTTTCTTTAATGCTCTTTCTTTAAGTCTTCTATTAAACACGTTAGTTAGGGAGATCCTAACTTGTGTGAGGAAAACACTCAAGGCCCAAAAACTACGTTATGTGCTTCATTCACAGTTCATTAAGTTAACGTGGAGGATGTCAGTTACCTGATGCAGAGTTTGCCAAGCAGCACTTTTCTACACAGTCCGCCTCCGTGGACACGTGCACTGGATCACTGCCTGTTGCCCCGTTATTAATGGCTGGCTTGATATCCACAGAGGTGTTTTCCAAGCTCTCCGACAGACAGGCTGAAGAGTCAGAGCTGGTCAGTGGGGCGCAGGTCGTGGTCAGAAGTAGCAGCATCAACCTAAGGTGCCTGTGAATGGATCCAGCCATGACTGCAGCGATGGAACTCCAAAAGGATGCAGGGTTATTTTGTTCGTCGAAGGGCAATCATTTCCGGGGCAAATCCAGAGTTGATCACATCTCTAAAGGAGGAAACAGAAGTGACAAGCTTGTTATGCACCTCAAGACTTCTTTTTAAGTTGCAGCTGCTATTCTTGTCAGTCTTTGCCTCCAGCACCGCTCTCTACTAGGCCAGGCTTAGCTAATATCATGGTTCATGCTCTTAGGTTGGAGAACGGCTAAGGCCTGGGGGTGGGGCGGGGGAGGGAATTAAGGGAGTCGTCATGGGTGGAAGGTGAATGTCCTCTGGTCCCATAGCAAGGGCAGATCCTTTCCGTCCTTTGTCTTCGATAGCTTACCCTGGTGAGGTTGCAAAACCTTCTTTGGTTGGACCCAGTCTATGTACACAATATGGCCGACAGTTATGACCAGGAGCCAACACCCAACCATGGCTTAGGTAGGAGACTGCCCTGTGTTCAGAATCACCCAGAGGGTAGATACTATATGTGGCATTGGGGCACTTGAGGTAATGACACTACTAAGGTGCCCCTTCCCCCCACTGAAGTGTCTAACTAAATCTTAACCAGGGCACCACTTGTCTCCTTTCTGGTGATTTCCCAATGAACGTCCCTTCAGTGAAATCAATATTTCTGTTAATACAGGCCTAAGGGGTCGCTCACCTTACGTGAAAAACGAACAAAAAAAAAAAATCCCTGGTGTCTAGTGGTTTCTGCCCCCGTGGGGGCAGATTGGCCTCATAAAAATAGGCCAAACTGCCCCCAAGGGGGCAGAAATGGCCTAAATATAATTTGCCCCGAGGGGAGCGACCCTTGCCTAAGGGGTCGCTCCCCACCTCAAAAACAAAAAACTAAACAAAAAAAACAAACTTTTTTTTTTTATCCCTGGTGCCTAGAGGTTTCTGCCCGGCCTAATAGGCTGATCGGCCCCCAGGGGGGGCAGAAAAGGCCTTAAAAAAATGCCCCCCCCCTGGGAGCGACACTTGCCAAGGGGTCGCTCCCTTATGTCCATTTCCTTTTTTCAAAAGACATCCCTGGTGTCTAGTGGGCGTTTTGACAGCCGGACTGCTTTCAATCCGGCTGCCAAAACGCAGAGAAAGACTTCAAAGGGAAGGAAATACATTTCCTTCCCTTTGAAGCCTCTCTCGGCCTCCCCCACTTGATCGGAAGAGAAATGCAAAGCATTTCTCTTCCGATCGCGCTGGAAGCTGAGCTTCCGTCACAGGGGGGGGTCAGGGTGGAAGGGGAAGGGCTTCCTCTTCCATCCCTGACTTGGGGGTGTGGGGGGGAACCCCACAGAGGGAGCGCTAGCGCTCCCTCTGGGCTGGGTGCCCAGGACGTAATGGTTACATCCTGGGCACAGCAGCACTGTGCCGCAGGACGTAACCATTACGTCCGCGGCACAGAACCGGTTACAGGCCCGCACCAGCGTTAAAGGCCTGATCAGAAGGCGAGGGCCTTTAATGGCCGGTGGGCTATAAGGCTATTAGAACATTCCGCCCCTAGAGGGTAGAATCTAAATCCCCTCAGGCTCCGTAAGGCCTTTGTTCACAGTAACAGCTGACACAACATTGGAATGGCCATTAGAAGCCTGGAGCTACTCTACTGTCTCCAATGGAGCACTCAACATTCCAATGTTCTAATTTGTAATTCTACACTGTACCTATGATGCGACTGTAGCAACACCGCACAGGAACTTGGGAAAACACTTCTGTCTAAAGCTCTCCGTAACCCTTGGGCCTCGTCTGCTCTAAGCAGAACAGTTAAATAAATAAAATACCAAGGTATAAGCATTACCCCTGTAAAATTACCCGATTTCATTTTTAATGAATTCTGAATTCACTTACCAGCCGTACTGTCGTAGGTGGTGCTTTACTTTTATAATGGTATGGACGTTTAGCCCTATGAAACATTTATAGGTGTTTGACTGTTCTTTCTCAGCATTCTTATGAAGCATTACCCTTCCTATGGTTCTTGTAAACGTTAACAGAAAGCCAAATAAGCACAAAAGTTAAAATAGTTTGGTGTGTGTATGGAACAGGAACACCCAGGCACTCAGCATATGGGGACGTGCATGAACATTAAACCCTGGCAGTGGCAGACTCTCTCCAGCTCTGTGCCCACCTTCCATTCAGGAACCCGTATACACTGTTCAGAACTTCTTAAGGGAAACATATGCTAAATATAACACATCTTCCCTCTATAACAAAGAAAAAATTAAAAAAGAAAATGCAAATATCAATTAATACTGAGTTGTATGATTAACCATCATATTACATTCCCCTAATTGCAGAGAATACTATCCTCGTTCTTAATAAAACATCATGGCCCTCATGTATTTTCGGTCAGTCGGCCATTGCTTCTTGGCACACCATACTTTACTTCTTACCCCTCGTCCATCTGAACAACAGTCCCTTGACGTTCCCATTCATTAAACACTGATACATTCCTCATATTCCACTCCTCCAGTATTACACTGTTTCATTTCACACTTATGACCCTATTTGGTTCAGGCCATTTGGAGCTGCCCTTCCCTCTTGTTGTAAAAACCCTCACTCACACCGCATACTATACTTTCCATACGTGTCTTGCGCCCTCTGATTTCTCCTTGTGGTGTTGCGCATATTTGCATTGGTTACGCTTCATCAGTCGAAAACCATTCTCTGTCAATCACCTTTACTTTTACCCTGTTCGTCCATGCTGGTACAAACACAAACAACAAGTCCTCCATTACTGAATGAGGTATAGTCCTATACCTCCACAACATTCTTGTCATCTCCTCTATTTAGCCGTTTAGCATAGTCAATTGTACACACTCGCTCAAAACTGAATTAAATTGTTCCACCATCCTATTTTCCAGTGGATGATGTAAATCTGTTATGTGATAAGCAAAACCTCATTGTTCTAAATATATCTCGGGTGACTGAAATGGTCTATTACTGCCTCTTCTAGATGGTCTTCCCTCGTAAATAATTATTTTGCAAACTTCTTTTATATTCATAGATTTCACCTGCATTGTGAACCACACGTCACTTAGGGAAATAGTCTATCATGGCTATGACCAATCTCTTTTCTAATCCAGGGCCACAGAACAGCTCATGTATGTCGACAACCAGACTCTGCCATGGCCGCTTGGGTAATGCCATGGGCCTGTTGGACGTCTCTTTGACCAAATGTCTTATTACTCCCCGCACAATCCAAACATCCTTTAGTAAATCTCTCTTATCGATTTCTGGCCACCAGAAATCAATGCAAGTTCTCTTTCACTGAGGTATCCCATCAGCCTGCCTCCCACTGATTTTAGTACCACCACTCTATTCATTCTACATACTATTCCATTCACTACTGACAGTTTTGGCCACACCAACATATAGTCTGTCAAAGTCATATCATTGTTCAACTCATCAAATCACTTGATTCACAATTCCTCCAGTACCCCCCTTAATTCCACATCATTATTCACACTCTCAATTGATTTCTCCTGGGTAGTCCATCATAGGCCAAACACATTTCTGCTACCATCTTCAGCTTCAGCGTTCAAAGGTGGCCTTGACAAAACAAATTGGTATTTACATTACGCGCCCCTAGAATATATTTTCTATCAAACGAGTACTCCTGTGACTGGAACAACCACTTCTCTATATGCTGCAATTCCATACTTGCTTCTTTTGTCAAAAATAAACCAATCAATGGCTTACTGTTTGGTCTCAATTCAAAAGGTTATCCCAAATGCATACCTGGAAATAATGAGCCCCTCACCCCCACCACCAACAGACAAGAGCCACCCTTTGACAGGCTGAGTAACTAGTTTCATCTCCTTTCAGTGTCCTTGATGAGATCTGTACCAGTGCTGCCCCTAAGCAATACATACTGGCATCAGCCCCAACTGGATCTTTTTTTAAAAATATTTATTGGATTTTGCAGTAATCAACATCATAACAATCAGCCAGAAAGCATTTAGGAATCAGATACATAGAAGAGTGGTTCGACACATAGGTTCCAAATCACTAGGTTGCATCAGGGAAGTAAGAGGAGCAGGGAGAGGGAGGAGGAGGGGCAGGATGAAAAAGAGGAGGGGGGGGGGCGTGCCACTCAGCAGAGCCAATATCCTACATGGGCGATCGTATACAGTAACATCACACCTAGTTTTAAAGTGGACAAGAGTCACACATCACACTGACAGTGCTGCTTGACAGGGCGTGTTAAGAGGAGGGATGCTCAGGCCCTCTCTTGTTCGGATTGGTGCTTTTGGGAGGTGAGCTGCGGCTTTGGTTGCATTGCAGTGGAGTCTGAGGTAAGTTACCAGGTGGCCCATATGTCTTTCAGGCATCAGTTCCCAATACGCATCAAGCAGCTCCCGACAAGAAGAAGCATCCTGAAGCCACGTGTCACTCGTGGGCACCTGTCGTCTACCCCAGTGTATTGCCACCAAATGCTTAGCCAGCAGCAGCAGTATGGCCGTCAGCCTGCAGACCTCAGGAGGAACCTCCTTAACATAGCCCAGTAGCATGACATGGGGGAGGGAGCACTCGGGGGCATGGCCAGTGATAGATCAAATGGATCTTCACAGCATTCATGTTCCTTTCTATTTCTATATCTGTAAAGGCCTGCTCACAAACTTTCAACCACATACATTTTTCCATTTTCCTCAACAGGGTAAAGGCTGATTTTGTTTAGTAAAATGATTCACGTTTTCCATAATATGCGGCAAGGCGTAAGAAAGACTGCAACTTATCGTTATTGCTGGGATTGGAGCCTTTTTTTTTAATTATTGTATTTATTACCAGTTTCCAAGATAAGGAACATGACTGATAGAGAGGGAGGTGAACCTTGTACAGACAGTAAAGCATCAGATTTACTGGATGGTATTTGGTGTATGCAGGGTTGGATAAGGTGTATGATGAGAAGAATTCTCTATGCATGGCTTCAATAGGAAAAGGGGTATGAGGGGAAGCAGAAGGCGCAAAAGCCTGTCTGTTACAACTGATTGACTAGTAAGTGTCTACATATAGGAGAGACAGAAACTAAGAGTTATCGAAGATGGTCCACTATGGGATAAGCAAGCATTTGGCGTGTTCTGATTCAATCCAAGGAGAGCCTAATTGAGGTAAATCCCAGTAAGTGGGTTGGGAAGCTGATGAAGAGCATCTCTTTGGGATATGGACTCGCAGTAGCAGGATGTAGGTGTGGTGAAGAAGATGTGGAAGCAGCAGTAAGGAGCTCTGACAGACAGGCTGGTTAAGGACGTGGAGCAGGGGAGCAATCCCTTTAGTCCGGCAGTAGCTGGTGCTCTCACATGAATGTCATGGTTCTTTTGCAATGTTGCAAGTTGGGCCAACTTAGGTGAGAATGTTGGTGCTCTGTTATATGGATGCTGACACCTTTCCTCTCCCTTTCCATACTGCCTGTACCTTGGAAGATCCATACTGTGGAAAGCATGTGTGGCAAAACAACTTAAATTCTTCAACCACATCCATATTTCATTCATTAGGCAAATGGATTGTCTCTTTCACACAGGCAATTCCGCATCCCAAAAAACTCCAGTTAATATTGCTGTCAGTGGCACTGTTAAGAGCTTCAGATCTGGTTTGCTGAGTCTGTGGTAGCACCCTGAGTCTGAGGTATGGCCTGCCTCTCCTTTTAGACTGATACTAATCCACATTGACAGTATCTGGGTTCATTACCATCCAAAGGGAGCAGCTGGGGTGGGCTCAGTACTCAGAGGAAAAGGAATCTCAAGAGAGAAGCAAAAAACATCTGACCATAACCAAAGTCATCAAGCACAGCAACGTGTCAAACTGGAGTAGAGCGCAAAGATTAGAAAGCAGCAAAGGCCAGTTACGAGCGAACAGCCTGAAACAACACTGAAACAGAAGGAGCCATCTTCTGTGTGTGCTTTAAATAATAAGTGGTGTCCTTTGAATCAGAAATCTAATGTCCGCCATGATGGTATGGGCCATGCCCTTGAAAACGAACAGCGAAAAGAGCAAAGATAACCAAAGGGAAAACATGAACTGGATTCCCAACTGATGAACACGCTACACAGCAGCCTAGAAATGCAAAAAAAGACACTGCATCGCTGCTGGCAACTAGGATACAGGCAAGAGACCTAGAACCCGGCCAGATCAAAAACCCCCAACAAATGGTATGCAAACACAAAGACCAAAAAAAAACTAATGCCTTCATTTCCAAGGTAAGATTTGGTTTAAACAAAATACTATGTAAACTTCTCACTGTCCAGGTTTATCAGGAAATGTTCTATGATCTTATCAGCAAGACCTTTCAAAAGGAAGATTGTCTTCTCAATCTATCATAGTGGAGTTTGTTCTTTTTCTCATGATCCTTGACTACAACAGTTAGGCCAGATTAGAAATATTATGGAATTCATAGTACAAGATTGGCTTTAATAAGGATACACGAAATGAAGAGTGACTCTTTCATAAATTGAAGCCGGACTGTAACTAGGAGAATGATTTTTAAAGGTCCAAGATTAAAGGGAACAATTTGAATCTTTTTATTCTAGTTGGTAGATGAACATAGGATAACAAAACTGTGGGGCAAATTCAGAATCTGGTGGAGAGGATACCTTCTCTATCAAACTGACGGTAAACTGTCTTTTACAGTTGGGAGGGTATTAAGTATGTTTGTAACAAAGACTACTCAGTCTCCATCCCTGACATACCCCTCCAAAAGCCCAGAAAACATATTAACAGTTTGATGTGTGGCCGACATATTTGATGGTGCCATTCATCAAACATTTAACTCACTGACAAGAACCGTTGTGACAGCGGTTCCTGTCAAAGCCTAGAGTTGTCCACTTGGCCGGTGGACAACACTAAATTCAGAAGACGGATACTATGTCAGGACAACAGGTTCGTTTACTCTGTCGCCGTGACAGATTACAATATGTACTCCAAAGTCATTCAGGCTATTTGTCTCTAATCTTGTAACTTACTGCTTGTCTTCCCTTTTTTGTCTGCAACTTGATCTGTTTTCCTTGGGCCTTCTTTAAATTCAGAGTACAGACTGTTGAAAGTTAATCAGATTATTTAGGAAATTTAGTTCTGCTGGAATCCGGTAGAGGAATGACAGACAATATTATAAGTGAGCTCTTCAAATGGTAATTTCTTCCAGTTTGGCTGAACAGAACTGGTAAAACATTGCAGATATTTCTCTAAGGTCTTGTTTAGTCATTCAGTCTTCCCAGTTGTTTGGGGATGACACCCTGAAGAAAGAGCATGGTGAACCCACCAACAACTTGCACAACTGAAACCAAAATTTGGATACAAACTGAACTCCTCTGTCAGAGATGGTCTTTGTGGGTAATATCATACTTGAGTACTTCAGATTAAAATACTTCAATCCTTTTAGCAGCAGAAGGAACAATGGGATGAGGAGTAAAATGAGCCATCTTGGAAAAGGAATCCGCAATCACCATAATGGTGATACAGGCTGTGGAGGTAAACCCGCACAGACAACTAGGAATCTCCATCATTTATAATTTACATGACTTAGGCAGAGTAGTTTCTTTTGACTGAACACAGAGTTCACATGATTCAACAGACTCTTTGATATCCTCTGTAAACATTGGCCATCAAAACATCCTAGAGATGAGTTCCTCCGTTACTTTCTGACCTCAGTGTTTAGCAGTCTTTAAGCTGTGATCAACTTGTAATATCATTAGCTTCAGATACTTTGTTGGAATAAATCAACTAGTAACAGGCACTCTTTGGGCTGAACATTCAGTTTACGTGGCTACTTGTAATTTTGTTGACCTAGAGTTAGGTTACAGATAAGATCTAAGAATGTTTGTGCCTTAGATAAGGACATTTTTAGGTTGTAAGATCCTTTCTTCAGGATTTTTTTCACTCTTCCTTGGGATATATTCTTGAAAGGCAGCCTGCTAAAGAATTGATGATAAAAGTCATACTGTTGGAAATAATTACGCCTATTTGGCTTTTCTGCTGCTTCAACATTCTACTTTCTGAAGAACTTGTAAGTTTCTGTAATCAGTCCAAAATATAACAGCATGCTGTGCTCAAGGAAAAAAATGTCCTCACTCTTTAAAGCTGCTTTTATGACCAATAATTCCTTTTCAAGGACCGAGTAATTAGACTTGGGGTTAACTTGCAAGAGTAGAAAGTAAGGGTATGCTCTTCTTGGTCTTGGTTTGCTTGGCTTAATACTGCCACTATTGCTCAATCTGAAGTACCTGTTTTGACTATGAATGGTCTACTTGTATCTTGAGGTTGAAGAACCAAAAGGTACAGTCAGTCTTAAAGTTCCATAAATCTCAGAAAAATAGATGGAGCATTGCACAGGCCAAATGACATGAACCTCTATTTGGAGTGCCCCAAACAGTGTTGTTAGACCTGGCAACTTTTTTAGCATCTCCCCTGTCTTTTTGCCTTCTGGCTTCCTGTTTTCATGGTATACTGGACTCTGTTTTTGCTGGTTTATTGTCTCTGCGCACTTTACCACTGGTAATCAGTGCTAAAGTGCAAGTTCTCCCTAAATACATTGTACTGCCTGCCACTGCAGTGTCTGTGTGTGCAGTTTTAAACGGCCAATTCAATCTGGGAAGTGTAGCTAATTGCAAGGCCTAAACCTTCCCTTTGACTACATGTAAGCACCCTAAGGTAGGCACTAGGTAGCCCATGGGCAGGGGGCAGGGTATGTAGAAGGTAGGACATGTACGGGTGTGTTTTACATGGCCTAACAGTGAAATACTGCCAAATTCAGTTTTCACCGTTGCAAGGCCTATCTCTCTGATAGGTTAACATTGGGGCTGCCTTCAAGCAACCTTAAAGTGCAGTTTCCCTTTGAGAGTAGATAAAGAAGTGGAGTTTAGGGTCTCTGAATACACAATTTAAAAATATATCTTTTAGTGAAGTTAGTTTTAAGATTGTTAGTTTGAAAATGCCACGTTTAGAAAGTAGCCATTTTCTGGCTTAAACAATTTTGTGGCTCTGCCTGTTTATGGATTCCCTGTCTGGGTCAGTTTGACAGTTGGCCTGTTTACACCTCTCCTCTAGACAGTGACACAAAGGAAGCTGGGGCGTAGCCTGCATATCCTGATGAGCCATTTGAGCTAGAGTGGAGGGAGGAGTGGTCACTAACACATGAAAGAACTGTGCCTGCCCTCACACAATGCAGTCTCCAAAACCCTGGTGTGTGTCTGGGGCCTGCCCTGGGTAAGGCAGGATCTTGTCTACAACACAGAGTTTCATTTGAATCTGGGCAACTTCAAAGGCAGAAAGGGGTATAAGTAGTGGACCCAAAACCCCAGACTTTTAGAATCTTTCTGGAATCAAGAGGAACCTCTGCCCAGGAGAAGAGCTGAAGAGCTGGGGGATGAGTACTGTCCCTTTGCTGTGTTACTTTGCTGGATTGGCCTGCAGTTGCTGTGTCTGCCTTAAAAGAGAGCAAAGGGTGAACTTTGTAGTGTATCCTGCTTGAGAAAGTTCTCCAAGGGCTAGGAGTAGAGCTTGCCTCCTGTTGGATGTCTCATGGATATCAAAGACTTCAGTTTCATCTTCCTACAGCACTGGGAACTGTGTTTTGTGCTGTTCAAGGACAAAAACCACTGCAACATCATCAACGTCACCGCACAGAACCATGCTGCCCCAGTTTGCACGCGACCCTGGCATCACCGACGCCATCATCGGATGACTTCATTGAGTCGAGGCTCGCACCGTGACCTGTTGGCCCCGCACTCTGGCATCACCTTGCTCACACCACAGCCTGAGCATCCCTGATGCCACTGCTCCTGCTGACACCGATGCCGCTGCCTGCACCATGGCCTGTGGACTCCTCTTGTGAGGCACACGAAGCACCGTCCCGCACCACAGCCTCAGTCCACCGACACCAACACCATCGACTCCAGTGTCGTCAGCAGGCGTCCCTTCCTGCACTGCAACACGTGGACACCACATGGAGCCCGTCCTGTGCTGCACTGCCGACATAGACCTACCGATGACAGCGCTTCAGCAACAACGACGCTGCTGCCTGCACCGTGACCTGTGGGCACCGCACATTTCATCGTCCCACTTCGCACCGCAGCCTCGACTTCATCAGCCCGGAGTTCGATCCGCAACGGGTGTGACTTCCAAGGGCCCGACGACCCCCACACTGAATCAAGAACGGACACCGCAACACCAGTGACACCACTCTCCAGAGCTCACCGTGAGTATCACGATGCCCTGCAAATCCAAAGGTAATGTTTGCGGGTCTTCCCGACACCGTAGCTGACCCGCGACCCGCAGCCGGCCTGAGCTGTTGGTTTTGTTGATCACAACACCGTGGTAGCCCCAGATGGAGCTATCGACTTCAAGGAACTGTATTTTTAAGTTAATGCTTACAAACTACATATCTTTAGCACCTTATGTTGGATTTTTCTCGTTTTTCTCTTGTTTTATATAGATAAATATTTACTATTTTTTTTAAACTGTTGTGGTATCCTTTTGTAGTGTTTTCACGTATTACTGTGTGTTATATGCAAATGCTTTACACATTGCTTCGGAGATAAGCCTGACTGCTCATGCCGGTAGTTTCCTTATCCTGACTAGAGTGAGGGTCCCTACTTGGACAGGGTGCAAACCGACTGCCAACTAGAGACACCATTTCTAACAGATGTTCAAAAAAATGCCTTCCATTTATCCCCTTCTTTTAGTCATATAGGTGATATGAACTATATAGATCTAATTTTGTAAAAATCTTAACTTTGCATACAGCTTTCAGTGTGTCCAAAATAAAGGGCTGAGGGTACCTATCCTTGATTGTCACCATATTTAAACCTCTGTAATTGGTACAAGGTTGAAGTTCAGATGAATCCTTCCTTGGCACAGAAAGCATAGATGCTATTGCAGGCGACTTTGATGGAACAATTAGGCAATTTCTGGAGATTTTTATCTGGATACTGTCAAAGATCCTCTTTGTCAGAGAGTGATAGCAAGTGGAATCCTGGCTGATGGCTCAAAATGGAGCAATCAGCATTTCCGTGCATTGCCAGGTCTTTAACTTTTTTTTCCGAAACAAATCTCATAGTATTCTTCATAATTCTCTGATGCAGATGATGACTGGCCTAGCAAGTGAGAGATACTCAGGGAATCAAAGGCTACAGACTTCTCGGAGCCTTTCCAATTGTGTAAAAGCTAATTCTGACCCAAGGAATAAAGTCTTTGCAGTCTGATTTATACACGGATTGGGTTTGGCCAGACAGTTAAATCCAAAAATTATTGGGTAATGAGGGGTGGCTATAATATGAAATTAAAGTTCTCCTTCATGTTAAGTTGAGAATTATGTAAACCAACTAATTACGTTAGTTTTTCCACAGGGTGATAAGAAACAGGAGTTCCGTCAACAGCTTCCATCAAAATGGGCTGGTCTTTCCTGCGGGTAGGTACATGAGGTAGCCTAGCCCGCAGGGAATTCATATAACTCCCTCAAGCTCCACTGTCAACCAAGGATGGCACTCAGCCTTCCTTCCTTCAAATAAAGAAGTAGCTTGCAGAATTACAAAGCCAGTGCTGGAGAAAAGATGATTAATTTGAGGCAAAGAGTTTAAAGGCTGGCCTGCCATGTGAACGCCGAGTACCTTTGATCATATCTTTCAAACATAAGGCCTGATTGCCAAGATCACAGATGAGTTACTTTGTCACAACAGTGATTGATATCCTGGCCCCCAAAATATAAATCCCATTATATCCTATGGTATTTTTATTTTGGTGGATGAGATATCTGTCACCACTGTGACAGAATAACTCGTCCAACAAGATCTCAATCAGGCCCATAGTCTATAAAGCATCACTAAAGGCTGCATAATAGTCAGCTAGAGAGCTGCTTCGTAACCCATGGCAATGCATCTCCAACACAATTGGTTATCACCAAGCCAACCTTTGTCCTGTTGGAAGCATAACTGTGCGACTTCTATCATTTACATATGGAAACATTCCTTGCATTTCATAGGATTTCCATCAAAAGTCTGTTCAGCAAGCATAGCAAGGAATGGACCAAAGGTACATTGTTGCATCACTGCCAACAATGACCTTAAGGCTGCACATTCTGTAACCAGGCTTTGCATGTGTGAGGTTAAGGAGTATACAGTAGCCATTAAACCTTGAACTTTCTCTCTTATCTGATCAAGGCTGAAACATGTTTGATGTAGCATTCTGTTGAGATCTGGCATGCTTTGTTTCTTGAGTCCAAAGTAAGGCCTACTGCTCCTTCTAGATTAAACACTCAGTTGATGAAAATAATGCTTGCAATAGGTCTACCCACTGGCATTGCTCTTTTGCTCACATGCAGCATCAGGTTAGACCAAACCACATACGAATCGGTCTTGATTGACCTTGCTCCAATAGGAACAGTTCAGCCTAAACTGCCAAGCCAGGAAAGAGACCAGGAATGCAGCTGGACCAAACCCCCCCCCTCCCCACCCCACTAAAAAACATATGAGGACACATACATTAAGAGAAAGAAAAAAAAACACTGTGCGTTCCAGAGCCTAACACTTGTCTTAATCCTACTGGGCCCCACAGCAAGGCTGCTGAGCTCCAGTGCATCCAGTCTGTCTGTCTTATGGACCTTTATTTTCCCTATGCCTCTGCGTGCCTTGGAGTGATATGGAGAGGTCTAAGAAGTAGTGCGCCTTGCGTTGTTTCAATTACCTGCGGAAGGGTGTTGTGGCGGAAGCAGACTGTGTTTGTACTCAGTTTGGATCAGGGGACACGTTTGCTTCCAGGTCTCTGTCAACCTCCAGGGGCATGAAGGAGGCAGCATGATTCTTTCCATTTTTGGAAAAGAAGGCAGTGCTTTCCCTTGTGCTGTTGGCATATTTGTGACCACTTTGTATTAAATAAAGTCCACAGTGAGTAAATAGGGGTTAAAATTAGTTGGGTCTCATTGTTCCAGACATGACTGTGTTGGAAATGGTGACGTTTACGCCAAGGGTTTCTTTATTTCTTGTTCTCAGATGACATCTGTGGTTTATTGACTCTTCATCTCATGAACAAGAAGGGGGGGTGCCCAAGTGCTATGTTTTGAATCATATAAATGAGAACTCAGTCAATATGCCAGCAAATGGGATTCAAAGGCTGAGTGAAGAAGAAGTTACAAAAGCCTTGGTTTGTGAAGGACTGAAGAAGAGTGAGAGACAGGGCAGCTCGCATGAGGTTCAACATCTAAGGGCCAGATGTATCATGTATATTTGCGGTCGCAATCGGCCCAACCCGGTCGTTTGCGACTGCAAAAATGCATTTTGGTATGTATGAATTCCAATTTGTGATGCATTACTTTGAATTGCGACTACATATCGATTCGGTTTTAGGAAGGGGCGTGTCAAGGGCATCCCTTCCTAATACCAAATTGCAGAGGTCGCAAAACATTTGCATTTTGCCACCTACTTCAAGTAGGTGGTAAACCATTTGCAGACGGGAAGGGGTCCCCAAGGAATTTAACTGTAACAGCCTATGTGTGTTTGAGTTATAATATATACGAAATTAAGTGGTGTTGTATTTAGTACAATGATTACAAAATGTTAATTGGCCTTCTCAAAGGAGAAAAAAATACAATTGTCACATCTGCAAACGCCAAATATATATGCCTATAGTAAACTCAAATTTGGAACAGTTAATGTGTGCACACTGGAGTATGTAACTGGGGCTTCTCAGATACTCTAAATGCCCTATTTCTAGTACTGGGTTTTCTTTTAGCAAATTGCGGAATTCTGGGAGAAAATATATTTTTTGCTTAATCTGAAACAATTAGACTCACTTATTATCAAAGCTTTATTATAAGTAAACCCCCAAAGGTTGGTTCTAGGGCGCGCAAAACTTTCGATAGACACTATGGGCCCGATTACAACTTTGGAGGAGGTGTTAATTTGTCCCAAATGTGACGGATATACCACCAGCCGTATTACGAGTTCCATAGGATATAATGGACTTGTAATACAGCTGGTGGTATATCCGTCACTTTTGGGACGTATTAACACCTCCTCCAAAGTTGTAATCAAGCCCTATGTATTTAATCATAGTCCTGAAGAGATGCAAATTTTGAACTGCAGTGGTCTGTATGTAGGGTAAAAATCGAGGAAGCCAATGGTGGCTTTGACAGGCAGAGTTCACGTTATTGTTACTTACAGACGGTTGTTCTAAAGAGGTAAAGGCTTGGATGGGCACAAACACTAAAGTCGTCCATCACTCAGTAAATGTGATTTCACAAACAGACGCTAATAATTTAAAGACTGTTGACATACCACTATTTCCTAAAACTCAACTGTGACTTACACAGCAGAGTGACTAAGTATCAAGTGAACATGGCGTCTGATCACCCAGCACTGATAAAGTATTCATCTTTCCAGTCCCGAAGGATGGACCTGCTTATGTATTGTTTTACTTTCTGTGTTCTTGGACAGTATATTTGTTGTGTTTGAGTCTGTGTGTGCTGGTATGTGTACCCAAGTACCTGCATGGCTCACTTTCTGATATATGTATGTGTGTGTGTAGTTGTGGTACTACGTGTGTGCATGGAGGTTTGTGGCTAGCGTCCTCTGTATGTGTATGTTTGATCTAGCTCATTATGTGGAGACATCTTTTTGTGTGTTGATGTACAATGCAAAAGCCAGTCCCACTTGCTCTGGTGCTTGTTCTTATCTTTTTGCATTTGGCGATTACATTTCAAAGTTATGTCATTCAGACATTAAACTTTATTTCGAAAAACAAAGGTTTCATAAAATCATACATAAATAATTCACAATTCAGTATCCACACAATTATTAAAATACACTTTTCCCCGCTTTTACACTATACATAATAGCAGCATCCTGTTAATAAATAATGAGTGCCATAAAAGTTCAAAAAAATCCCAAAATAGTCCAAGTGCATTATGTGCAATTAGTTAATCAAAAAAACAACACCTGTATAATTGGTAAAACTACGAAGAATCACCCTGTGGTGACAAAGACGCAGCCACAGGGATACTATCAAAGACCGGCATTAAATACATGGACAAAAATTCTAATTACAAAGGTTCCATTCCTTTACTAATTTTGAAAGGAAGAGTGAAACCTAAATTATTAACCAGCGTAAAGAATTTGTGTTTACATGAAGTCTTTTTTTAGCGTTTTCGTAGTTTAAGGCTAGCTGGTAAATTGCCATTCTAGGTCTAACTGCAAACAGCTTTATAGCAGGACATCAGGTCTTTAGTTCTTCAAAAACATACTAAGATATATGGAGAAAGGATACCTAATTGGTAACTTTGTAATGTGGCTCTTGATTTTGCTAGCAAGGGGTTCTGGTGACATCATAAACTGCAAGGCCAAAACTCAAGTGGTTTGTGAACGTCAGTAGAACCATGACAATGTAGGAACATATTACGTAAGAGAGCAGAACCAGGATTTCTTAAAGGAATTTGCTGGAGCCCAAGGAGACAGGAGCGAGGACGACATCGGACACTGTGCAGCAAGCAAGGTAAGTATTTTTTTATTTACACACACCACTCTCACCTTGCATGCATGCACCAACACCACATTTGCCTATCCCTGCCCCCATGCCAACTGCCACTGGTACTATATTGTTTGATTGTCAGGAAGAAAAAAATAGGAATTTATTTGTTAATGTAGTTTAAAAAATAGAGTTTCAGATAAAACAGCCTTCACCTTCTTTAAAAAAAAAAAAGTTCTGGCTCTAGAAATCAGAGCTGTGTTACCAAGGCAAACAAGTGACACTGATTGCAATTAGAATGTTCAACTTTTATGAATACACTATTGATTAAACAAGAGGCAGTGATTAAACACTAGACACATATGTAAAACCATAGGTTAGAGAAGCCACTCCCAGCACTGATTGCATTTACAACCTTGAATTAGAGTGTCAAATATGTCGCAAGCGAATCCTTATTAAGTAAACAATGGGCAAAAGTGAAGCTCTACAGAGCCTGCTATTACGGTGTAATTTTCCTGCAATATGGAAAATAGGGGACAGTTCCCTGAGAAATATGGATTTGCATACCATTGCATTTTGTACAGTAAAATCACTGAAATATGACAGAAAGGGTGTGCCATGGTTTTCGTGTGTTTTTCATGGTTTGCTATTGCTTGGATAGATTGTCCATCAAGTCCATCCATGTCATTTTGTGGAAGGGTCCATTGTCACACAAGTGGGTACTGCAGCAAAATACACTCGTGAAAACTGACACGGAATTAGACAAAATACTCGACTGGAAATATCGTTTTGAATGTTGTTTATGACCTTCAGCTACTCAAGTAGAGTTGAAAACCAATAACGTCATCAGGAAAGCCTCCCTGTCAGTTTTTGAAACGTGCATTCAAGGAAAGGGCTGCCTATCTGTCCTTGGGAAAAGGGCTTTGCATGTCACCCCAAAAAATATATGATGGTGGCATATTAAGAACAATGTTCCAGTCTCAAAGACTCTTCTCTTTGAAAGACATTTCAGAGAAATGCTCTTCTCTCTACCAGTCCTTCTCGGACTTCGATTTTGAACTGAGCCTTACCAGGAGGCCTAATCCTGTCCCTTGACATTGTAGGATGCTTCATTTAGCTTCATACCGCGTCACTAAATATTTAGTACTGGTGTGAATTATTATCGTTATGTAAGGTTCTAATCCTAAAGAGCCAACTCCCAATGAGGTCCAACGCTTCCGGGTCCACGCTTTATAAAACCGTATGAATAAATAAATAAAATACGTATAATTAATTCACTAGGGTGTGCTGGTTTTTGACACGGTAGGTAAAACGGAAGCAACTAAGTTGGAAGAGCCAATCAAAGGCTAGGGTCTTTCCAAGGCCGCACGAGGCATGTGCTCAGTTCTGTGAATCCGGTGTCAATTCTTACAAGTTAAAGCTAAAATGAAATCTTTAGTGCGCAGGGCCACGTGGGGATGTGTAATGCATTACTTAGTTCTAGACGGAACGGCTTGCAATGCTCAGTGACGGTCGGCGAGCGCAGCGTGCAGCAATGCCACCAGACCGGTGCGGCCAGTGCCTGCAGGGCTGGGCTCTGACGTGAGGGATGGTCACCCGACTGACAGTAGCTGGGCGTGACCACGGGCATGCCTCCATGCACGCTACAGCGAGGCGCTAATACCGGGCGAGAGGTGCCCCGGAATCACAACACTGGACTTTCGGGTCAAAGGTCATGGAAGGACCTCGGATCCATAGTTCCTCACCAGTTTCACGCAGATCCAAATCACAATTAAGACATATGCTTAATATAAAAGGGATAAAGTATTCCCTGCTGTACATGACAGGGATATTGCAAGTCAGCTAGGAGCTCCATAACCATATAGAGGAATGAGGCTGAAGTTAGATTTTCTTCATATGGTTATGGAATTCCGAAGTGACTTGCATTACCCTTATCTTGTCTGCGAGCAGACAGGCTTAACCCAGGAGACAAGTATGTTAAGTATATAAAAACACCAATACAGTAAATAAGACACATCAGACAATAAAAATCCCACACTAATTTATAAAAATAAGTCTGGAGCTTCGGAGCGTTCAGGCAGACGAATCTGAAACTCAGGCTGGGTCGCGGTTAAAGGTTGACTCTCGGCGTAGAGTCTGTCCACTTACGGAGCTTTTTCCACAAGTTACTCCAAACTTCTGGAACTTCTTCTTGAAATTCCCCTTGAGGGTCCAAAGTGTCCAAAACACAAATCCAATGGTCTAGAGGCTCTGAGATGGTTCTTGACAGTTTGGAACCACAATTCCCACAATGGACCTGGCCAAATTCTTAAACATCCACTGGACGCACTCCATGCTGGGGACTTCTTGAAGGAGATGGTGCATGGAAGCTCTATTCACCTGTTGCTTTCAGTAAGTCCACTCCTTAATATTTTTGGAATCAATGCAAAGGGCTGAGGGCTGTAGTTCACAATGTGCAGCAGGAGCAGTCCTTCAGAGATCAGTCCTTTGGGGTGCAGCCCAGGGTTCCAGCGGGGCAGTCCTTATCTGATCTGAGTTGCTAGGCAGCTCTCACAAATGTATTCAATTATCTGGGGTGACATGCGGGGGCCACCTATGTCAAATGAGGTACAGGGTATCACCCAAAAGCATGACCGCTTCCTCCAAAGTATGGCATAGCCTTCTCCTACAATGCATTGCACTTTAAAAATTCAAGTTGGGGGATCCCTCTCCAGGAGAGCAAAACCTGGCTAAACCAACCCACTAGTGTGGCTCATTTCCATTAACACCCACCCCCATCCAGACCTTTTGCAAATTCCATTCCTGGGCCTGCCATCTGGATGAGGGGTACAGGAAGAGGGGGTGGGCCTGGCTGGCATTCCTTGCTCTCCTGTTTCCATTGAAGCCTAGTTTGATTTACCTACCCCCCCCCCCTTTCTGGCCTGTGCTCTGCAGGTAGAGCTCCCCCACCAGATAACCTCTGCTCTATGCAGGCCACTTATCACCTCATCAAAGCAGCTGGCTAAGCTTTTTAAGGTTGACCAATTAGGAGAGGCAGCTAGAAGGCTGAATTGTGGCTCACAGAAAAGAAATACCTATACCTTCTCTTCTGTATTAGTTATGATAAATTCAACAGTGGCAGGTTGTTGGATTTATCATTATCAATCATTTGATTCCCTGAATTACATTTTTAGCTCCTTCCTAGCAATATGTATACTTAAATCAAATATTCCAATGCTAGCCTATGGAGCTAAGTATCTACAATGGTGAATTGCAAAATGGGCAGTTATTCTGTCACAGGGGCATATAAAACATATTTTACAATGTCCTTGCTTATAGTTACATGGCACCATACCTCTAGGGCACCTGGGGGGGAGGAGAGCCTTAGAGGTGTCCTATATGTAAAAATAAGGTAGACTACCACTTTGGAAGTACCTGTAATTCCAAAGTTGAATTTGCATATATTTTACTTTTAAAGACAGTCTGCAAGGCAGGGCTGCCTTTAGAAATGACAGCAGGCAACACAGCAGTGCACGCTCCAGTACAGGAAATCTACGGTGCTGCTAAACCTCTCTGACCTATTATATACTGGGGGCTTATAGGTAGTTTGAATCCCCCTGGCCTTATTATATATTAGGGACCTACTGGGGTCTGTCATTGCCAATTGTAATTATATCCCATAACCATGTAACTGTTTCATCAGAGCACTGGCCCTGGGCCTGGTTAGCAGAGGCCAGGGCACAGTAAGATTCGGCTACCACCAGTATTAGTCAGAAAAGATAGGGGTGAACAGGGATAAAAGGATAACTTTCTCACAGTCGGAGCCCGGGACATCAGAGTAAAGGGCCTTAACCCAAAGGTTGGGCCCAGTAACCCCTGCTTGCCCATGGCCCTGTGAAAGGGGGTCTAGCAACCATGATTCAGACTGGCTGGCTTCTTTCCTTCCACTGTTCACTTTTATGCAACTAACTTTTTTTGCATAAGCACTTCATAAGAATGCATATTTTTTCCACTCTATCCTTTGTGTACTTCATCTCTCCTCAGATAAATACTTCCCCCCCCACGCTCCATGTTGCTGCCCACCTCCTGTTGCAAACTTGCTCGTCTGAATCTCCCTCAAGCTCCCTGCCTCCCTACTCTTTTGCTTTCACCGTGTACGCTTCTCTCCCACCCAGCGTTAAACTCCCTTGTGAGCTGCTTTCATCCTCCCCTGCCCACCTCAACTGCCTCCCAAAATCAATGTGTTTTTTTCCCCTTCTTGTTTTTTGGAGGGGGAAGGAGCAGGCAGCAAATTGCCGCAGGTAACTCCCCCTGAAAAAAGATGGTGCTTGTGTGCTTTTTTTCCCCCATTGTTTTTTTCATTTACCGAACCATCCTGGATCTGTAAATACAAAATGGCACCCTGCATCACTTTGTAAGTGCACATGCATAACACATGCATGTGCCCACCTACAATATGACGCAGCCATTTCAGCTGTAATAGTGTGCCTTATTTTTGCTTTTTCGGGCCATACTCTACAGCATCGCCAAAAGGCACTGTCAAAGGCAAAAGGTTCAAAAGACGAGAACTATTGGCTTTGCCAAATCTTGTTATTTTCTGATTGGGTTGTCTTCATGTCCGAAAACATGTTAAGTTAATTTATAAAGTATTGCGTGTACTTTACATGCACATTCAGTGCTTAATTTGACCCAGCGGGGGGTCACCGGCATTTATTTTTTGGGGACAGCACTTATTTTTCGCATCAGGTATTGACAGCGAGCAAAAGACGGAAAAACTCACAAACAGGAAAAAGGAAGAAGAGAAAGGCAGAAAACGGACACAATGCGTGAAAGCAGAGACCTGCAACAGTGAGATAATTGTGACGGAAGTGTCTGTCAGTGGATTAAAGAGACTTGAGATGAATTCAAGAATATCATTCCTGGTATTCTGTGCACTGGCTTTGAATTGCACCAGCCACGGGGTTCTGAGCAAAGCTTCGGGCACCCGCACTCGTTAATTTACAAATTAAGCACCGTGTATATTGTACGCATTTCCCTGTACTGACAGAAAAAAACAATCCTCAAATAAAAACGCTACGTATGTGTGTGGTATTTGTACAGCTAACTTGAGACACGGGCAGCAGAGGGTCAAAGGTCAGGGTACAGTCAACAAGTGATTTGAAGAGCTGAACGGTTTGCTGACTATGTCGAAAATGTCATTAAACAAATTAACATTTGGCACGTTAATGACTTTTGAACCTAATTTCCAATACCAAAACGTGCCATTGTATGGTGGAATTAAACTCAAAAAGATACATACGAGAACTTCACACTGATTTGCAATACAATTTATTTTGGTAAAAACAAAAGTGAGAACGCAACGTACCAGGGGTACAACTAAAGGCTGGAGGGATAGGGTTCAGTGCCCAAATTACAAACCGTGGATCCTGAATCCTCCCATAAGCAAACTGTGTGATCCTTGACAAATACTGTTACCTTTCTCTTTGTGTCATAATCCTTATACTAACGCTATTCCACACCTAATAATCTTCATACATGTAACTGCGCTCACCACAAACTGATTTGCTTCCTGGCAACGTACACCAAAAACACCCCTCGGTGTATTGTTTCACGTCATATGAAAATGTTTTGTTATTTTTTTTGGCAGACATTCGTGCGTCATAAATGAGCACATACAAGTGATTATATCGCTACATGTACGCAAGAATGGATCATATACTAGGCGGGGGCGTAGAGCACTGGACGGGTGTGAAAAAAAACCGTGGCAGGTGTTTGATTAGTACTTTGCCCATCATGTGGCGGAATATCTGTGCACCTGACACGTCTCGAGTCCTGAGGCGAATAGGACAAGCGCACGGAGTCGCCTGCAGCCCGTGGCTGTGGTGGCATCTGGTTCCTGGTGCCACGCCGCATCGGTGGTAACCCTGGAGATGGCCGAGGACCGCGGCGCCTGTGTCTGCCAGGGATCAGGGGAGAGAGCTGTTTGTATTCTTCCACAGGAATGGCCTCTTCACCAGTACCCACGGGGCCCCAGTGCCCGGGCAAAGTTTTCTAATATTCTCTGTCGGTGTCTCTCTTCAGACACTTACCGTCGCCCCTGGGTGCTTCTCAGGAGTATCTGCCCTTTCTCCGTGCGCAGCGCCCCATTTACCTTCCCTACACCCCGACAACTCGCTGCTGCGCCAATGGACCCACATGGGGACCCCCTCCCTCTTACCTCAGACTGCTTCGGAGGCACCGGACCTTGCACTCAACTTTCAGCTGAGAGTAAACTCTGCACCGGCTGTGGCCGAGCCCCGCCCGGGGAGTCAGTCACTCAACCAACAAGAGCCCCGCCCCCGGGACCGTGGCCCCCTCCCTGTGGTCGTGAGTCCCTCCCCCGGGCCAGAGCCGCGCCTAGCTCCGGTTAGCCAGCTCTGGAGCGGCTGTGCTGGCGGCTCACGTGAGAGGGGCCCCGGCCCAGGGCGCCAGTACCCTGAGGGGCGCGCCAAGCTGTGTGCACTAAGGTTATGCCCAGAGCAGCACCCTTGTCATCTTGCACCAACCTTGTCCCTGCCTGATCATTTCGATCTGATTTGCAGTTTAACGTGGTTTGAATCTTTTATTACCATACAGTTAGCAAGTTTTTAACATTCCATTAGCTCCCTTCCTTCACCCTCTGACCCCTAGTGACGCACATTACAATACAATACATCCCCCATCTTCCGCGTGAGGCGCTATGGCATCGGTGATTTAAGGGAGCTGGAGGAGGTCCGTGGACGTCTGTGTTCAGGGGCAGTCGCTGATTATCGGGGTACTGACCACTGAACACAAAAGGGACCCCCTGCTGCGTCATTTAATTAACTACCATCAGCGAAGGCGCCAGATTTCTCTCCGCCCAGGCCTATGGCGCTACCTTGGCAAAGGCCCGCTCTGCCGTGAGCATCAGGCACTGAGCTGGGTCCTTCTCCCCGCTGCCATCTGCGCTGGAGGCCAAGCGTCCCCCAGGCCTTGCCAAGAAGCCCTGGCAGTGCTCAGGAAATCCGCCCGAAGAGCACGGAGCTGTGCAGTACAGCAGGAGGCCGGCCCTGCAAATCTGGGGGCCTCACACACCGCCCCCTGAAGTCTGGGGCCCACCCTTCTCAGGATGGGCGTCACCAAGACTTTACGCCGCATCGCTATCATGTCGGAGCTTCCTCTGCCCGGTCCGCACCCCTTTGGAGCCGGTTCTTCCTCATTCCCATGCAGCCCTCCGTTTCCTGCCCTCCTAGGCTTATCAGACGAGGACTAGCGCGGGAACCAAAAGTTGCCCTGAGGAATCCAAGTAAATATAAACATAGCTGCCAAGTTTCCCAGGTACATGCCTGACTATTTAACCCAGGCCAAGAAGTAGAATTCTGGGACTTGTAGTCCAGGTTTTGTAGTGGGTTAAATAAGACTAGAAGTCCCAGAATTCTAAGGACAAAAAATGGAACAGACCGAACGAGTTACGCATGACCTTGGGACACTAGCAAGGTATGAATGAAGCAGGAAAAGCAACCCTAGCCATCCTTGTATTTTTTGGGGGTGTCCTCATATGAGCAAATTTTGAAACAACCACTAAAATACCAGATGCTTGCTATAGGAAGCTGGCCTGGTGTGTGGTGGGTACCTAAGGCACTTACACCAGATGTCCCCTCTTAGTGAAGTGTAGGCAGTGCCTAGAAGCCAGGCTCTCTAGAGATAGCTGTGGATGAGCAGCAAAGGCTTATCCAGGAGACATGCAAGGCTCATGCAATACCACAGTAGTCACACAGCACTTGCACAATAAAAGAAAACACTTGGTTGTACATAAATAAAGGTACTTTATTTTTGGAACACAATACCACAAAATACTATAAGGGAGACCCTCCAATACAAGGTAAGTAATGCAATGACTGAATATATACACTAGCAATCAGAAATGGGCATAGAAAAGGTTAGAAAACAGTGCAAATACCAGTAACCAATAGTAGCCCGGGCTGGGGGAGGGGGACGGGGGTGTTGACAACCCATATACTAATAAAATGGAGTGCAAACACAGGGCCCCTACTTAGGTAAGTGGAATGTGTAGAGAGGAGCTGTGGGTACTAGAAAACCACAGAGGTAAGTAACACAACACGCCCCAGCGACCAGGAAAGCAGGAGTAAATCACTGGAATTTCCCAAACCTCCCAAAAGGAGGAAAAGAAGACACCCAGAGAAGACTGCAAGAAAACCAGCTGTGGATTCCTGATGGAAGAAGACCTTTTGAGAGAGGGGACCAAGTCCCAGAGTCACAGTGGAGTCCAGGAGGAGTAGAAGCTAATACCCACCTAGCTGTACGTGCAACAGCACTGCAGCCCTGGAGCCGGAGAAGAGTTCTTTATGGACGCAGAAAATGCCCCAGCCTGGAGTGAAGATTGCAAACAGGTGTCGGTGCAGGAATTCTACCTACAAGCCTTGGCAGAGGCAAACTCACGGTTGGTAAAAAAGTGGTGCTGTTGGGGACCAGCAAGGCCCAGGAGGACTCAGCCCAGGAGGGGGAGTCACAGGGGACCCTCAGCGTGGCAGAGATTCCACAGGAGCAGAGGCAGCACCCACAGGACGGGGACACAAGAGTTGCAGAAAAAGCCCACACAGCACTACAAAGAGGATCTCACGGTGCCAAAGAACCACACAGGAGGCTGTGCTTTGCAGGAAGGAGTGCTGGGGACTGGAGCTGCACGCCGCCTGAAGATCTCTTAGAGGAGATGGCAACAAGCTTTGACAGCTGCAACGGACGCAGTGCACCGGGGTACTGTCCTGTGCGGGAAGGCACAGGCTTACCTCCACCAAAGTTGGACAGTTGGCAGAGAGGAACAAGAGGACTACTACAGACCATCACCTGTGATGCAGGATCCATATGGCTCAAGATGAGGGGAGATCCAAGCAGCGGTCGTCGCTTGCAGTAGGTGCCTGCAGGTGTAGGGGAATGACTCCTTTACTCCAAGGGAGATTCCTTCTTCTTGTGCAGGCTGAAGAGTTGCTCTCTTCTGGGGATGCACAGCCGGGGAAATATTACAAAGCTGGCAGGAGTCGTGGAAACAATGTTGCAGAAAAGTCTGCTTCATTGATTGCATCGTTGTCGGTTCCCTGAGAGTCCAGTCACAGTTCCAGTGGCCAGAAGTCGAAGTGGAGGTTGCAGGTGAATCCTGCTGGAGTCTTGCAAGCCGAATCTGAGGACCCACCCAAGAGAGAGACCCTAAATAGCCCCGAAAGGGGGATTGGTCACCTAGCCAGGTAAGCACCTACCAGGAGGGGGCTCTGACGTCACCTGCCTGGCCTGGCCACTCAGATGCTCCCAGAGTCTCCTGCCAATCTTGGAAACAAGATGGAAGAACCCAGTGACCCTCTGGAGGAGCTCTGAGCACCACCCCTGGCGTGGTGATGGACAGGAGAGTAGTCACTCCCATTTCCATTGTCCAGTTTTGCACCACAGCCTGGCCCCAAACAAAGGACAAGCAGGCTAAGCTTGCCCAGATAAGTCTTCATTGTCTAAGTGGAAATATCTGGAGAGTCCATCTGCATTGGAGTGGGTACTCAAAGGTCTATGTTCCACTGTATAGTCCATTCCCTGTAGGGATGTGGACCACCTTAACAATTTGGGGGTTTCACCCTTCATCTGTTTGAGCCATAGAAGGGGCTTGTGGTCTGTTTGAACAATGAAGAGAGTGCCAAATAGGTATGGCCTCAGCTTCTTCAAGGCCCAGACCACAGCAAAGGCCTCCCTCTCTATAGCTGACCAACACCTTTCTCTGGGGGTCAGCCTTCTGCTTATAAAAGCAACTGGTTGATCCAGGCTCTGAGTGCTGAGCTGCGAAAGAACTACCTCAACCCCTACCTCAGAAGCATCAGTCTGGATTATGGATTTCTTGGAGTAGTCAGGCGCTTGAGAGTCTTATACCAAACCATTGGTTTGGGGGTGGTAGGATGTGGCGAACTTATAAGTTACCCCACATTCCTTCCACATGGCTTTAAGGTATGGAGACATAAAGTTTGTACCTCTGTCTGATACCACCTCTTTTGGGAAGCCCACCCTGGCGAAGATTCCCAGGAGGGCTTTTGCCACTCCAGGAGCTGTAGTGGTCCTGAGAGGTATAGCCTCTGGATACCTGGTGGCATGGTCCACCACCACCAGTATAAATCTGTTTCCAGAGACAGTAGGCAGATCTGGGGGGTCAACAATATCCACCCCAACCCTCTCAAAGGGAACCCCAACCAATGGTAGTGAAATTAAGGGGGCTTTTGGGGTACCACCTGTTTTGCCACTGGCTTGACAGGCGACACAGGAGTGACAAAACTCCTTTGTATCTTCAGATATATGGGGCCAGTGAAGGTGTGGGACAAGTCTGTCCCAAGTCTTGCTTTGCCCAGGTGACCTGCCAGGGGTATGTCATGG
Source organism: Pleurodeles waltl (assembly GCF_031143425.1). Lineage (NCBI taxonomy): Eukaryota > Metazoa > Chordata > Amphibia > Caudata > Salamandridae > Pleurodeles > Pleurodeles waltl. The sequence continues at coordinate 186,046,533 of NC_090442.1, forward strand.
GCCAGGGCCAACAAAAATTCTCTATACTGCAGAGGTACTACTAACTTCTTGGTGGCACAAAGTTTGGGTTCCCTTGGCTCTGAGTATAAGATGTTGTCTTCCCAATACACCTTGTGGGCACCACTGACATTCCCTGCTTCCTGAAAGACATAGGACAGGTTTTCTGTGCCATACTGAATCCCTCCGTGGCAGGCCCTGTTGCACCTAAGAGTTCAGCTATGTCAGCTTTCAACTCTTAAGGTGTAGGTTCTACCAAGGAAGTGGATTCCTCCTCCTCAAATGGGGAACCCTCACTGGAGGGTGGGGTAGATGGCAACTTTTTGCCCTTTCTACCCTTGGCTTTGGGAGCCTCGTGGGCCATTGTTCCAGGCTCCAAAATTCCTTTCTCTTTCTGCTTGTTGGTCGGTGCCCTGGTTAAAGCACAAATATGCCCTGGGATGCCCAGCATTGCTGCATGGGACTCCAACTCCACTTCAGCCCAAGCTGAAGTCTCCAAGTCATTCCCCAAAAGACACTCTACAGGTAGGTCTGTGGACACTACAACTTTCTTTGGCCCTGTAACCCCCCCCCCCAGCTGAAATCAACAACTGCCATGGGGTGGCACACAGTGTTGTTGTGGGTGTCAGTCGCCTGGTACTGATGACCAAGTAGGTGTTGCTCAGGAGACACCAGTTTCAGTCACCATAGTGACACTGGCACCTGTGTCCCTGTAGGCCTCTGCCTGAACACCATTTATTAAGGGCAGCTGCCTGTACTTACCCATGTTAAGGGGACAGTCAGCAAGGGTGGCAAGATCAATGGCCCCATCTGCGACTAAAACAGCCTTAGTAGTCTCCCTAACTAAGCCAGCCCCCACCACACTTCCCAAGGTGATCCCAGCTACACCCTTGGATTGGCTATTGTTACCTGACCCACCACTACTACTTTTACTAGGGGCACTAGTGGTAGAGGTGGGGGTTGTAGTGGTGGGTGGCTTGGTGCTTTTCTTAGGGCAGGAGCTGTCTCCTGGCCAATGACCCTTCTTTTTTACAGACTTAGCACCAAGGCGTCTTGTTATGGGAAGAGGAAGAGGTTTTGGACCCACTCCCAGAGGAATTTTGTGGGCCTGATGAAGACTCTTTTGGTTTGTTTTTGTCCCCACACTTGTCCTGAGACTTACCTGCTTCATTTTTCTTGCCTTTGTCACCCCCTGTGTGAGCTTTTCTGCTCACCCTTTTTCTGACCCATTAGTCTGCCTTCTTTCCCAATTCTTGGTTAGAGGCCAGATCTGAGTCTACCAAGTACTGGTGCAACAAATCAGACATACAATAATTACGTATATGCTCTATCAGAATCAGATTGTACAAGCCCTCATAATCAGTGATCTTGCTACCATGTAACCAGCCTTCCAAAGCCTTCACAGAGCGGTCCACAAAATCAACTCAGTCTTGTGAGGACTATTTTCTGGTCTCCCTGAATTTGATTCTGTACTGTTCAGTGGTAAGACCAAACCATCCAAAAGAGTAGACTTTAACAAAGTGTAATTATCAGCATCCTCCTCTCTGACAGTAAGGAGTCTATCCCTACCCTTGTCAGAGAAGGAGAGCCAAAGGATGCAGCCCACTGTCTGTGGGGGAACATCTGAACTTTGCAGGCCCTTTCCAGAGCAGAGGACCACTTATGGATGCCACCCCACAACGGTAAACATCCTTTTTTATGACTTTTTTATTACGAAAGTCGTGGTTAACGAAAGCGTAACAACGCTTTTTTTAACCACGACTTCGTATTTTTGTGCCTTAACTCCGTATGTTCTGAACAACGAACATGCGTGGTTAAGGTACAAAGAAGGGAGTTGGCGAAGGTAAGTGGTGAGTTTAGGTTTTGGGGTGGGGTTGGGGGGGTGGGGCGTTTTTGGTTTTGGGGAGGGGGTGGGGGGTTAGGGGGTTTTAGGTTTTGGGGTGGGGTTGGGGGGGTGGGGCGTTTTTGGTTTTGGGGAGGGGGTGGGGGGTCAGGGGGTTTTAGGTTTTGGGGTGGGGTTGGGGGGGTGGGGCGTTTTTGGTTTTTGGGAGTGGGTGGGGGGTCAGGGGGTTTTAGGTTTTTGGGTGGGGTTGGGGGGGTGGGGTGAGGGATGTAGGGTGAATGGTGCCTATTGCTAATGATTTTATCAGGAATGCCTTTACAACGAAATATCGTTGTTAAGGCATTCGTGGTAAAATCATTAGTAGTAAGGACGAGGTCGGTGTTCCAACCTCTTTGTTAAGGTTAGTAGTTGTTTTTAATTCGGTGTTCCATCATATAATCCCCCCCAACTTGTAGGGGGGAACAACCTTGCTAAGGTTCCTGGAATCAAAAGAGTCCACAGTGACCCTAGGTTCCCTGAAACCAAAGCTGCTACCACCATGGGGTACTAACCCCAATCCCTGCCTCGGTCTCTCTACTTCCAAGTCCTACCTATCTAGGGCTAGCTGTTGCAGCCTCAGCTTGGCCTCCTCCAGCCTCAGTTTCCTGAGCTCCCTGTCTAGGGAATCTTTTGCTGGAGTTGAGCAGCATGTCCCCTCAGATACTGAGGAGACATGAGAGTGGGCAGATTAGGATCTGTCCCTAGTCTTACTAACCCTCCGGACTAGCCCTCTGGGTACAAGGGAGGGGGGTGCTACTGATATGCCACATTTGGCACTATCTGTAGTGCTCCCAGCTACACTAGGGGGTTTATTAGGGACCCTGTGATCCTCTGAGGGACCCTCCTGACCTTCCTCAATGTCTAAGTCTTCCCTTTCTAACACTTGGGGGTTAGAGTCTACATCCTCCTCCCTCTGCTCTTGTCTACCAGCTTCATCCTGGTCATCATTGAGGAGCAGGCCTAGGAGCAGACTTTTGTTAGGGTTCCTCCCTGACTTCTGTTTCCTACTCTTACACACTTCCCTCAGTTCCTGAAAGGCAAGGTCCTCATAGTGTGAACCCATGGTCTGAGATATGCTAGGACCTGAAAACATGTTAGAGTTGTGTGGGTGTGCCTAACCTGCCTAACTTCTAGTCTCTCTTAGAGATGTTTGGAGAAAGGACTATGCCTAGACCCCTGTCTTACCCAAACCCTAGAGACTATGGGCCAGATGTAGCAAAGGGTTTTAGCCATTCTGTGTCTATTGGAAAATTCGTTGGTACATATGGCCCTATGTCCTGACACTAGGTATATTTGTAGATCCCTAGCTAGTAAGTGGGCTTTCCTGTAGAAAGTACCAAGTGACAGAGTGGTAAGGCAATTGCCAGTGCTTATCTCTCCGCTGCACCACCAATGTAGGAAGCTGGCCTGGTGTGTGGTGGGTAACTAAGGTACTTATACTTTATACCAGGTCCAGGTATCCCCTCTTAGTGAAGCGTAGGCAGTGTCTAGAAGCCAGGCTCTCCAAAGGTAGCTGTGGATGAGCAGCCAAGGCTTATCTAGGAGACATGCAATACCACTGTAGTCACACAATATTTACACACATAAAAGAAAAAACTCTGTTGTACAAAAATAAAGGTACTTTATTTTTGGAACACACTACCACAAAATACTAGAAGGAGGTCCCTCCAATAAGAGTTAAGTAATACACTGAATATATACACTAGCAATCAGAAATAGACATAAAAGGGTTAGAAAACAGTGCAAATAGCAATAACAAATAGTAACCCTAAGGGAGCACAACCATATACTGAAAAAATGTAATGCGAACACAGGGTCCCCACCTAGGTAAGTGGAATGTGTAGAGGGGAACTGGGGGTACTAGAAAAGCACAGAGGTAAGTAACACAACACCCACCCCCGCAATCAGGGAAGCAGGAGAAAATCACTGGAATTTCCTCAAACCACCCAAACAGAGGAAAAGAAGAAAAAGAAGACACCCAGAGAAGACTGCAAGAAAACCAGCGGTGGATTCCTGAAGGAAGAAGACCTGTGGAGAGAGAAGACCAAGTCCAAGAGTCACAGTGGAGTCCAGGAGTAGTAGGAGCTACTACCCACCCAGCTGTACTTGCAGGAGTTGGTCGACGGTGATGAAGAACAGGTCAGCACTGCAGCCCTGGTGCCGGAGAAGAGTTCCTAATGGATGCAGAAGATGTCCCATGCTGGACTGAAGATTGCGGATGGGTGTCGGTGCAGGAATTCCACCAACAAGCCTTGGAAAGGCAAACTCGCGGTGGGTGAAAAAGTGGTGCTGCTGGGGACCAGCAAGACCCAGGATGACTCATCCCAGGAGGGGGAGTCACAGGGGACCCTCAGCATCACAGAGAGTCCACAGGAGCAGAGGCAGCACCCAGAGGAGTCCCACAGGACGGGGACACAGGAGTCCCAGAAGAAGCACATGCAGCACTACAAAAGAGGATCCCACGCCGCTGAAGAACCACGCAGGAGGCTGTGCTTTGCAGAATGGAGTGCTGGGAGCTAGAGCTGCACGTTGCTGAAGATCCCTTGGAGGAGATGCCAACAAGCCTTGGCAGCTGCAAAGGATGCGGTGCTCGGGGATACTGTCCTGCGTTAGAAGGCAAAGGCTTACCTCCACCAAAGTTGGACAGCTGGCAGAGAGGACCAAGAGGACTACTCCGGATCACCACCCATGATGCAGGATCCACGCAGCTCAAGATGAGGGGAGATTCATGCAGCCTGTCGTCGCTTGCTGTAGGTGCCTGCGGTTGTAGGGGAATGACTCCTTTTACTCCACAGGAGATTCCGTCTTCTTCTTGTGCAGGCTTAAGAGTTGCTGTCTTCTGAGGATGCACAGCCGGGGAAATGTTGCAAAGATGGCAGGAGTTGTGGAAACAATGTTGCAGAAGAGTCTTCTTCGTTGACTGCAGCATTGTCGGTTCCTGGAGGGTCCAGTCGCAGTTCCAGTGGCCAGAAGTCAAAGTGGAGTTTGCAGAGGAATCCTGCTGCAGTCTTGCAAGCCAAATCTGGGAAACCACCCAAGAGAGAGACCCTAAACAGCCCTGAAAGGGGGATTGGTCACCTAACCAGTTAAGCACCTATCAGGAAGGGGCTCTGACGTCACATGCCTGGCCTGGCCACTCAGATGCTTCCAGGGTTACCTGCCAACCTTGGAAACAAGATGGAAGAACCCAGTGACCCTCTGGAGTAGCTCTTAGCACCACCCCTGGGGTGGTGATGGGGAGGGGAGTTGTCACTCCCCTTTCCATTGTCCAGTTTCGTGCCAGAGCAGGGACTGGGGGTCCCTGAACCGGTGTGGACTGGTTATGCACAGAGCGCACCAAATGTGTCTTTCAAAGCATTGGCTACCCCTCCCAAGCCAGTCACATCTATTTCTGAAGGGAAAGGGTGTTACCGCCCTCTCCCAAAGGAAATCCTTTGTTCTGTCTTCCTGGGCTTGATCAGAACAAGAAGCAGGAGGAGGGCAGAAACCTGTCTTAGGGGTGGCAGCAGTTTGGGATGCCTGGAAAACCCTGTAAGACTGGTGGTAGCAATGCTCAGGGTCCTCTAAGGAGCCCTCAGAGTGCATGGAATCATACTTCCAATACTTGCCACAGTATTGGGGTATGATTCTGACATGTTTGATACCAAACATGCCCAGGTTCGTGGTTACCAGTATGTAGCTGGACATAGGTAGTGACCTATGTCCAGTACACGCATAAAATGACGTCCCCGTACTCACAAAGTCCAGGAAAATGGATCTGGAGTTAGTGGGGGCACCTCTGCTAGTGCAGGGGTGCCCTCACACACAGGTACCTGCACTCTGCCCTCTGGGCTGAGAGGGCCTACCATAGGGGTAACTTACAGTGACCTAGTGCAGTGACCTGTAGTGAACACAGGTGCATGCACCTGTTTCATGCAGACTGCAATGGCAGGGCTGCAGAACCCTTTGCATGGGCTCCCTATGGGTGGCAGAATAACTGCTGCAGCCCATAGGAATCCCCTGGTACCCCTATGCCCTGGGTACCTAGGTACCATATACTAGGGACTTACACCGGGGGATCAGTATGCCAATTGTGGGGAGAAAAAGGTAAACACACTAACAACAGGCAGAAAATGGGGGTAACCATGCCTAGAAAGAGGGTACTTTGCTACACTTACAATTTTAAATAATGGACTTGTTTTCACCAAGACTACTAACACACTGCATAGGTTCTGCAGATCTGCCTAATACCTAAGCGAAGATACAGTCAACAAGTGAAAGCTGGGTTCTGAGCATTGAAACGACCTGGTTATTTCGTGATACTCTTCATTATTCAGAGTCCAGGTCTTCCTCATCACAGTCCTTAATAGTGAGCGTTTGCTCTTTGGTCATATAAGTTCTAAAGCAAACAAAAACTCCAAACGCTACCCACTCTGGATGGTTTCCTGTTCCTTTCTCCCACCAATCAACAGAAAAAGGAAACCTTCTTGTTCCCGCTTCCTGTTATTCCTAAGCTTATCCTCCAAGATGAAGGCAAGGACAACCTCAAAACGTTCAGGGTCAGTGGGCGGGCAAACTCGGACTGTGAAGCAGGAGACCTGGACTTGGAGTAATGAAAATTACCAGTGACTAACAAGGCCGTTACCTCCTAGTTTGTCTTTCTCAGCGCAGTCTTTAATATTGAGGTGATACTAAAGCTAAACGGCTTTAGTCAACAAACTTAAATAAAAAAATAAATGACATACATGGTTATTTCATATAAAGTTTACTAACTACATTACTATTCCAACACTACAGTGCCAAATGATAAGGAAGGACTGCCTCCCTGTGCAGTCTATAGTGCTTCATGAACTTATGACGGTTAGTCCGTGTGGCACCATTGCATATGCCACTCATCGAGGCACCCTTAAACATGGTCCAAGAAGCTGTTACACCTCTAGTTGATCTACCCTAAATTTAATTGGACAGGGACTTTCCCCGACTCTCGTAGGACAATACGATGGCTTGCTTCAACCATGGATTCAAAATTGCCATGAGGGTCTCAGTCCCCTACCAAAGGCACAAAATAAAACAAATAATATTCCACTTTCCTGAAGGTGTCAGTTCTTTCCAAATACTGTTTCCAGTGACCTTTTCGCACCTAAGATGTGTAACTTCGTTTCCTCAGGAGAGGCGGTTAAAGAAACATAAACTTATAGCACCAAGTCAGCTGAACAAAGGAAAACTGATAGGAGCTTTGGCGTAGTCTCTAAGTCTGGGCCTGAAAACCACATTGTACGTAAACATCCTCATGAAAGGCTGAAATCTTAAAAGAGTCCCAATTCTCCTTGCTGAAGAAACTGCAACCAGAAATAACACATTGTAAGACACATACTTGATATCTACTGACTTCAGTGGCTCAAATGAAGCTCCTTGTAGTACTTGTGAGACTTTTGGCAGGGCAGACACTGAATCACCAGTCTTTTAAGAATAACTTCCCCACAATCTAGTCACCAAAAGGGTTAAGACTTCAATATATAGACTCCTAAAAGACTAAACAGCCACCCACTGAGCCTCCTGTGTGGATACTGCTAGCCTCAAGTGAAATCCATCTTTCAAGAGATTCGAAACTGAGACCAGAACAGAAGAAATTGGTCTTAAATCTCGAGCCCAACACCTTTTTTCAAAATTCTGCCAAAACCTTGAATATAATCTAAGGGTTGACAAACGCCTCGATTGTTGGATGAGATCAGCCACCTCCAGTGAACAACCTAAACCTGTAAGAATTTCGCCTTCAAGTGCCACCTCCCTAGCTGGAGCTAAATCAAAATCTGCCTGAGACAGGGGTTAGCCGCTCAGAGGATACGGACACAATGGTATCTTCCATGGATCTTGAACTGCCAACTGGAGGAGCAGGGGAAACAATGATTATTACTTCCAAAGTGGGGCCACCTGCGTGATGTCTGCCTGATCCTCCTGAATTTTCCTCAGTACCTTTAAAAGCAGGCAGAAAGGCATAAACGCGAGTTCTGGGCCCTGGGAATGATTGCTGTCAGAAACCATTCAGAGGGCCATGGGACAAGAGAAGCTACTGGGCCCAACCACGGGGTTGAGGCCTTTTACTCCTTATGTCCTGGGCCCGACCTTCTATGGATCCTAAGCAACTGGGCCAAGTACCCCTTCAGCACTTGACTCTCAGTGGTAGCGCGGGTCGAACAGTTAAAGGCTTCTCGGGTGGGAGGTAGACACAGAGAGCTGATCACAGGCTTACAACTCAAAGTACATTCAATAGCTGCATAGATGTTCAGTCAAATACTATCTTTTATTACAAAAATAGTATTTATATATGACCATAGAGTGAAATACATCATGCCGAAAGCCCCCTGAGGTCACTTCTCTAGTTTGTATTGAACAGTCCTCTAAGTACATCTTCCCTCTCAATGTTCTTATAGTCCATTCTCTAAAGGTGACATTTATGTTGGGCCCACTATCAGTCCAAGTCTCAGGAGTCCTACTCCAACTTTTTTGGAAGAGTCAAAAGCGTTCCAGTACTGAAGCAGTATCTGACAGACAAGTTTCCCCAGGGCTTTCTGGCCCTTTGTTCAGTATTACCCACACAGCACGGACTGTCCAACTGGAGTTTCTGAGATCTTCTCTCTCGCGGGCGAGGCGGCTTCAGTGGCTGCCTCTGGTAAGTATCATACATGCTCTTCTGCTGAGGCCACAGATGGCTCTCCTCTGTGCTCCTCTGATAAAACTGTAACTTTCTTTTGGTCTTCCCCACAGGTGGGAGAGTGGAGGATTTTGGCGATTTCTGATTCAAGTCCTCAGTCAGGGATGGAGTCCGCACGAGTCACCATGGCAACTTATTCTCAAGATGGTGGCATCAACCTGGATACAATCCTTGTCTTTTCCTGGTGACCCCCTCTGGCATTTGCGGTCACCACACTGGCTCCTCACTGAGGCGACGTTTCAGTCAGCTCAGCAGCAGGTTCCTCTTCACTACCGCTCCCTCTGGCAAACAGGGTTGCCGACTTACACACCACACATGGGCGACAGCCCGATTGGCACAGCAAACTTCCAGGCGGTCCTCTCTGGCATATGGAGTCGCCGATTTACATACTGCAGACAGGAGATGGCTCGATCAATTTTACAAACTTCACGGCTGCCCCCTTGCTGACTTGAGCCTGCCGATTCGAGCCTGCACACAGGCAACAGCTGACTTGAAACTACACACGGGCAATGGTCTGACCAGTGCATCAGATGTCTCCTCATACCTTGCTGTAGGGATCCACTCGCTATGAATCCCCACTCCCTCCAACACGCTCGTCATCCTCACAAGTCTCACTGGTATTGGCAAAAAGGCAAGCACTCATGCTCCAGGGGCAGGTGGCTTTGGATGTTCCTGGGTGATGTTCCCCCAAACAGCTGGGAACCTGGCAGGCCTTAACCTCCAGCCCTGGTTACAGGCAGTAGTCTTGCAGAGCTTTCCCTCTTCATACAGCCCATTTGGCTGCTTGACAGCTGACAACTTTGTGGGCCCGAGCTCCACTTCTTATAGTCCATTTCCAGACACCAGTTGTTATCTGGGGTCGGAGTCTTCGAAGAATGTGTTTGAGGTCTGCTACCCTTTTAAGTGCCCTCTCCCCTGGCCCTGCTCTTCTTCCAGAAAACAGTCTGTCACAGCAGGAGTGAGTACAAATCTGATAGCCCTACAACAGGCCATGGGAGTGACTTGACACCATACTTCAGTGTCAGCCACACTAATATGTGTATCAAAAGGTTATCCCAGGATCCCAGCCCTACTCGGTATGATTCTCATATCATCTCCATCTCCTTCTCTCCTTCCTGAGATGTGCCCAAGCCCCTTTCCAGTCACCTCTCTCTGAATTAAACACCACCGTTTGAATTGTGCTGGAGAGCCTGGCTCTCCTTCCTCCAGTGCGTGTCCCACCCAACCCACACGAATGCAGCAATCCACAAATCTGTCTGGGGGAATTCCTCTACCTTCTCATTCTCGTCCAGTCAGCCCTAGGTTTCCCAAAACGGAACTCAGAATCTTCCATGTATTGTACCATTCACAGGTGCACACACACCCAGCACATACATACAACACACACACACTGCACAGTGCTACTTGATGTAGGCGAAGGGCGAGTTAAGCACACAGCAGTGGAACTTATTGCAAGTGAGCCTGTAGGTTTCACTGTAGTGAAACAGGTAAAAAGGGCCTGATCACTTCCACTGATCACTGCTCGTTATGCTGCACCACCGCAGTTGTGCTACTTAACTCCTGGCAAAGGCAGTACTCCTCCACCACTAAGAGGGTAGCGCTTCGGGTGCCTCTCCTGGTCCAACAAGACTGCAATCTGTGAGACAGCCCAGTGTCATGGTGCACACACATATTCCATGTTTGCCAAGGATAACAAAAATCTGTCAGGTTTCCACAGAAGATGGCCTTCTACATGCATCCTTGGAACAATAGAAATATCTGTGCACCCAGGTCTGGACTGTCCTTGTCTGCCAAAGATAAGGACGACACCTTCTGGTAACCACGAGGCTGCCACACTGTTACGTCTAAGCAGATAGTGACCTCCAGAAGGAGTCCCCAAGAGGAAAAACCACAAAGGGAAAAAAAAGAAACTCTGATGGCGAAGGGAGACTTCCAAGAGGCCAGGTGAGGACTAAAACTAGAGTCTGTGAAACCAGGACAGCTGCAAGGACATAAGTTGCGTGGAAGAAATAAGCTGTTTACCGAAGACACTGAAAAAGGACTGAAGATTTTCTGAAAGGAGGGTCAATAGGAACGTGAAAATATCAACAGGAGTGTGGAAACACCAGCAGGAGGGCAAAGTGTTGCAACCCAAAGAGGAAGGAAATCCTGCTCCTTTTGTGCCCCAAAACAGGAAGTGATATTGAGGAAGAAGCGATGATGGATTGGGAAATGCTGGCAAAGATTCATAGTAGAGCCTCCATGATGGATAGGGATAATAAAAACCCTTTTCAGTAATTCTAAGGAGAATTACAGAAAACTGCAATATGGACCCCAGGGAGGAGAATGCCACAAGCCCAATCGGGGAGCCAGTCCATGGCACCTCGCGGCCTGCCAGAGAACCCCCAGACTGGAGGCAAGTGTAGGAAGCTTTCCACTGTGTCAAGTGGTACATGAGGGACGATGGCTGGCGAACTGTGGGAAGTGCTGTAACCCACGCTGTGACATAATCAGTACCTGGGATCAATATTTCATTGCAGCTGGGGCATTCAGCGCAGGGGTACACATCCATCACCATGCAAGGAACTTGTCTGTCCCAACCACTTTCCAAACTCCCTGACAGGGATCTCTTGCATATAACTAAGGGAGAAGAACATTCTCCCTGGTGTTAAACAAATCCACCTTGGATATCTCAAACTTCTGCACTATGTTCTGAAATATTGTTGGAGACTGGGTTAAATATACAGATAAAGGTATGAGCCTTTAGGTTGATGTATGCTAGAACCAAACTGTTATCTATGCCGAGTAGGATATTGTCAGCCATCTCTAGAGAAGCAAATAGTAATCATGCCAATTGAATCACTTTTAACTCTTTCCAATTGGAAGAATACACTTTCTGCTTCTTGAACCACTCTCCCTGAGCTGAATCATTGCTCAGTCACATTCGCATCTGTGATCAGGATCTTTAGGGGAAGCGCCTCTAGGGAAAACCCCTTATTCAGATTATCTGGGATTATCCACCACTGAAGTACTCGGGGCACTTCTGGCCCCCATTAGTATTCTCTGCTTGAATTGCTTGAGTTGCTCAGGACTCCAATGGTGCAGTAAATGGTTAATTGCTGGATAAAGGTAAAACCTGCACCAGGGAAAAATTACTGTGAGGGATGCCATTATTACCCTATAGCCTCAACCAATTTCTGGTCGTTGGATCTTTCTAAAATAGATAATGCAAGAAACTAGTTTCTGCTTTCGTGTATCTGGCAAGAACACCTTCCCCAGATCCACACTAAAGTGCTGGAGAGCTTGATTCAGTGTTACATGAGACTTTTTGTGGTTTATTAAAGAACTGTGATTCCCCAAAACGTTACACACCTCCTTAACATGCTATTGAGCCTTAAGATACAAGAAGAACAAATTAGCCGGTCACCCAGGTATGGGAATACCAAAATGCTTTTTGCAGGCAGTAGTCTCACCAAAGGTGCCAATGATTCGGTCTCTTGGACAGGTGGTCAGGTAAAAAGGTAGAACCTGAAACTGATAATGATTGTTCTGAATTGCTTAACAAAGATACGTCTGTGATGCCTAGTAAACTAGAGTTTTCATGTATGCATCCATAAGATCCAGTGATGCTATCTGCTCTCCTTATTTCATATACTGCAATACTGTCTGTAATTAAATACTTTTGAATCTGACATGTGGTACGAAGCTGTTCACTGATTCCAGACCTAGCACCAGTCTGAAGTATCCTAATTCTTTCTGGACCAAAATGAGGATCGAGTAACAACCTTCTCCCTTCTGTGAAGTCAGAACCGGGACTACAGATCTTTCCCATAGCAGAGACTGGACTCCCTCTACTAAGACCCATTTCTTCACTTGATCCTTTGGCACTGGAGTGCTTGGGAAGTCGCAAAGACCTCTAAAACCCAAGTTGGTCACCCCTGTATTAGCTTTGTTTTACAGTTCGTATTTTTTTTTTTTAGTAAGGCTGCTTTTAACATTGATTTGTACATATTTTTATCAGCTTACTTTTACTCTAGGAATACGAGGAATAAGTTGATTGTTTAGTTAGCCATTGCACAACATGTAATCAGTACTTTCTGTCTAGGCTAAAGAACACGGGACACGATATGCTAGTTTGTGTTGTCCGAACAAAAGACATCTTCTTATACCTAGATGCAGTCTTGTATCGGAATTGTACTTCCAACACAGTATGGTTTATATATAAATAGCACACTGACCAGAGGGGTAGAGGACATTCCAGCCACGTCTATCCTGGGATGCATGTTGTGTGACATGCAGCGCGGCAGGCACTGATCTACTAGCCTTCCGAAAGGAATGTCATCTACATCACCATCTAACTTCTGACACTGTTAGGGCTAATCTCTTAGATTGGACCAGGCACAAGGATACACCCACTATGCTCTCAGCATAGACATAGGGTTAGGTAGGAACCTCTAGAACTACATACACCATGGTTGGATCGTTTATCTTTTTACTGTGTTTTTAATGCTGATTACTTTGCTTTGTTTCATCTTCCTAATTATCTCAGCTCACTCTCTATATGCCAGATTGGGGTTGTTTCAACAAATGTATTATTTTGCATCTTTTATGCCTTGCCTTGGCTTGCATGAATAATAATACGAAAGGGGTAAGATCGGTTTCCACAGTTTCCCTGGGGAATCAGAGTGACATGTTCAGGTTGCCATAATCACCTACAACCTCGGTTAGTTAGGGGTCCGATGGAGGCACCTTGAGCTAGCCAGGAGTTAGGACTGACAGTTACTAATGGAGTGGATGGCCTTAGTCTCCCACACTCTGCCATTCTGCCTGTCTAAACACGTAGTAGAGTAGCAACCACATGACAGGGGTGTGTGCTTGGGGCTACTCTTAAAAATGTGGCATTAATTGGTGCACCTGTTCCTTATAACATTCATTGTAGTCTTTCCAACAGGCCACAGCTTGTCCCTCAGGCTGTGTTCATTCATAGTCAGCAAGCTGTTAAGAGGGACCTAAGCTTGAACTGAGATCACTTTAAACCCTGAGAGATGACCATGGGATACTGGTAGGCTGCTTCCTAGAATATAACATCGTAGACCACGCAGATACCACCCTTTGGGGGCAGGGGCACATGGAACCAAAAACATCACTGCCACTGCAAATTATGCTAACACATGGCAACACAAGGAAAGCTGTCACTTTCAAATACAGTGCCCTACAAACACACAGTGGCAGCTCCTCCACTAGGGCAAAGGAGTTTCGCCCCTTCCCGCCAGCAGCTGCAAAACCTTTACAAGAAAACGATAATAAACTGTGTTTATTATCATTTCCTTTTAAAGGTGCGGGGACACCGGCTCTGACAAGCACAGCACTCCCCCTCAGCGTGCATGTATGTTTGGCCGACTGTCTCGGACTGGCCAAACACACATGCGCACAGGGCTCTCTCCAGCCCAGCACTGTGTTGCCGGGCTGGAGAGAGCATGTACAGGCTCCCAGTCTGCCTGGGAGTGCCTTGGCTGGAATTGGCCACAGGGCAGGTTGGGAGCCTGTGCCTGACCAGAGGACCGTCGCAGTGGTGTTGGCAGCGGCAACGATCCAGGTAAGTGTTTTTTAAAACATTTTTGTTTAATGTTTATTCCCCCTTACCGCTCACCGCCCCGCCCCTTCAGCATACCGTGGGCCATGACTGCATACACAGCAATACACAACAGATCTGCTGACTTGGGCTAAGTGGGCAGCCGCCCTCAGAACCACACTGTTCGATAATCAATCGGCGTATGCTCAAATATAAGTGAAGGACATGTCCAGGAATCAATGATTCCGTTCACACAATTCAATTATCTACATTAGACATACCTGACACTGAAGCGCATTCACTAAATATTCCTGGGGGCCCCATTGGAATGCCTGAGATGCCACCATCAGGATGCAGACAGGCATGTTGTCAGAATTAGTAGAGCACATATTATCCCTCACCCTCCGAATATTGTTTTCTAGGTGTAAGGCCCAAAAATAAAAGTGATATACCAGCACGTTCATTGATCTGGCCTTGGTGCTTTTTAGGAGACAGATAGCAATGTTCTGGAAGACCAGTATGGCACCTGATGTGTAGCGCTGACTATGTGAACTTGTGAAATGGGCTAAGGCAAAGGCATTTGTCATCACCAATACACGTCTCCTGGGTGGAAGGGGACCCAAGAGTGATGAAAGACAACCCTGAACAGGGAAGGGAACTGTCACTAATATATATATGTTTGATGGCATGTGTAGCTGCAGATACACATGCTATGCATATCTCTTCCGACATTTAGTGTTGGGCTCGGAGTGTTACAACTTGTTTTTCTTCGAAGAAGTCTTTTCAGAGTGACGGGATCTAGTGACTCCTCCTCTCGGTTACCATGCGCATGGGCATCGAATCCATTGTTAGATTGTTTTCTTTCCGCTGTCGGGTTCGGACGTGTTTCCTCTCGCTCTGAGATTTCGAATCGGAAACCCTCAGAAAACTCATTTAATCGTCAGTATTGTTTAGATCGCGTTCCATCTGGCCTCAAACCGATAGTACCGTCGGAATATAGATTTTGCCTTCTGGGCATGCGCGCCCGACTTGGGCCTGTTCAGGCCTACAGCGTGGAAGCCTGATGGATCGGACTCCATTTTGAATCAGCCCTCGGTGCCACGCAAAGGTTCCCTATACAGACCAACACCTGGTTTGTAATCTGTGTCTTTCTCCGGACCACCGAGAAGACGATTGTGAGGCCTGTTGATAGTTCCGATCCAAGAAAAGCTTGCGGGATCGGAGAGCCAGAAGGTTAGAGATGTCGAAAAGTAGAGAACATCTCGACGTCATGGAAGAAGAACAGGCGCAGACAGCGAACACGCGAAACACCGACTCCGAGCAAGAATCCGAAGAAGACAGGCCTATCACTGCTGGCCACCACGTGAGTACGTCTGCCCTTACACCCACATACAAAAAAACACCGAAGGCCATGGGTACACCACTGCCATGGTTCGACCCCAAAAAAGACTGTCATCGACCGACCTTCGGGTTCGGCTCTGAAAAAGGCCACTCCTCCGTCCACTTTGGAGTCGAGTAAATCGGTAAAAAGTTCTGCCTCGGACTCCAGTAAACGTCCTCACTCCTCGGAGTCGAAGCTTCGATGCCCTGGTTCGGATCTGAAACAGTCGACTTCATTTTCGGGACCGAAAAAGATCCAAACTTCGGAACCCAATAAAGCTTCTTATACAGAGGAACAAGGTCTTTCGAGCCGCCTCAAACAAAGTTCGAAGCCAATGAAGGAATCTTACAGACCTTCTGATGATGACACTGAGATTCAGCCGATACTGGAGGTTATGGATGAGAGACAATCCAGAATCCATATACACAAAGAGACTGGCAGAATTGTTACTGCACCTCCTTTGAAAACTAAAAGAAAGCTGGCTTTTCAAGAGAAATTAGACTCTGTTCAACCACCAGCAAAAATTTCCAAGCAAAAGGAGAGGCCAGTACCTGTCCCTACTTCTCCTCCTCATTCACCACAACTTTCTTTTTCACCTCCAGACAATAGTCCACCACCGTTGCCTTCACCAACGCACTTACAGTACTCTCATGGGGATACAGTGGATCATTGGGATCTATATGACCCGGATCCTATTCCAGATAATGATCCTGACTTATACCCCTCCAAGCATTCTCCACCAGAGGACACCACTGCATACACGCAAGTAGTTTCCAGGGCAGCTGCTTATCATGGGGTGCTTATGCGTACTGAGCCCCTAGAGGACGATTTTCTTATTCAACACTCTGTCTTCCACTCACTCTAGATACCAGTGCCTTCCCATGTTGCCTGGAATGGGCAAACATGCAGACCAAATATTTAGTAAGCCGGTCAAAGCTAGAGTAATTACTCTGTGAATTGACAAAAAGTACAAACCTGCTCCTACAGACCCAGACTACATCACACACCAAGTTCCTCCAGATTCAGTGGTGGTTAGTGCGGCTATAAAAAAGGGGTAATAGCCAATCCTCAGGGGATGCTCCTCCACCTGATAAGGAGAGTATGAAGTTTTATGCCTCTGGCAAGAGAGTGGCATTGCAAGCGGCCATCCAAAGGCAAATTGAAAATTCGCAAGCACTTCTTGCCAGATATGATAGAGCCCACTCAGATGAGATGCAACAACCCATACAGCACCTCCCAAAAGAGCATCAAAAGAGAGCACAACAGATCGTAGAAGAGGGACAGGCCATAAGTAACAACCAGATAAGGTCTGCCCTCGATGCTTCCGATACAGCTACAAGGAGTGTAAATACTGCCATTACAATAAGAAGACATGCATGGTTACGCTCTTTTGGCTTTAAGCCATAAATTCAAAAGGCAGTTCTTAACATGCCTTTTGCTAAGAAACACTTATTTGGGCCTGAGGTCGATACGACCATAGAAAAGCTGAGGAAAGACTCAGATACTGCCAAAGCAATGGTAGCATTATACACAACACCGTATAGAGGCTCCTTTCACAGGCCACAGTTTAGAAGGGGAAGACTACAGCAGTTCCACTCTAATATCACCACAGACAATTAGGTGTTATCAATTATCCGCAATGGCTATTGCCTAGAATTAATCTCCACCCTCCAAACATTCTACCACGTTACCACAAATTGTCCCCAGAACACAACGTTCTGTTGCAACAGGAGGTACAATCTCTACTACTAAAACAAGCAGTAGAATTGGTCCCACATTCTCAGCAAGGAACAGGAGTATACTCACTATACTTCCTCATTCCCCAAAAAGATGGCACTCTAAGGCCTATCCTAGACCTCAGGCCTCTCAATCTATACATCCTGTCAGAACATTTTCACATGGTAACTCTGTAGGATGTCATTCCACTACTACACAAACAAGATTACATGACTCCTTTAGACCTCAAAGATGCGAATTTCCATATACCCATCCATCCAGCTCACAGAAAATACCTCAGGTTTGTCATAGCAGTAAACATTACAAGTTCAAAGTTCTGCTATTCGACAAAACAACAACTCCAAGAGTGTTCACAAAATGTCTAGCAGTAGTAGCAGCCTACTTAAGAAGGCAACACGTTCACGTCTTTCCATTTCTAGATGATTGGCTAATAAAATCAAGCAATTTTACACAATGCTAACAACACACTCAGTACGTAATAGGAACCCTACATACACTAGGGTTCACTCTAAATAACCAAAAATCTCACCTTCAAGCAGCACAAGTACAACCTTACCTAGGTGCTATTCTAAATACTCAAAAAGCCCTAGCATATCCAAATACACAAAGGATACAGGCTTTCCAAAATCTCATACCACACATACAGCCAAATCAACAACACACTGTAAGATTTATCATGAAGATTCTAGGAATGATGGCATCCAGCATAGCGACAGTACCACATGCAAGACTCAACATGGGGCCTTTACAACAATGGTCTCAGGCACACGGTCAATTGCTAGATCTAGTGTTGATAGACCGCCAAACGCACATGTCCCTTCAATGGTGGAATCTCAGCAAAATAATGAAGAGGTCGTCATTTCAAGACCCTCTGTCTCAGACCACAATAACAACTGACACATCAATGATAGGTTGGGGAGCTCATCTCAACACCATACAATCAAGGGGAATGGGATTTCAATCAGAAGGACTTTCACATAAACCATTTCAAATTATTAGCTGTGTTTCTTGCCCTAAAAGCATTTCAACCCCTTCTCAAACACAGGATTGTTCTGATAAAAACAGACAACATGACGACCATGTATTACCTCAGAAAACAAGGTGGAACACATTCATCTCAACTGTCCCTACTAGCCTAGACAATATGGAAATAGGCAATTCACAAATATATTAATCTGTTAGCAGAATACATTCCAGGAATACACAGTCAGCTGGCAGATCTCCTAAGCAGAAATTACCAACAAACACACATATGGGAGATTCACTTCCAGGTACTTCAAAAGTACTTTAAAAAATGGGGAACACCAGAAATAGACCTATTCGCAACAAGCGAAAACACAAAATGCCAAAACTTCGCATCCAAACACCCACATCCCCTATCCAAGGGCAATGCTCTATGGATCAAGTGGTCAGGGATATTTTCTTATGCTTTTCCCCCTCTCCCACTCCTTCCCTTTCTGGTCAACAAACTACGTCAGACTTTTCTCATCATGATACTCATAGTCCCAATGTGGGCACAACAACATTGGTACACAACACTCCTAGACTTGTTTGTAGTGCCTCATTCCAAACTCCCAAACTGACTGGATTTGTTAACACAAAACAAAGGTCAAATCAGGCACCCAAATCCCAGTGCACTCAATTTAGCGATTTGGCTCCTGAAGTCATAGAATTTGGATACCTAAAACTTTCATTGGAATGTATGGAAGTGCTTAAAAAGGCACGTAAACCTACTACTAGACAATGTTATGCTAACAATGGAAAAGATTTGTTTACTTCTGTCAATCTAAAAACACTGATCCACTTACATCATCAATACAAGATATTGTATGCTACCTACTTCATTTGTAAAAATTTAATTTGCCATTTTTCATCCATTAAAATTCACCTTACTGCAAAATCTGTATACTTACAGACTATTTAGCACACTTCTCTATTCAGAGTTCCTATTATTAAAGCCTTCATGGAAGGATTAAAATCCATTATTCCACCTAGAACACCACCTGTGCCTTCTTGGAATCTAAATATCGTACTTACCAAACTCATGGGCCCACCTTTTGAACCCATACACTCTTGTCAAATTCAATTTTTAACATGGAAGGTTGCCTTCCTCGTAGCTATCACTTAATTACGAAGAGTTAGTGAAATACAAGCATTTACTCTTGAGGAACCTTTTTTCCAAGTACACAAACATAAAGTTGTACTTAGAACAAATCCTAAATTTCTCCCAAAAGTCGATCTCCTTTTCACATCAACCAAACCAAAGTCTTCTTTCCACAGCCTGACTCAGTTGCAGGAAGAGCTCTTCATACTCTAGATCTCAAAAGAGCTCTTATGTACTATATAGATAGAACTAAAGATTTTAGGAAAGCAAAACAACTTTTTGTTGCTTTTCAGCAACCACATAAAGGCAATCCTATCTCTAAACAAGGGTTAGCGAGGTGGATTGTTAGATGCATACAAACATGTTACTTTAAGGCAAAAAGACAACTTTTGATCACACCTAGAGCACGTTCTACAAGAAAGAAAGGTGCATCTATGGCATTCTTAGGAAACAAACCAATGGCTGATATATGTAAAGCTGCCACATGGTCTACTCCTCATACATTTACAAAACATTACTGTGTAGATGTATTTTCAAAGCAACAGGCCAATGTTCTCCATGCTGTCTTACGAACACTATTTCAAACAACTTCAACTCCAACGGCTAGCCGCCGCTTATTCTTTGGGAGGATTAACTGCTTTGTAGTCTATGCACAGCATGTCTATCTGCAGCTACACATGCCATCGACGGAAAATGTCACTTACCTAGCGTACATCTGTTCGTGGCATGTAGTGCTGCAGATTTACATGCACCCTCCCTCCTCCCCAGAAGCCTGTAGTCGTTTAAGTTTATCATTTGTACATATGTAGATACATTTACATTTGCATGGACATACCTTTATTTTCTTATACTGTATCTCTCCTTTCTTCACCCTTTGCGTGAAAACAATCTAACAGTGGAGTTGATGCCCATGGGCGCTGTAACCAAGAGGAGGAGTCCCTTGATCCTGTGACTCCGAAAAGACTTCTTTGAAGAAAAACAACTTGCAACACTCCGAGATCAACATTAGATGTCGGAAGAGATATGCATAGCATGTGAATCCGCAGTATTACATGCCACGAACAGATGTACACTAGGTAAGTGACATTTTCCATATATATATATATATTTATTACACTGTTTGTATGTGCGCTCTGGTTGTTGTTGTTTTATTTTTTATTTTTTATTTTTTTTACAGCAAAGTGGGTGTCGGACTTACGCCCAGCAGGAGTGGTCTGCCTCCGTATCAGTGAATCCAGCGCCGATGATAATGTAAGAGCATGGGCCCGTTTATGATGACTGTTATTATGCTTCATTTTCATATAACTCCAATAAAGAGGTATCAAAATAAAAAGAAGGCCCTCAGCTTGCCATCAGAGACCATCTTCTGTCTCTCATAGTCTTTTAGCTGGAACTCAGATTAACTCACTCAGACTCAGAGCCTTAACCTAGCCTTAATAGAACCTCAGCCAGTCCCTGAAAAGCATTCGCTAGACTTATCACAAGCTAGACCACAGCTATTCCTCAGCCACCTTCAGAGATACTCTAGCAGTCATAAGGCACCACCAGTCAGTGTTGAGAGAATCCTTCAAATCCACTCTGCCAGTGCTGAGCGTCACTCTACCTCCACTTAAAGTCCGTCATCCTCCTATGCAGAGCTTCTACTTTTCCACCACCACCCTTACACTGCCCTGAGTCCATCATGAGTTACCTTCCACTGGTCTTCTCAGCTCTCCAGCCCCAGTTCCAAGGCACCTGCGTGAACGTTAATTTATGACTCCAAATCATCAGGGAAGCAATGCTCAAAAACGTGACTTTTCTTTTCTAATTATTGATTTCTAAGTTATTAGTTTAATTGGACCATCTGAAATGAACCAGTACCACAACTATGACTGCATTAGGTTTGCAGAAGAAAACGTATAAGCGTATGTATCGTTACGTCTATTTTACATGAAGTCATTTATTTACCTTAACATGCATTTACTGGGCAAACATGCATTTCTCTAATCTTCAGCTCGTATGGTACCATCTCTGCTTTAAGAAAAATCTGGACTTTAAATTCTGCCCGAGGGACTGTGACATAATCTTTGCATCAAATGTTCTCACGCACAGCACATGCCTATTTATGAGCATAGCACAGTTGTGACTTGTTTTTATTGTTTTTATGTGGATTTGTTTGGTGCATTCATATTTTGTGCATTATTAGCAACATGTTTTGTGCATTATTAGCAACATGTAGAATGCATTTTTACACCCGATTACACATGTACACACTGATATAGCACTGTTGTCTTTAAAGCAAATTTCCTGTGATGTTTAAAGTATTTTTCCTGACCCTTGTTTACTAGGCCTCAATTTGGGCCTGGCAGCCATCTATTTCAAAATGGATGTCTTCCCTGTCTTATCCCTGCACATTTCACTGTTCGATATTCCTGCAGCACAGGGTCCTGTTTGTTTATTTCCTTTGCTATATTTTGTGCTGTTCTCAATAGAGCTTTCCTTAGCTCGGACACAAAAATGTTACTTACTTAGAGGACCGCCAGCTAGCTCACTGTAACCTACTCATTCATAACAGCTTGCTGTTGTTCATGTATCTACTTTGTTCTACCAATACCAGATGACATTAGCATAGATTGGGCAGAATCAATATGCATGCAGTGGGACAGTGCTTTGGTGGCAAGGCAATATGATAATGAATAAACACTGTGTTCTGATTTGCTGGGACTATAACACGTTTGATGACGACATGATTAAGCTGGAGTTTAAGGGATTTAATATGCAAAAATAGTGCATATAAATCCTCGATTTTGCGGGGGAGCAACAAAGTTTTCCTGCGTGCTGCTAGGGATGCTACTTGTTTCTCTTTTGGTTTTGCTACCCACTTGGGACTTAAAATAATTCTGATGTTGCAGTTCTCTGTAATTCTCTATTGCTGAAGAGCCTTCATTGCAATTATTCTGTACTACATCTTTTGAAATTTGTATTAACCCCTTCAATTTATTCTACTGATCTAAAACTCAGTTATTGATTGGGTGCTTTTAATTAATGGGCTGAATTTCTTATGTTCTGATGTGTTGGGGTTCCCTTACCTCGGGGACACATTGCCACATGAAATTCATCAAACTACGGGCGTTCTGCTGAGGTAACATTTCCTGGTGTTGAAATTCTGGGTTCTCCCCTACCTGCACTTGTTTCCACGGTCTTGCGAATTGGTAGCAATGTTAAAACGTCTTTTATGCAGCACTGCATGTCATCTGTAGATTACTTAAAAGGGATTTAAGATTGCTCAATTGGTCCTTTTGCTGTAAAGTTATTAATGACCATGGAGCGGTAAATGAGTCCCCGTATGTTTATCTCCCTATAAGCAACGGTTACAGTACAATATGTATGTGATAGACTAATGGTCGGGAAAATAAACATGAAAAAGAGAACAAAGATTGCTCAGTTGTTTGCTATGGTTGCTGCAGAGATTATTCTGATTCTCGGAATCATTTCAGTGTCTAATGCATCTGCTTGGCATATCTTTGAATTCACGCACCGATGATTACCATGACACCACTGGAAGCATGGGGTACAGATCTGGCCCCCCCTTAAAGGACACAATGTGGACTTACTGTTGCAACCAATTGACATTCTATCACCAAACCATACACTTTTAATTCCTTCATCGTCCAGACCGCACACCAATAGACTTCTTTGAGATGGGACACTAGATGCATACGATGCAATGTGCCACAAGCCACCTTCCTTCACTTAGCCTGGCAGTGCCCCCCTGTGGCACGCCACTGGGTAGAAGTATATGATATTACACATAAGATCACGGGTGTGGCGATCCAACATGGCCCCATAGTCAGTCTGCTTGACTATGTTGCAGGTGCACCACCCCCAGACCGCAAACTCATTGCCATACTGTTCTTACTGGCAACACGTAGGGTGCCTATGCATTGGGGTAGGAAACCAGCAACCTCCATAACATCGTGGCTAGTGGATGTGACTTACTGCAGGGACAACTAGCCAATTACTGGGAACTAATGCCGACTCGCTCCTGCCCTATGGACATATGGGAACCATTTACCTCCGACATACGCCAAAGAAATGATACACGTCTTACTGCGGACAAAACCCTGTGGGAGGAGGAAAGACACTTAAGGAATACAGGCATAGTGACAGATCTTAGTCTCTATGAGATCAAGTTTTTTGTTGTAAGAATGATAAGATTATGCGCCACACTGAGGTCCATTATCTGGCCATTGCTCAACCTCCTAATGCTTGAGACGACTGCATACACAAATAATTATGTAACTGTTATGTGTGATGTGGCATTGTAATCATCTGATGGTGCATATGCTCATGTTCTCTCTACTCTCTTGCTAAAAATTCTAATAAAATACATTTTAAAAAGTATGTCTTTGTATGCAGATAAAAAATGGCATGTAGATGGGTAGGAAAGGGTCAGCATTTGGCTTAGTTCTATACAACGCATTCTCGCTCTCTCACCCCCTCACAGGCATGGAAACATCCTGCATCTTTCTACCTCTGATTACCTGCTGTTAAGACTCAGGGATATTTACAGTCTGTAGTTGTGGTAAAGCTCGTTGACTCTTCTGTTTTGCTAATCTACACCTTTAACACAGAAGCACCAGCTGCATTCAGCATAGCATGGCACACAGATGTGCCCTTCCAAGGCTCGAGTCCTACATGACAGGTGAGGCCCAAAGTTTGAAGAGCCTCTGTTGTGGGCTAAATATCCCTGTGCGCAGTAACCATTTACAACCTGCTGTGGGTTTCATTATTTCAGACTCACCCATCCTGTTTTTCTGCTAAGGAAATGTCAATCCTACATCTTGTGGCGGGGGCTTTTATCTGTGTCCCTGTTATTCCCCCTCACTTCACCCCCGTTGAAGGTACTGGCAGAGGACAACTCCTTTCCAACAAATAGAATTGTATAGAAATATCTAGGTGATCTACATTTCTTATGAATTAAGCACTGCCCGCCTGGCTGCTCTACAGGGTGAAATCAATAGCAATTGATGTTCCAAGAATTGATCCAGCCCCTTATAAATGTAGTTTATGTTAAGGTACCGGTGATTTCAGTTGGATTTAGTTAAGTTTAATTATAACTAGTCCTCATTACTTTTAATCTGTGGAACTGCTCATGGCTTCATAGCTGTTGTTAATGCTGCATTTCTACTTACAAATATTAATGTATTTCTGAATGTTGAATCTGCATAGAAAATGAGTTAATATAGAAAAATAATACAAGACTTTGAAAATGTGCCTACTTGAGTGGCCGTCAGAGTTCACAAAGTGTCCTTATTAATTGATTATTAATATGAAATGACGTGCTCATGTTTAGCTTAATGTAGTAGTATGTTATATTAATGATTACATATTATGTATTTGCTTCATTAATTGTAGGCCTTAAGTTAGCGAGGTCTTGGGCCTACTTGCACAGCCTCATGTTAAATTGCACTGCTTAAATATGTCACATAAAATAGCTGCTTAGAGAAATTAATACTTTTATTATTCCACTGTGTTGACCAAATGTTAGTAAATGCTTTCTTTCCCAGGAGAACTGCTTGCTAGAATATGCTGTATCAGCTATCGATACATTGTAGAGTTTAGTGTGTGTGAAAGCGAGGTTCCCAGGAGCTAACAATGGATGCACTGACTGGAGGACAGAGAGATACAAAAAAGTTACCTGTCGAGTCCAACAATAGGAATAGGAGAAGAGGAGCCAATCATCGACATGTGAAAGACAGTTTAGTTATATCTTAAATTTGAGGTTCTACTTTCATTGGACTAAATGTAAACGTACGATTCTTAGACCAATAGCAACGTGAGAGGAGTCCTAGAGAACTTTAACTTAGCCCGACTGCACAGAGAGAGAAGAGCTAATTTTTCTTAATCTTTTGCTGATAAGCACCATTCCAATTATCCCCATCCCTTGAGACAGTTTTCCGTTTTCCTTCTTCGCCGATGAGGTGTACTCGCCTTGATTCTTTACTTAGAGAATTCTATACTGAACTTCGTTGCTAAATTCCAATGCTGACGCTGACCAAACAGTTGTCCAAATGACAAAGACAGTCGCAGCTTGCCGAGCCATACCGAGGAGAGGTACTAGCCCAATGTTATTGCTGATGTAATTTGTCTTTTGTTTCTAGATACCAACCTCTAATTTTGCTAGAGCCATACCTAGATGTTTTTCCAAATTTGTGTTGACTAAATTGTTTTGCATTAAGCCCAAACATTGTATTCTAATCAGAAGGTTAGCTAGGAGACTCACAGAAGATGTTTGCTAATTATTAACAACAGTTGATGCCATTTCTTTGCTGAATCTAAGTGTATGCTATTTCTATTGCGAAGTTATTTTTGCTATTGAGTTGTACCGTAATCCTAGAATGCGTAACTATACATGCTTTGATTAAATTGAGATTCTTTAGAAGATTTGGTCAACCAGTGTTGTTTCTGTATGTTTATCATTTGATTTTGAGACTAAGTTACGTAATATCAGCATTGTTAGTACAGGGAAATAAACATTCTAACTTTCACATAAAGGTATGGTTATTTATAGCCAAAGGGGTCATGGTGTGTGTAAATTACTGACTCCCAAGATTATTCATTTTATTGATTGATATTGTAATTGATTGGTATTGAAATTGGGTCCGATGGTGGGAATTACTCTAAGTGCAGTCAAAACGTCCATCGAACCTCTAACACGTCCCCTTATAAATCAAAGATACGAAGCCAAATAAGGTCAGACACACTAATACTGTCTACCACAAATACTCTCCACCACAACAGTAATGTCTTGGCATCAATATTAATCTCTTGTATCCTCTATTTATTTTACTCCCGCAGTACAATAAAATCTGACACACAAATATGAGAAAACAAAATGCGTGGCCCATGGTCCCGCCCGGCCCCACTGCACAGGGCACGGTTTAATGTCCTTCTGTTGTGGGACCCACAGGGGTGCAACCTGCGGTGCTCCAACAAGGCTGGGGCTGATGGCCCCAGTGTGACAGTGCATAGCTTCTTTGGGGGTACAGTGTCCTTTACTCCACAGTATAACAAAGTGCCTCCCCTGGTGGGCTCTACATATCTTCCCAGTGCTCAAGGAGGGGATGTATTCTGTGAGTGCAGTTGACTACTGCATAGCATCTTGGAATTTAAATTTGGCTGAAATCAAAGACAGCAGAACAAACCTGATATCCATGGTCCAGGGATGCATCTTGTCTCCTGTGCCTTTCAAACATTAAATAGTGTGCCTAGCAGTGCACACAGCACCGAAAGCAGCAGTGCAATCTTCTCTCACACACAGAATGGACGTAACAGTCAAAAGTAATGCAAATTTCCCTAGCACACACAAATAGGGGTGTAGCTTCAGGGGGAGTGTTGTGTTACACCCCCCCCAATAAACGTATTTTATGGTAAATCGCCAGGTACCAGTGATTTCAGTCAGGTTTAGTTAAGTGTCTGTCAGATTTCACCAGGACTTTTTAGACAAACATACAGACAAAGACGCATACACCGTCTCTCCATCTCTCGGTTTTGAAAGTCTTCAACAATGTTGGTTATTTTACAAAATATTGTGATCATTCTCTTAGGGCCACATGTACTAGCACATTTTCCCATAGACACAGAATGGGTAAAACCCTTTGATACATCTGGCCCTTAGTCCCCTGCCAGTTCGCATTCTTCTCCCTTTTCACTGCCCCTTGAGCCCCTTGAGCCCCTCTCACGCGCCCTGCTTGTGGTATACTGAATTTTAACATTATATTATCGTAAAATCTGAAGCTCATCCCCCAAACGTACTGACCAAGCTACGCTCCTGCACACAAAACAGGCATAGCACAGACAGAGGGAGTATCAACCTACCCTCAAGCACCTAACAGCACAGCAGAGGTATTTGCAGTGGGAGCACGCCTCTCAGCCAAAACAGCTGTAGCACCAGTGCTTAATTTGTAAAAGAATGAGTGCTGGTGCTCAGAGCTCTGGTAAGAAGCCTGTGGCTAGGCTACTAAATGTTGGTGCACCAAATGCCAAGTCTGCATAGTGTTGAATTCACCTCAGACCTCTTTAATCTACTATCAGATACCCTCCTTCTTTTTAACTCTCTCTTGCTGGTTCCTGTTTTCCCCCTTTTGATGGTTCTCTTCCATTATCTTTCAATGTTGTGTGTTTTTCCCTCTCTTGCTCTCGTTTAAAGTTTAATGTGGAAAAAAATAAGTGCTGGTCCCCAAAAATGAGTGCAGCTGGACACCACCGGCTCAAATTAAGCACTGTATAGCACTGGTAACAGAAGACCAAGTGTCAGAGCAAGGTATATTGGAGGGCAACATGACAATCATCTGTAGGCAGATGCTCAGGGTCGGCGACCTGTTATATGTCTTTCTGTCACTTATTGTTTGTGAGAGAGTGGAAGCAGGGGCCTACCTCAGTCATCCTCCTTCTAATAGTGGATTCATCGGGAAGGGTGGGGTGGGCAATGTTGAGACTTAAGCCTCTGTCACTATCACTTGTCATCCATCAGAGCACCTCTGTAGGTTATCCAGACCCTTATTTAGAGCTTAGCAGAGAGGGCACTCTCACAACCACAACGGTGTACCCCCTCCACCAAATTGAATGTCCACAGCCAGATTTAGAGGCAGACAGACTTTAAGTGTGTCAACAACAGCGCTTACTCCGGTTTTGCCACTGAAATATTCCTCCAAAGGCCTGGCAAAGTATGTTAGCCATCCAACCACCCACCCAATTTAGATTGTGTGATTGGATGGCTTTTGTTTTGCTGTCTGTCACTGCCAGGTAAAAAAATTGTTTTTGAAAAATGAAAAAACTTTGCGAAGATTTGATAAGCAGCCTTTATCCATGATGGAGCCATGAGTCATTTGGCTCCATCATGTATACTGCCAGGTAAAAAAAAAATTTTTTTAAATTAAAAAACTTGGTGAAGATTTGATAAGCAGCCTTTATACATGATGGAGCCATGAGTCAAACTTTTACAACATTGACAGGAACCTTAATGGCAGCTCCTGCCAATGTTTAGAGTGCTCTGTTGGGCTGACAAACAGCTGTAAATGTGGTAGATGAAGGTCATTTGGGATGGGGTGGGAGTAATGTTCTCCACCATCCCAAGGAGCATCCTCTAATCGCCATATTCAAAATCAGCATCTTTGAATACCTTAGCCTGCTTTCAGTGAGTATCGAGCAACTGTTAGGAGAGCTTTCTGCTTGCCATCACAGATTATTTGATAGCTCGTACGGCCATTGATGGTCCTTGCAGTACATCACCCCACCCCCTCTTAGACCACCAGCTGGCCCTTATAGGTAGACTGCACCCAACCCCCTATGCAGCGCTTGTGTAATAACAGCCATGCGCAAGACCCAGCCGGTGTGTGTGGCATGGATCGGCTACAGTCTTTAGTACAGTCATCCCAGTGGGACCCTCGGAGTACTGGACACCAAGCCTTGGGCAGTTGCATTTACTGGCTACAGCAAACAGGGAGGAAAGGAGAAAATCACTAAAGCCGTTCACTGCAGGGTGAATCAGCCATGCTAGAAGGTAGTAAAGTCCTAAAATACCCATTGGTTTCTTTCACTATTTCTTGTGACTTTACAGGGGGGGGACCAAGAGATCTGTATGAAAGTAGTGTATATGTTTTATCCCAAACTAAAACAAGATAAATGGTGACATCAAAAAACAAGAGAGAAAGCTTCTATGTTGCATCCTGTATTGGTTACAGTCATAGATAGTACACTCATTGTATAATATCTAAGGTATCATGAATACTGGTGTGTATGTATAGTTATATTACTAATTACCATTTACATAGCATGCAATACAAACCCAAGTGTTTGTTTTAGAACTTAACATTACCATCTATCTCAAGGGCATCCTTTTTCATGAATGCCTAGGAACAAAGCCCTACAGGAATTCAAGACATGTCACATGCAGACGTTAGCAGCAGGTGCTTCATCAGTTCTACTACTTAGCAAGATCTAAACTTGTGATGCACACTGACCTCTGCAGCAACCTCATTGATCAACCTGTTTCCTGCAGGTTACAAATGCTCTGTATAAAGTTTATTATCATTGTTTCTGAAAAGGAAAGACAGTGGTTACCAGCTGGATGTGGACAAACAAGCACCAATGTATATGTATAGACATATATATGTATGCACGCCTTGTGAGAAACGTTGCCACAAACAGGCAAAGCAGTTTTACGTAGCAAGGCCTAAAGTCCAGATCTGGAAGCAAAGGCAGAGCCATGGGAGCTACGGGTTAGGGAACTGCCTGGCTGAATAGTGACTGTGGGAGTCTGTGTAGTTAATCAGGTAGCTCAGGGCAGACAGACAGGGCACACAGGCTGTGACAGATAGAAAAGGACCACTGGAGGCTAGTGGGGGGGTCTAAATAGCTCTCAGGTACACAGATGAAAGGGGACAGTGGTCTAAAGGAGCTCACAGTGAAAATATTAGGGATAGGAGAGAATCTTTGATGATATTTGAGGTTCAGCATAGAGAGTTTGAAAGTCAGCTGAGAAGATGTCAATGACCGGGGAAAGGATGTCCTGGGCTCTGGTGGCTGGCAGAGTGCGACATGGGATCTGTGAAGGGTAGCTGAGTGCTTCTGAGGACTGGATGTTGAATGTGATGGACGTCTACAGGATTCTGAGGATTAGATAAGGGTCTCTGAGAGCTGGCTAATGGTGCCTTGGGTCCTCTTAGGGCTGGGAGTGCGACATGTTGGGCTGAGGGCATGTTGAGAGTGTCCATGGATGGACAGAAGCATGGTAGAGGAGGGTTGACAGACTCTGATACCCACCAGAATGGATCTGAGCACAAACACAATGAGTGAGGTCACTTTAGAGAGAATGAGCAGCACTGAAAGATCTGAGTGTCAGTTGTGGGTTTCAGATGGTTAATTTCTGGACTGTGGGGACTGTCAACGACCCAGTTACAGGTGTCTCAGGACTGGCAGAGCTCTCCAAGAAATTCTGAGGACTAGCTTAGTTTAATTATTATGATTAGGCATGTGCTCCTCAGAAAACAATTGCATGCAGTTACGTTGTGACAGATTATATAGTACCAGTTAGGTGTGATCACTAGTGGAGGCTATGTGTTTTCAGGTGAATGGTTGAGGAGATAGCTAGACTTGTGGAGATTAGGTAATGTTATGTTACAGGGATAGGGTTTTAAAGAGGAGAGGTGGTGATCTATGAAATGAGGTTTCACCCAATTGCAGAATTTGAATAAGAGAATTAAAGCAGGCACTCCTCAGACTAGGAGGAGGCTGTACTCAGAAATAAACGGCATGCAGAGGATAAATTGTAAGGATAGGGTCAACCTGAAGAAAGGAGAGGAATCAAGCGGTAATAAATTAAGGTCAATTTTTCATTCAGGGTTTCAGTAGTTTAGCTGGAGGAAGGCTTTCTGAGACAGCAAGCATTATCTCAATTGGAGGGTGCAAGTTGTAGAAAGAAACATTATACATAGTGCTCCATGTCCAGGGCAGAAAGCTCACACATATGATTCCAAGTGTACACATCATTTAAACATTAAGGGCCACATGTATCAAACGTTTTTGCTTTCGCAAACGGTACAAATTGCTAAATTCCACCGTTTGGGAATGCAAAAGTGTCTTTCCAAATGTATGAAAGGCATTGGCAGTCCCATTTTAGGGAAACTCAATTTTTTGTGTTTATAGGGATTTCCTATTTGCAATTCCCTAAGCACATGTAACAAGAATTTCCTAAATGCAAAATGGGCATTCAGGAAATGCTATTACCACCAACGCCAAGTTGGTGGTAATCATGTGCAATTTTTAAAAAATGCATTAAAAATGATTTTTTTAAAGTGGCATGTAGCGCACACAAGCCCTTATGGCAATGTGTGTGCTTTACATGCGTGCAAATTATTTTCAGGGTGCATCTAAGGGGGCCTTAGGCCCTCAGCACCCTTGGTTTTGCATTTCCCAATTTTGCAACTTCCTAATAGGAAATAGCAATTTGGGTAATGCAAAACCATTCGCACTTATGGGCCTTCATGCCCAAAGCAACGAATGAAGTTGCAATCCCAAATAGCGATTCCCTAAGAGCAACTGCGATTCTATAGGAATACCTATTGGGGATTAGCTGTTTTGTTACATACCATTTTGCATTCCCTGAATAGCGATTTCTTAAAATGAGCTATTTGGGGAATGCTAAATGGGATTTTGATACATCTGGCCCTAAGAGCCTTGGCCTGTTGCGTGCTATGTGTAGGGCAGCCCTTTTAAACTTAGTCTGGAGTATCCCACCTTGGTGCGTGGTCTGCACTCTGCACAAGAGGAGTTGGTGGCAAAAAGTAAAATGTCTCATTTAAAGATCTTCCCTCACTATTCTGTAATTAAATGTTTTTCACTCACTAAAACATTTTT
The DNA here is from genome assembly GCF_031143425.1 of Pleurodeles waltl. Lineage (NCBI taxonomy): Eukaryota > Metazoa > Chordata > Amphibia > Caudata > Salamandridae > Pleurodeles > Pleurodeles waltl. Next base: position 186,078,275 of record NC_090442.1, read on the forward strand.
GGGGCAATAGCTAAGAACGTATTGCCAATGCACAGTCAGATTTATACCCTGTTTTGCCACCTAATCCGATCCAAATGTTTGTTATCGCCCATTATTATTCATTAGATGTGCTGTGTGATGGTGAGATGCCTACTATTCAATAGATAAGAAAAGTGTCAACAACGTGATCCGACATAGCAGAAAGTACTGTAGTACTGCGTACACTAACCTCGCCTAGAAGTCTCAGGCACTTACACACTGCACAGAGCACTAGATACTCGAAATAAAGAATTGGGAGTACGTAACACCATTGCCAGCCTTGTTGGCATGGTAGTCAGGAGAAAGGAATGCCTGAAAGAAGGTTCCCACATTTCTTACAACATTCACTCATTGAGGCCATGGACCCATCACTTCTTGCCACAAAATGTAATTCCATTGGTAGATTCCGGGGGGAGGGGGTAATAAAAACTGGAGTCGAACTTTATACATTTATTAGACAGCCATCATTGAGTGAAGGAGAGGCACTTATGCAGGCTGTTCTGTTAGAGTTGGGATGAAGCTGTATTATGACAAGAGGAGATGGTAAAAGTGAACTGAGAGTCATCTGGGTACCAGTGCCTGTGGAGGAGAGTGACTGGCAGGCACATGAAATGATGCAGCATTTTGATGTGTCTGAGGGGAGGCAATTTTCTCTTGCATCTTGACCTTGTCTTGTTTGTTCTCTCCGTGTGTGTTTCTTTTGTCATCATGGACACTCCTGCCATCTAGCGGTTTTATCTGGATAGATTTTGAAAGTTTTGGGAAATAAACCTTCCGGAGGGCTGCACCATGGGGGAGCGTGTCTCTAATCAGACTCGGATCATTTTAATTATTTATTTATTTACGCAATTTTATATAGCGCTGTTATGCCAAAGGCATCAGAGCGCCTTACAACACACAGGGTACAGGGTTACAGCGGGTTGCATAAATAGTAGTTAAACTCGGACGTTTACATCACTGTATGTATACAGCAGTTACCTCATCATAGTTTGATAGTATCTGACCCCTGAATTCTCTCTGGTTTGATGACGCCATCTGTTCCTGGAATGTTCATGCATTTTACATTTTTAGCAGTGACATCAACAAATATGCATCTTGCGATCTGTCCATGTTGCTTGTTCCCACTTATTCTCCCACCCTCTCGTTATATGTGTTGCATGTTCCCTTCTACCTTCCTGTTTTCCGTGTTGCCCCTCCACCCACCATAAGAAAAAAAAACACGTAGTGACGTGGACAGCACTGGCCTCGTTACAGCACTTTTTTTCTAAACTTGAGCCCTGTTGCACAGCCACACTGCTGTACAAGAAGGATAAAAGACATTGTCAAAGCCATTAACTCTCGCACAGGCAAGACCTATTTACTTTGTTAAAGCACACAACTGATATTCTCCCTCTCGGACAAGACTCCCACTACAAGAAGCAAGTTCACCGCCTGCATGACGAAGTCGCTACCTGGATGAAAGCCAACTGTCTCAAGCTTAATACTGACAAGACAAGAAGTAGTGATCTTCAGCAGAACACTTAACTATGGGACTCCAATTGGTGGCCAGTCAAACTAAGGACCACATCCAGTATCCATGCCAGGAACCTCTGGATAATCATGAACAGCAAGCCGGACATGATTGCACAAGTCAATGGCATCACCTCATCCTCCTTCCAGACCCTGAAGATGCTGAGGAATATCTTCAAATGGTTCTGAAGCAACACTAGGAAAACTCACTGATGTCCTTGTCACCATCAAGTTGGACTATGGGAACACCCTTTATGCTGGGATCACCAATTAACTCACTAGAAGACTACAAACCATCCAGAACTCTGCAGCCAGACTCATCCTCAACCTCCCACACAGAACTCACATCACACCACACCTCAGGGAGCACCACTGGCTCCTGATACACAAAAGTGTTAATTTCACTGTCCTCACACACATTCAACACTCTACACACCTTAGGCCCCACCTAGCTGAACAATGGCATCTTCTTCCACCAACAACCCTCTACATTGCAGGATTCCTACTCACACACACCCCATGCATAAACAGAGCCAGATCAGAAGAATGGGTGTTCTCTTACATTGCTCCCAAAGCATGACATGACCTCCCACTTCACATCAGTGCCTCCTCTTCTCTTCTTGAATTCTACAAGAAGCTCAAAGCCTGGCTTTTCAAATAACCAACATACCATAGGCAGAGCTAAGCAGAAATACCAGGATACCCTCACTGGTGATAGTGCGCTTTGCAAATACTCAATACCATAACACATAACAAAACATAACATGGCTTTTCAATTAACCAGCATACCATAGGCAGGGCTACGCAGAAATACCAGGGCACCCTCACTGGTGTTACTGTGCTTTCCAAATACACATAACAATGCTTGTTTTTAGGTGACAGTGGAAGTAGGTTGTTTAAGGTGTAGTTCAGGGCAACGTTAAGTCAATCGAGAATAGTGTCATGGTTTGCTGGGCTCTTTTAATAGCGGGATCTGCTAAAGTAAGGTTAAAATGTTTGCAGCCATGTTCTGAGATTGTGTATCTTCTATTATGAGATTGTTTCATATCTGGTATGATGATGGAGAATGAGATACCAAAGTGGTCGGTGTAGATAAAATTAATGAACTCACTTTAATTGACTTGTTCTAAAGAGGCCCAGATTGGGCTTCTGTATCCAAGTTGAGGCAGAACATGTCCTGTGGTGGACATTTTTCCTGAATGGCTCAAAGGTGCATGTGTCCCTGCCCTAAATTCCCCAAAGCAAAATTTTAAATCTTTTATATGATTTTTACCTCAACATACACGATACTCAGGCATGTATACTTACAGCCTATGACAATGGTTTGGGAGCCAGAGCTGAACTGTACGCAGTGGTACACCTAGTGCATCCCTCTTTTAGGTAGGAGCAACAACTGTCTTTATATGGGACTGGGAAATACGGGCAATGGAGGCAGCAAATAATCACAGTTGTTGGGGACACGCCTTCTTCCTGGTACCTACATTGGGAACATGTCAACACTGGCCTCTCCTGCTAAAATGGGGTTCAGCCAGTCCTTTTTACCATTGGGCGAACACATGTTTGATTTCAGGATATGTGGCAATGTGAACATGCAGGGGATGTATATGATTGCATGGACATGGGAATTCCTATACAATAGTGGCTCACAAAACAGATGATGGAGAAACCCTGCCAAATAGGGTGTGAACTGGAGGATGTTTCCTAGGACATTCTTGATGGACTTTGAAGTGGATCAGATTCCTGTGAAAGGAAGAACTATTTTTAGGTGAAGGGGGAGTGTTCCCGTTGAGCAATGACCTGTGGCTGTGGGTAGTCATAAGACTGAACCACAATGTGGCCGCTCAGACTCACAGAGAAATGTTCTACGGATTTGCTCAGATCGTGCCCACTGACTTTTGTTTTGGATTGAGAATCTGGTGGTATCTCTTGTCCCACAACAAGCTCCCTGTGATATTCCCATCATGCGACCTGACATCAAGGCTCCTTTTGGGTATATTCTCCAGTCGTCTGTGTTGGGCCAGTGAGACCACCAGAAATAGTCATCACCAGAAGGGGCCTTCACCAGAGGGGACCACCAATAACGCCCGTCTCCCCCATGCCATGAGCCAGAAGACTGCAGCCAGCATCCCCCAAGTCACCGAAGCTGCTTTGTCCTCAGTCCCCAGCCTGGGACACTTCCAAGTGAAGATTGCAACCCGTGCAGTTATGGCAGAGCAAGCGTAGACTGTGGTTGCGGTCAGCACATGGACAGCTGTGACGGGCAAGAACACACTGAAACAGAAAAAAAGTAACTCAACCAAAAGGCACTCCAAACATAGAGAGGGCACTTGGGTGACATAGCCTCAAGGGGTAGGGTGACCCAGGGAGAGTCCTAATCGTCAGTATTGCCCAGAGTATGAGACCTAGAATGCCCTAAGGTTACCATCAGATGCTGGAAGACACTGGAGGATTTTGGGTTGCACCATTACACTTAGTAGTGCTCAGAGTTGTTTGACCTTGAACTGATAGCCACAGACTTCTGCTTCTCCCACAGTTAAAGTTTAGATATCTTGTTCTGTGTCTTTGTATGGAAAAGTGCAGTTCTTTGGATGAAGGTAAAGCCTTGAATGGGCAGTGATTCAGTATGTACTATTGAGGAAGCCTTGGATTGCTCTGCTTTGCTGCCCTGAAGATCAGGTGCTAAAAGGGGTGCTCAGCTTTTATCCAATTGTAAGTTGGGCACTGGGGCATGATTGGTAAACTGCCCAGTTGGTGACCAGTAACCCCCGTTTGCCCCGGGAGATATGAATCAGGTCCCACAGGCTGCCTAATAGTGATAAAAACACTGTGTTCCATGCAAAACGCCTGAGAAACTGGGGTTGGATGGTTTGTATATTTTCAAAATTGCCTAAAGTTGTCCATCGTAAGGGCCCCAACAAAATGCTACAAGGAGTCGTTTTTTTACTGCAGGTCACCAGCATGCATTCAATTGAGGTATTAATCTTTCTCCAGTTGCTTTAAAAACTGGTTACACAAGCTATGATGGTCCTCCTGTCACCTGTGCACCCAGCACTGAAAGAGGGACGCGCGTACCTACACCTAGTAACAGATCAGATTTTATTTTATTGTGAGTTCAATACAGCGAGGGCACTGGGGCTGGGTTATTGAAGTTGTATCATAGTGAATGACACTTTGGGCCCTCTGTATGCCTCTGGACCACCACACCCACTATTTATTGCACTGAAGAAATATTGAAAGGTTGAAGGCATTGGTAGACACCCTAGGTTTGTTTCTTAAAGGAGATTTTAAGACACATCTGCCCAGCATCTCGGTGACTGGGCACTCACCATAGTAACAGCAGTCTTGTCTGAGGTGGGATTCATGGATAAGTGTAATGAATCAATCATTCCTGCAGCATCAGGGGAACGATTGGTGCCCACCATTTCAGTACATGCGATAGGTTACTTACCCTCCGGTAATGCGCAGGTTGAGGGCATTAAAGACTGTGCTAAATTATCAGAATTCTAATGCTGTCACCTCGACATGTGGGAGATGCATTGGTGTTGACCCAAGTTCTGATGTTCGTGCTATGCGGAGCACCTTTCAGAAGTAAGGCAGAAGGGTGGGCAGGCTGAACTTGTAAAGTAAACCAGATTTGCTGCTGAGGTACTAAATAATACTTCATAATAAGGTTTTCTTACTTAAGTTTTCAGCTGGATGCTATAAATAATTAATACTTTCACTCTTCTTTTTAAACAATATTTTTCATAAGGTTACAAACCTTTTCAAACAACATACCACAAAACCAAGTTTGCACAGTTTTACAGAACAAGTACATTCATTTTATTGAGGATAACATTTTACCAAGAGCAAGCTCTATATCCAAATTTTGCACTTCACCTAACAGAATAATTACAGTGTGTCTATGGTAACTTCAATATTTCAAGAACAAGGGTTGCAATAAAACCGCGGACAATCCAAGATTAAGTGAAGCACAGTAAATCTTCAATGAAACAAACAAGATTTATTTGCCATTCTTGCATCCCCCATAAACCCTTTAATCATTGATTCAGGATTTATCCCGTGTCTTCATTGCAGGATTTTGGTTCTTTGCTTTCTCTCTGCGAATTTCTGAAAATAAAAGAGCCTGTTATTATCTCCCAGAAATTCCACTGATAACAAGATTACATTTTTCTCTGACAGATACAAATAGTCCATCTCTTGACGTTTTATAGAAACCCCTTTGTAAGAAATCCGGTTTTTGGTTGAGGGGGTGTTAACCCTTCTTAAGCAACAACCACAACCCTTGTCAGAGTGAACCACATCAATCACTAAAATAACCTGTGCTTAACTCTCTGGTAGCGTGACACAAAAACAGTAAGACTTAATTTTGAGGTGCTGTGTCATGTATTTATGGAGCACACCAAAAGTAATAATGTGAAAACACAACACAAGAACAACCTCACACCAATTTAGAAGATTAGAGTGAACTTTAATAGATAAAATAGGAGCACATTGACAAAACTCCAGTCAGTGAAACTGGACATCTGCAATTTGTTTAAGTAAAAAGAGAGCCAAGAAGCAGAAGACACTAACTGTGGGTATCTGGTCACGCTAGACCTGGTCAATGTAACAAGTTCAGGCCTGCCCAGATGGGGGTGCAGGCTGGATACAGGGATCAGGTTAGATCAGATGAAAAAGTTACCTTCTCAAAGTCCGCGCACAGAGTTCAAAACTTCAGGATTTCACAGGAGGAGCTCAACTGATACTAGACAAGGGTCAAGACCTGTGGAGGCACCTCTTGAGGATGAGGTACCAATTCCAGCCAAGGCCAGCAGGGCTCAAGCAGGTCCAGTCGCATGTCCTGGTAGGTCCAGGCAGAGCCAGTTGCAGTAGATCAGCTGGGAAGTTGCAGGGAGGCCTCTAGAGCTTGTTGTGTCCCTGTAGCTCTGAACAGGAGGTCAGCCAATTGACCCTACGGGTCACTCAGATGAGCCTTGGATGAAGGGAGCAGGTCCAGTTTTCCTTCTCAGAGAGCATGGCAGGCAACAAACAGCAAGGCAGTCATCTGAAGAACAAGACAAGCCTTAAGTAGCAGGGTCGTCCTCTGGAGAACAAGGTAGTCCTTCTTCTGTAATATCCACAAGTCCAGAACTGTACTGAATAGTAGGTCTGAGGGTCAAATACTTGCACCTAGTGCCAGCCATTTGTTTCTGGAATTTCCTTCCATCCCTGTTCCAAGAGGTATAGAGTGACAAAGGTCTGGTGTCAAGTTCATTGTGAGTGTGCTGAGGCTGCCCCTCTTAAATGTAAGTGGGGCAGTGAACAGCTCTGCCCCTCCCGTCCTGGCAGGATGGCCCATTTTTTCCCACCTAGTCCCCCTTTGTCTCGCTGTCTGGGAGAAATACACAAATTTCAACTGCCACTCTACTCATAATCATGTGACCCACGATAGAGGCGGTGGACCTACCTTAGAGGTGACTTAAAGGTATTAAAAAAAGGTTTAGTTAATCCCAGGGCACTTTCCTGGACCATACATTCCAAAGAGGAGAAATGAATCCAGCCATCTAAAAATAAGATGGAGCTACCCTATAAAGGCTAGCGGAGCTACTTTTCTAGAAATTGTCTTCATTACTGGAGTGAAGCCTTGTTATATGTTGTGAATTCTAGTTAAAACTCCTGCAGTTGACAGGGCCTTAACCTCAACAGAAGTCCAGTACTTTACCTGGGGGTGAGATTTGGTAAACCACAGATATTAGTAAGAATCTACGCCTTACAACTTTGCCTCTCCAATCCACCAAGAATAGCAAGTTCTCCTTTTACGGAATACTACAACTTTATTTTTAGCATTATTCAGTTTCAAGTTGTGTAGCATGCAGTAACTATATCATCTAGACATCTTGCACTGTAATCCAATAGAAATGGGATCCAGTAGCGCAAAGTCGTCTTTATACTATAAGCAGCCAACTTTGGGGACAATTCACAGTGGCCAATGTAGTAGAAACATCTGAGAGAAATAAGCAAAAGAACAGTAAGGCTAAAATGCAGCCCTGCTTTATGCCATTCTTGATATCAGTTCTAGCTGACAACCTGCTTACATGCTGTTAGACTTTTCATCCTTGGCGTGATCTAACTTAGCCTTTTGCCTCTGTTCCCCAGGTTGTTAATGTGTGCTGGACTCTGATTTTACTGTTTGTGTTACTCTGGGCACTTTACCACTGCTAACCAGTGCTAAAGTGCAAGTGCTCCTTTACAAAATGTGTATGTAATTGGCTTATCAATAATTGGCATATTTGATTTACTAGTAAGTCCCTAGTAAAGTGCACTAGAGGTGCCAGGGCCTGTAAATCAAATGCTACCAGGCCTGCAGCACTGGTTGTACCACCCACATAAGTAGCTCTGTAATCATGTCTCAGACCTGCCACTGCAGTGTCTGTGTGTGCAGTTTTAACTGTAAATTTGACTAAGGCCTAAGGCCTAAACCTTCCATTTTCTTACATGTCAGACACGCCTAAGGTAGGCCCTAGGTAGCCCCAAGGGCAGGGTGCACTGTATGGTTAAGGTAGGACATATAGTAATGTGCTTTATATGTCCTGACAGTGAAATATTGCTAAATTCGTTCTTCACTGTTGCAAGGTCTGTCCCTCTCATAGGTTAACATGGGGGCTACCTTTAAATCTGCTTAAAGTGTAGATTCCCTTCGAGAGCAGTGGGCATGTGGAGTTTGGGTTCTCTGAGCTCACATTTTAAAAATACATCTTTTAGTAAAGTTGATTTTAAGATTGTGTGTTTGAAAATGTCGCTTTTAGAAAGTGAGCATTTTCTTGCTTATACCATTTATGTGACTCTGCCTTTTGTCGATTCCTTGTCTGGGTCAGTTTGACAATTGGGCTGGTTGCACCTCACACTAGACAGTGACACAAACGGATCTGGGGTGTAGTCTGCATTTCCTGATGAGCCATCTGTGCTAGGAGGGAGAGGAGGAGTGGTCACTCACACCTGAAAGGGCTGTGCCTGCCCTCACACAATGCAGTCTCCAACCCCCTGGTGAGTGTCTGGGGCCTGGCCTGGGCAAGGCAGGATTTCACATTCAAAAGAGAATTTACTTTGAAGTAGGCCTACTTCAAAGGAGAAATTAGGTATAAGAAGGGCACCCAAAACCACAGACTTTAGAAACACTTCTGGAAAAAAGAGGAATTCTGCCTGGAGAAGAGCTGAAGAGCTGAGGAAGAAGAGCTGCCCTGCCTGTGACTGTGCTTTGTGGAGCTATCCTGCAGTTGCTGCTTGTGCCAGAGTAAGAGGGCAAAGACTAGATTTTGTGTGCCTTCTATCTTGAGAAGAAATCTCCAAGGGGTTGATTTAGTGCTTGCCTCCTGTTGTTTGAAGTCTCAGGGACAGCAAAGACTTCTCTCTGCCAGCACCTGGAGTCTCCGGAGAGACTCCTACTCTTCCCTGTGGTGCCCATCCAGTTCCTGGGACCCTGAAAGGAGAAGCTGGCAGCCTAAGAGGTAGAAATCCAGGCACAGAGCGCAGTGCGGGGAAAAGATCGGCGTGACTCCGATCTGCGGTTGAAGAAACGACGCGCCGCAGGCTCTGCGGCTGAAAATCGACGCTCGCCGGAAACGCGACCGAAGAATCGACGCACGGAACAGAAGAAACGACGCACAGCAGCGCTGAGGGAGGCTGGGAGATTGCAACCCGAGCTGCGTGGTTTTCGGATCATCGTGCGCCTGGATTTCTGACGCAAACCATTGTTGTGCATGCAAAAACAAGGTAAGGCCTGCCTGGACCCGTGTGCGGACCGAATCGACGTATCGCTCTCCTGCGGAGAGAAAAACCGACGTACGCCGACTCAACAAAAGGGGGAAACGACGCGAGGTCTTGCTCATGAGTGATATCGATGCATCGCAAGCCCATTTTAATGCACACCTACCTGTGCGGGGTTATTTTTGATGCACACCAGATACATTTTCACGCGTTTAAAACTACTTAAACACTCTTTTTGCATTTTTTTAATAACTTGACTGTTATATTGTGGATATTTGTCGTTTTGGTCTTGTTTTGTTTATAAATATTTCCTATTTTTCTAAACCTCTGTTGTGTCATTTTGTAGTGTTTTTATTAAGTTACTGTGTGTTGGTACAAATACTTTACACCTAGCACTCTGAAGTTAAGCCTACTGCTCTGCCAAGCTACCAGGGGGGTAAGCAGGGGTTAGCTGAGGGTGATTCTCTTTTACCCTGACTAAAGTGAGGGTTCTTGCTTGAACAGGCGGTAACCTGACTGTCAACCAAAGATCCCATTTCTAACACATGCAATAGCTCCATCTTAGCCAGGTGTTAGGGTGCAGCAATTGAATAATTGCCATAACGCCTGGAAGAATGTTCTAACCCCTCAATTCTTCTCACAACTTCATCCAATTGACTGAGTCAAAAGCTGCCCTAATGTTTATGAAGCAATATCCCTAACTGCCTGGTGGATACTCTGGCAACATCCCCGAAGACCAGACAATGGGCAATTATAGAGAAGTAGGTTTGAGACCTGGAACACTTGGCAGGTTTTAACTAAAGAGAAGAAGTCCACATGTTCATATGCAACAAACAAATGTAGCAAAAACATCGGTAATAACATATAAAAGTGAGAACAGATGACAGCAAACTGGATATGTACACAAAAGGAGAGCACTGGGAGTGTTGCTAGCCCACACCGCCTCCCTAAAGAAATTATATCATCACAAATGGTGTGGGGTAGTAGGAACTGAAGGTAAGACTAGGTCAGTCTTTTTTCAGTGGTATTAGTAAGGTCACTTTAGATCCTCAGGTAGGGAAGTCATAGTTGGAAAATGTCCAAGCTAGGGGGTGCTGTGTTGAGACCACCTAGTCCGTAAGGGAAACCCCCCTTCCCCCTGTAGGACAACACAGCACCCCCTAGCTTGGACATTTTCCAACTATGACTTCCCTACCTGAGGATCTAAAGTGACCTTACTAATACCACTGAAAAAAGACTGACCTAGTCTTACCTTCAGTTCCTACTACCCCACACCATTTGTGATGATATGACAGCAAACTGGATTCAAAGGGGAACCTTTTTTTAAAATTGGGTTAATAACTGCTTCTGTCCAAGAGTTAGGTAGCTTGCCATTAACCATAATAACAGGGGACAAGCCAAAACAAATAGGTTTTCAAAGGCTTCCTAAAAGTGGTATGATTATTAATGTCAACAACTAGCATGGACAGAAATCCACAGTTGGACTTCATGGTAAGCAAAGGAGCAACCACCCACTCAAATGTTAAAGATTTTAGGCACAACCAGGAGGCCAGATGTGACAGATCTCAAAAACTGGAAAAGATGAACAATATGAATTTGTCTACGAGTGAAATTAACACTATTTCCATAAGCGGCCTTGTGACAAATACACAGAGGGCCCAATTTAATTCTCGGCAGTAAGGATACTCTGTCGCAACGGAGTATCCTTACGACTAAGAATGTGGTCCATCTGCGGACTTCAGGATTAATCACGGTGTAGACTACTCCAGTTCTGCTGTGATTAATCCCCTCCTGACAGCCCTGCAGAGTAAGGCGCTTCAAAGGCTAACCTGTCATTCTGCCCACCTAATTTAAATGGAAGGAATTACAGGTCAGTTTTCACTGCCCGTCACTGCCAGGAAAACCGTGGTGGTAAGGGGCAGTGAAAACTGCTAAATGCTTCACAAGCCATGGGAGCGGACTTCCATGAGGAGGGGAGCATTTTATTTTTTATTTTAAAAAAAATCCCACTTTGGAATTTTAATTTTGAAAATAAAAAAAGTTAACTGTTTGGTGCAGGGCTCTGTCCCCGGATAAAGGACTGCCAGCTTGGTGGTCATTTATACATTTGGCAGACGGAGTAGTAGGGCCCCATTCCTCCATCAGGCCCACAGAGTTTACTCAGTCCGTCAATATAAAAATTGGGGCCGGAGTTTTGAATTTAATCCTTTCTTTAGTAGAAAGCCCATGCAGATGCTTAATGTGTGCCATACAGAGCAGGCCTAAACACAACCTGTTTAATATATTCTGTATGATCTGCAATTTATGAAGTTGATGTTTGGGTAGAGACATATAGAGTGCATTGCAAACGTCTAGGTGTGACCCGACTATTCCACTGCCATTGTCAAACACATTATTAATTAAAGTACATGGATAATTCTTCCTAATAGTTTGAGATTAAACAACTATCCAGCAGATAATTTAGCATTCTGAACAAAGCAGAAGAGTTGGTCTCAACGATGAATCCAAATCGTGAGCAGAAGATACAGGAATATTCCACTATTCTGAGGACCATAGGGAGGAAGATTCAGATTTGACCAGTTCTGATAGCCAACAATGTGTTTGGCCGGTTGAGGCCGGCCAAAAACACATGCGCACTTAGGTTTCTCCAACCCGGCTGTGTGCTGGAGAAACAGCACAGACCCCAGGCTTGTGTCTGAGCGGCACTCCGAGCCGCTGAGACCAATCCTGACGCTGCTTACATGCTATGTTTAGCAGGTAAGCAGCACCAGGATTGCCGGGACGCCTGTGCTGGTGTCCCAGCAAATGCTGGGACACCACAAGAGCAGCAAGGCGGCTGGAGGCGGCGGGAGACAGGCGGCGGAGTAAGTGTTTTCTTTTTTTTTAAATGTTTGCCCTGTTGTACCCCATCTTCTGCCCGCCTGCCCTCCCCTTGACATAAGTGGTGGCTGCCGCTGTTCAACACAGTCATGGCTTACTAGATTCCTCCTTTCTGTGATTTTATGGTACGGTTTACTAGATTAATCCTTTCTGGGATTTTATGGCATGTTTTGAATGCGCACCTAATTAATGGCTTACATGCCATCCACGCCGCCCCCCCTTTCTAAATTCATTACTGTATTTTTTTTACTTGGTTGTTTAATTTACTCACTGGATTTCAAATTGCAGGTTAGCATCCTTGACTTTACCTGTTTTCGCCACCATCTCTTCTAATACATTGGACACCATTTTTGACTGTTTACTTTTTAGTTCTAGACTAATTTGCTACTAGTGAGCAGCCCTTTGGGAATGTGTTCCCTCTGCTTCGAAGTAAGTGAATTTGTTCTACATTTGACACTGTTGCACTTAGATAAGTTTTTTCAATTTCAGTCCTGATGATGACCCATGGCACCTTATTTCCATTGGTCTCTGTATTTTATCTACAGGGACGTTTAATATACCCCCTCTAGTTCACAGACCAGTCATTTATCATCATAGGTCAGCATACGTGATCTTACCTGTTTTTGCCTTCCTCTATTCTGATACAGAGGACACCATTTTGAACCGTTCACTATTTATTTATCGACTAATTTGCTCCTTTTAAACAGCCTTTAGGAATTTGTTCCCTTTACTCCGAATTAGGTGAAATTGTTCTGCATTTGACACTGTTGACCTTTATACATATATTTTGTGACACTGTTGACCTTTATACATATATTTTGTTGCTCCAACTTAAATCCTTTCCCCATATTATCCTTCTAGATTCAGCAGTTATTTCAGCTACCATAAGTAAAGAATTGTCTCACTCCCAAGACAGGTTATCTTTTCTTTGGTCTCTTGTGCTCAGATAAATTTCAGTTCTGATGATGACCCACGAATTTCTTCACTGGGGTTCAATCATCAACAATGTATAAACGGACAATCATATACCTTATCATAGCAGCCAAGTTTTCACATTGCTTATGTGTGACATTCCAATGGCTTTAGTGTACTTATGAGTGACGCTGTACAGTTAAATGTGTGACACTTAAAGTGACATATTTTCATGAGTAAAACCAAGCAATAGGGCTTGCGACTAGATGCCACGTCACCCATGACCATCTGCGCTATTGACTAACCATCCCTGAGATGATCACGACCTTCGAATCATAAGCTAAATTCTAAATTACCCAGTGACTGTCTGCAAGGCTTACCCAGGGTATCTTCTGGCTGGGCTGGGTGCCACTGGGTAGTGCTAAATATAAAGCAACATCACCAAACAAAATAAAATGATGGACGGAGTGTTGAAACTTTTCAAACACTCATCCCCAGTCACAGATCTGGGTTTAATCCTTCCTTATTTTGCTCACCACGTCACCCCAATTTGGACCCAACCGTATGCAAATTAGTCTTGACCCTGTTCCAAACTGGGGTGGCATGGTGAGCAAAAGAACGATGGATTAAACCCAGATCTGTGAGTGTTTGCATTGTTCAGCACTCCGTCCATCATCCTTTTGTGTTGCTAAAGTTGCCCTAAGTGGGAAGGGTATGCCCAGACGTGGGTCCCGTGCTCATTGTGCCACTGGATTCAAGCTAGCCTGGCTGATAAAGGGTGATACACTGAAACCGGTCCCAGGATGCTTGCTTCCGGTCAAGGGAGGACCTGGCCTGGCATTTCGGGCTGGACTGTTCCCATGAGGAACAGGGTCAACACTGAACTGCATATGGTTGGGTCCAAACTGGGGTGGCATGGTGAGCAAAAGAACGATGGATTAAACCCAGATCTGTGACTGGGGGTGAGTGTTTGCATTTTTCAGCACTCCGTCCATCATCCTTTTGTGTTGCTAACGTTGCCCTAAGTGAGAAGGGTATGCCCAGATGTGTGTCCCATGCTCACTGTGCCACTGGATTCAAGCTAGCCTGGCTGATGAAGGGTGATACCCTGAAACTGGTCCCAGGATGCTTGCTTCCGGTCCAGGGAGGACCTGGCATAGCAGTTTGGGTTGGTCAAGACTGATTTGCACATCGCTGGGTCCCGATGAGGGTAGCGTGGTGAGCAAAAAACCGATAGATTAAACCCAGATCTGTGACTGGGGGGTGAACATTTGCATTGTTTAGCATTCCGTCAATCATCTGCTCTTCTTGCTGTTGAGGAGGACCAGGCGTAAGACAGCCCTCTTCAATGACAGACAGGTTGTGTTGAACATGGTGAAATGATTACAAAGTTGACTTGCCTCCTCTGTGCGGTATGCTGCTGGACTCCAGAGGGGTTGCCAGTCTCTTGACAGGGTCACTTGGATAGCAAGCTGTAGTCAGTGGTTCTGTTTGGTCACTTCTACTACCCCCGAGAGTGAAATATCGATTAATCTTACTCGGTCCAGTATTAGTCAGAAGTATTCCTCAGTCTCTTGGGCTTTCTGGGCTTCAGATAATGTGAAGGGTGGGCATGGCACAACAGAAAATTTGCTGGGTTACGTGTGCTGGGCTGGAATTCAACAATTAAGTTGAACTCCTGCAGCACCAGCAGCAGGATCTACTTTTCAATTTGTGGGGGAGGTTCAGATGAGGATCCTTTAAATAACAGTATCGGTGGCTTGTGATCCACAACAATAGTGAATGGTTGACCATACAGGTGGATGTAGAAATGTCGGCAACCCCAATGAATTGCGATTCTCATTGGATTTGAAAGTACCTTTGTTCGGTCGGTGTGAGAGTTCTTCTTGCGTAGGTGACAGGTGCCCATTCACCACACTGTTGTTGTTGGCGCAGCACCGCTCCTAAGCTGGTGGGGCTGGCATCTGCTGCCAGCTGGGATTCCCACTTGGCATCGAAGTACACAGGTGTTGTGTTTGCATATAGGGCTTCCTTGGTCTTCTTTGATGCCTGTGTTTGCTCTTCACCCCACACCTGGGGGTTGGTGGCCTTAGTCAGCTTGTGAAGAGGGCCAGTGAGATCTGACAATTTCATCATGAAACATCTGCTGTATGTCACCATATCTAGGAAGCTGCGGACACCTGACACAGGTGAAGGGGCTGGAGCGTCCCAAATATTTTTGACCTTTGCCGAGACAGGACCAATCCCTGGGTCAGAGAACCGGAAGCCAAAGAAGCAGATGCCATTCCTTATGAATTCACACTTTTGTCTCTGGAGAGTTAGGCCATACTCGTTCAGCCTGGTGAATACACCTCAGAGTAGAGCGAGGTGGTTCTCCAGTGTTGGGACATGTTCTAGAATGTCATTGCTCACGTTCAGTATGCCAGGGAGACCACTCAGGACTTTTTAAATTATGTGCTGGAATACTTCGACGGTGCTGGATATGCCAAAGTTCAGCTGAGTGTAACTCCACAGGCTGGTCTGAGTGGAGAATGTCATGATTGGCAGGGAGTCTGGATGTAGAGGGATCTGGTGATAGCCAGACCAAAGGTCCATTTTAGAAAACCACTTTGAACCGAAGAGTTCACCAATGATGTCATCTTTGGTTGGAGTCAAATTCCGCTCACGCCTAGGTTTGGTAGCCTCATATCGATGCAGAAGCGCAAAGCACCTGTTTGCTTTGGTTTCTTCGCCACCACAGTGGGGAGATCCAGGGGGTAGGGTCGTTTACCCTCTTGATGATGCCACAGCATTGGACACTCACCTGTGTACGGGAGGGAGCCACCACACCATCTGCACAGACGGTTCTCGGTCTGGGGCATTCAGGCTTGCAATGATGATTGTCCTTATGGGGGGCGCTGACGGGCTCGACCTTGACAGACGACAGCTGCTGCACGTGCTTTAGACAGCTCCTTGGATCGTCCAAGGGTTTGGCTATCTCTCAGGACCATGTTCAGTTCTTGCAGGATATATTCACAGGGTTTGGAGGATGCACAACCCTGTATAAACTGCGTTCTTACCTTGTTTCCATCCTCCTGAAGTGTGCAGGTGCTCACTAGTTCTTTCAGATGGCTGTAGAAAACATCAACTGACTCATCTGACCATTGGCGCACCTATTGCAGCAGAAAGCATTCATAATCAAGGTTGATGTAAGGCTCAAAGGGCCCTGTGATGGCTTTTTTTCAGTGTTGGTACATGCACAGTGGTCCTGCTTCGACAACCATCTTGGAGATTTTGAGGATGTCCGTCCCACCCAAGTGTAGGAGCAGGTTGCATTTCATGTCAGCGACACATCTACGGCATCAAAGTAGGTTTCCAGGCGCTCGACTCATGCCTTCAAATGGGCGGGCCTGTGTAGGTGGGGCCCGTGACTGGGAAGAGTTCAAGTGTGGGGATGACAGACATTACAAAGTGCTCAGGTAGTGCAAAGGTAGGACAAGCAGGTGGCTTGGATGGCCTTCATAGCAGCAAGGTGACAGCCGTGGGGCTGGTTGTGAGGCCTACCATCAAAGGCTTCAGAAGACACCCTCAGACTACCTTCTAGCCTGGCATAGGCACCCTTCTATGAAGAGCCAGGAGTCGGGTTGGGAGAATGCTGGTTCGACGGGAAGGCTTGTGGCCAGGGATGATGAGCAGGGCAGGGCTTCTGCCGGCAGAACCAGCTACAGTAGGCCGGGCATGAGCAGGACTGGAGCAGGCAGACATGAGTCTTGGGGCTGGGGTGCTGCAGGCCACCATGTGCCAGGGGATAGAGCAGCCAAGCAGGTTACCCAGGAGATGATGGTCACACCCTCGGGAAACAACTCAGTCAACTGAGATTCATTCTATTTTGAAGGATGATGAAGGTTCCCTGGGTGCGATCCCACCCACCGAAGTCTATAGGAAGTACTGGTCTTGCTAGGAGGGTGAAAATAGATAAGTAAACAGAGTGATACATTAGTAGAAATGTTGTACCGGTTTGTGCATGTAAGCATTACTGTCACCTGAGCAATCCTAATAATGTCCATGCAAGCTAATAATTTGAAAATGTTATAAGAGAGGTAAGACAAATTAGGTTTTGAGATGGTGTTAGTATATGTAAGTCAATATATATCATATAACCTGGAGTTATAGTAATTCAGAGAATGGTAGATGATAAGTATGTTAGGACGTTTATTGAAGAAAGAGATAGTTGAGGGAGTATAAAGGCATTTTTTAAAGAATTAGCATTAATTACAGTAAGTATTGCTAGCCGAAGAGTACTGTTAATTAATAGTGCAGGCTTTCTCAGTGGGTACGAGAGGCAATGAGCATATAGATATGTCAGAGATTGCCCACAGGCAAATGAGCAGACTTGAGACCAAAAACAAAATGAGTTTAATAGATTATCAGTGTTGACAAAACCTACGGCCAGGTTTATGTGATGCTTCTAAAGGAAGATTTAAGAAGTTAATTGCAGATCTTCGAGGAGAGGAAAAGCATGAATCAAAGGTTCTTTTTGTGAGCGCTACAGGTTCTTGATAAAGGTTCCAACTCCACTGGTTTAACGAAGATTGATGTTTTCACTTCATTTATTATTTTTATCTTGGATAGGCCCACAAAGGAAAGGGACATGTTAGGTGATCTTATGTTTCTTTTTAGTGCCAGGAACCCCTTCCTGCAAATTATGGTAGCTTTGCGTAGCCTTGTGAGAAACAAATTTTGGTGTCTTTCCAGTTTATTGCGTTCATTGTCCCCACACAGTCCAAGACTGCTTTAGAATGTTAGTAGCAAAGTGGCCTGAATATCATGGGTCTAGGATTTTTTGAGTAAGCCATGGGTCTGGTGGGAATTCTGTGGTCTCACAATCTCGTAATCGTCATCAAAAGAGAGGCCAAAGTCCTGTAGAATCTGTGAATCCAAGAAGGTTGCACAAGATTTAGAATTGGTTTTTACTCTTTTCTCCCATAGGCCAAAAATTCTTACATTTCCCCACCCACTTCTGTATTCCAAACCGGTGACCTCTCTTTCCAGTAGGTCAACGATTTTGGCGATTACATCTTTTTTTCAGTAGCTCATTTTCAATATCTTCTGTTCTATTTATTCTCAATTTGGCCTCCTCTATTCCATTTGAGAGAACTTTAACTTCTTGGGCCAATATTTTAGCTTGCAGAAGGTCGGTTTTGGTTTTAGTGTGCTGGGTGAGGTCATGCTGTGAGTTCAGACATTGTAGGATCAAAACTAGGATGTCATTGTTCTCCAACTTAACTTTAATAGGGGAGTCCATAAGCTGGTGTTCTGATTTGGCTGTCTTATGCCCGCCTTCGCTTGTTAATGTCCTTTGGCTCCTTAAATGTCTTCTCTTTATCATGTTCATTTTATTGATTAGTCTTACAGTGTTTTTTGGGTAACCACTGGATACTCACTCAAAGTCTTGTGAGAAATAACTTTTCAGTAGAAACTTAATGCTTAACATGTGCTGCCTTTCTATCTAAGACCACGCCATGACGTTGTGTGCTGACTTTGTATACCGAGGGAGGAGCTGGCATTCTCATTCTGCTCTTGTACTAGAGGGGCTAGATGCTGTGTGGTCCTTTTGTATTAGGGCTTGTTATTATTAATTTGATTATTTTCTAATGTTCTGTGGCTACTTAATTTCTTAAAGACACATTGCACTATTGCAGTTATTACTGAATTTGGTTTCTGATTCTAACATTTTACTTTCTGTAATGATTAATTTGTCATTTAAATGAATCTATATTCTGATAACTGGTTCTGGTTGATTATTTAAGCCCAGGATTCTCCCTCTCCAGTGAACTGACCCTCCTTAATGTTAATTGAGTGAGAGTGTCATGATAGGGCAGCAGGATCAGACAGAAAAGGCTGGCTGAATTCAAGATGAACCTTCTTAAGAACCTTGATGATTTTATGTGATTCCGGATGTTGATTACGTACACTTTGCATTAAAATGGAGCACACACTTCTCATATGGTGATATATGAAAGCTACAACAAGTACAGGTGGGTACTTGTTGAACATTCAGCCATGTCTAATGGGAAGCTTCACATGCTTGTTTCTGTGTGTTGCTCTGTCATGGTTGGGTTGAGCTTCAGGTAGATGCTGGACATCCAACCCTGGATGATTTGGAAGCAGGTGTCGGGTGTCTGAAGCAGAGGATACTATCCAGTAGAATTGTGTATCATCAGCATATTGATGAATCGTGGTGCTATTACCTGCGAGTAGAGTACCAATCAGCACCACATAAAGGTTGTAGAAGACAGGAGACCGTATGGCACACACTTTTGGGACATGGAGGTGCCCACGTGAACAAACTTATGTTGGTTGGAAAGGCAGGAGAACCAGTGAAGGACATTGCCGGTGAATCCAATAGACTCCAGGGTTTGCATGAGGAGCTCAATGCAATTGTAAGTTTCTTGGGAACCCCCACACCCTGGGACAATGGAAGCCAACCTGAGTACCACTACACTCCTGTCTGTGCTGCCTCCTGCTTCCCATGCCCACAACTGGGGGTAGTGGGGAAGTCACAGATCAGCAACAACCCTCCCACAAGAATACGGAGGGAGAATCAGCATGCAGGATCCTGTGTCGGCGAGCGATGGTGCCAGCCCAGGAGTGGGCACCCTACGTTGCTATGGCCCCTGAAAAAAAAAATGAAAAAAAAGAAAAACGAACAAGGGCTGTGGGTACTCCGGGTGGGACTGGAGCACCTAAAATGCAAGAAATACATGTGGCCATGCACTGATTCTCATAGAGCACCTTATAATGCGACAGGGTTAAATTCGCATACTGTTTTTCTTCAGTGTCCCAAGAATAGGCAGGGACACCATCTTTGCCTTATCCAAGTGTTGGGGGGCTGCAAAGTGCAGAAACCCCCCAGAAGAGTTCTTGGAAATTTCACCCTTCCTCTCCAAGGGAAAAGAATCCCTGACGACGACTGATAGTTATTTTATTATTAAAGTGCCTCCAAAGCTGGAGAGTTTGCTCTTGGGCTTATGCTTGGTTCTATGGCTATACTATATGGTCTGTAGACTGTGAAGAAAGACCTTGACACATGGTGATTGAAATGATTGAAATTCAAATGCTTTATTGACATCATTGCTTTTGAGCAACAAAATGATCATAATTGTGAAGGCTACTGATTATTTATACAGTGCTTACTGATTTTAATGGTGCTATGTAATTGAAACATGACATTTGGCTCATTTTATTAATGTGGTGACACCCTTACGAAGCCAGTGAGCCTGCCTTATATATACAGACTCCTTATAATGTATTGCAGTGATCAAGTATAACCTCTAGGCATTGCTAATAATGTGGTGACCCCCTGACAAAGCCAATAGGCCTGCCTTATTTAAAATGATACCCCTTTATAATACAATGTTGCATCTGCTAAATGTGAGGGTTATTGTGATTATGGGGCCCCAGACCCTCTAGGGGTGTAATGTGATGACTTGCCACCCAAGATACTTCCATACACCTACAAGTATATATTTGTAATTTCATGCATAATTGAAGGCATGAGAAATATATTTAAATTGGAAAAAACATGTTCAATTAAAGTTTATTCATCCTATTTCTTATATTTCAGATTTCTCTCTACCTCTTCCGCATTATCACAGGTCTTCTTGTTTTTTTTTGTGGCCCACTCCATCGTGTTCCTTTAATGCATGTCCTAAGATTCAATTGATTTACTATTTCCTTTCCACCACAGGTACCACAGCCGCCATACCAGAGACCCTAGAGAAAAAGAGTGGAACACAGGTAAGTGTACTGAATATGAAGTCTCAATGGATTTATCTTGTCTTCGGGTTTCTATTATAGTCTTTCTATTATAACTGAAGAACTTCTTCTTTTCTCTTATTTGACAATCCTTCCTCCCAAATTTGATTCTACTGATCAAGTAATCTGGGTAGTTTCAGTTAAACTCATTAGGGTATGCTGTTGGCCTTTCCTCTTTGCTAAGCTTTTGAAGGTTTCCTTTCGCCTTTTGCCCTGTTCATCCTGTCTCTTATACCCCTACAGCTCATTATTGCAGCCTGTTAAAGGTTGTGGTTTCTTTAGAGCGCAACGCAAAACTAGATACCATAAATAAAAACACAATATAAAAAGAGAAAGAACCAAGATTGCTTGTGGGACAAAGCAATACTTTTATCTTCTTGCTATTTACAATTGTATTTCTTCTACAACATCTTCCTCACTTTAAAACAGTCGCCCTGCAATCCTTAAAATACTCAGATGCTTTGAATAGTTTCCTCTCCAGTGACTCGCTCTAAACCATTTACGGATTAACCCTCCTTCTAGCTCAGCTCCCTCCCCGCTAACGCCAGTCACGTAAACAAGCACCCACCCGTGTGCCACCCTCTTCCAGGAGAGTGGAGGGGGCTGGGCACATCTCCAGTCTGTTGCAGCCTTAATTTGTCCTCTTTGGTCCAACACATTTTTCTCTCTTGGATCCCTCGTTGTTCTTAAGTCCAGTTGCGTCTGGTGACTTGGAAAAGTGGTGGGGTGATAAAACAAAAATAAAATAAAGTTAAAACTTACCTGAACGTCATTGCCACTCTCCTCTGCACTGCAGGCTCCCAGCCTGCCCTGCGGCCAATCATAACGCTGCTCAAAGCAGCGTCATGATTGGCTGGAGCGCTATGGCTAGGCGCTCCAAGGCAGACTGGGAGCATGGGACGGCTCTCTCCAACTCAGCAACACAGTGCCAGGTTGGAGAGAGCCCTTGTGCACATTTGTGTTTGGCCGGCCCGGGACGGCTGGCCAAACATACATGCGCACTGAGGGGAGTGCTCTGCGGAGGAGCCGTCCGTGCCTGAATCTGTCAGACTCCTTGCTTCAGCATCTCTTGGTTAGTCCAGCGCCTACACTCCCTTCATGAGCCTCTCAATCTGTTTCGGGTCATTTTTTGGAGAGAGAAAACAAGTCCTTCTTTTGTCTCTGTTGTTTCTCTATCTCTGTACGTTCTTTGTCCTTCCTTGTCTCATTGTACTTTTCTGCCAGGTTGCACCCTGAGGGGAACTACGAGTGGAAGTTTAGGTAAGTAGTTTTCCTCAGCCCACCTTCAGTTACAGTAGTATTTAGTAATGTATATGTAACAAAAAGGGTTTTCCTTTTTTCAAAGAAAAAGCATTGACTGGACAAAAATGTATTGATTATTGTTGTTGTGTGCCAGCGACATGGGATTGCTATCCCACACCACTTCACCTGCGTAGGCCTTGGACTGCACTACTTTGCTTCCCTGGGAGAGTCAAGTGCTACAAAGGGTACTTGGTTCCAAGTAATAAGACCTTTGCGGACCTATTACTTGTGAAGGACTCGCATCCTTCACAACTAAAAACCCATTTCTTACAACAAGCTTGACAGGAATGTGATGGGATAGGGTCTGAGCTAAGGGGGAAATATCTGCTGTCCATCCAGCTATAGTTCTCATACCCAACCAGTAGTGAATTCAAGTCGAACTGCTATGCACCGAGAAGTTAAATGTAACCTCTTTAGCAGTGTGGTTTCTACACCACCACTGGTTTAATAAGTGGTGTTGGATACATAATTGTAGGATGGTTTTAGCCATAGAGGTGACAGGTCAGTGCACTGAGCCATATCTATCTGTTAAGGGATCAAACACCATATTTAATTCTCCTCCTCATATTATTGCTTTCAGTGCTATTCCCCGACATACCTCCATTACCTTATGGAAAAAGGCTTGGTTGTCAAAATTGGGAGCTTATGTATTCACTAGTGTTGTGTGTTCCCCATCTAGTATGCTTTGCAAAACTGCTTATCTTCCCTCAGGGCCTGAGATGGAGGGTAACAACCGAAAAATGGTGTGACTTTACCCAGCTTTGGGTTTGCCACTTAAAGGGGAGAAGGGAATCAGACTGGATCACAGGGCTGATCCACATGTGTATACATTTTAATTGTGTCAACTTCTGATGAAATAGAAAAGGTAATTAAAGAACCGCACGAGGAACATATAGGTAGGTGTGGCACATAGAGAAGGATCCAAGAGTATAGCTGGATGCCTGCTCTGGATGATGTTCTTGATAGATAAGGCTAGTGATAGATGGGTGTGGAGGTGTCATCAATATAGCAAAAGCAATCCATTTGCTAAAACGTATGTGATAGTTTCAGGAGCACTGGAACTTCCTAGAAGGACCCTGGAGGAAGCTTGGGGTGGGCATTTTATGCCCCTTTAATGTAACTACTGGGAATATATATGTGCTATTGTTGCTGTGGACTACTATTGGCAATGGCTAGAGTTAAAAATTATAGAGAGTTTCCCCACTGATACAGTGATCAATTTTCTTGAGAATATTTTTGACAGACAAGGTTTACTGGAGTATCTTTTGCCAGATAATCGTCCACAGTTCATTAGCACAAACATTTCTGAATATTTGAGAAGGTATGGCTTCACACCCAAAAGGTTCATGTATTATAATTCTAAATTATCTTTTAGCATTTCTTTTAGAGTTTAAAAGTTTTGTAAAAGTTTGGATTAAGTTCTAGAGATAGTTTTAGATTCTTAAAAAGTATCCCAACTTTTAGAGAAATAATGTCTACTGCAGAAGAGATGGTCTTGGAGCTCAACCTCACCCCTTACCTGCATCTTAGGATGTCAGAGTTAAGGACTCTGCAAAATCAAAAAGATAAAAACTGGATCAAACCCTTCCTAAGTACAGCTCCAGGAGCTCTTGGCAGAGTTTGCTAGAGACAACCCCTCTGAAGAGACCCATACAGAGCTAGTGAAGTGGAGGGCAATCCCCCCCCCCCCTCCACTCCTAGTTAGGGAAACCAGGGTTCCTCCAACCCTGACTCCACAAGTGATAGTCAGAGATGCTGCTTCTCCCACAGGTGAGTCCAGCAACTCTGGAAGCATTGAGGGCAGCCTCAATGAAGATGACCTCCTGTTAGCCAGGATGGCCAAAAGATTGGCTTTGGAGAGACAGCTCCTAGCCATAGAAAGGGAAAGTCAAGAGATGGGCTTAGCTCCCATCAATGGTGGCAGCAACTTAAATAGGGTCAGAGATACTCCTGACATGCTAAAAATCCTCAAAGGGATTGTATCAAAATTTGAAGATGGTGATGACATCACCAAATGGTTCACAGCTTTTGAGAGGGCTTGTGCAACCAGAAAAGTAAACAAATCTCACTGGGGTGCTCTCCTTTGGGAAATGTTCACTGTAAAGTGTAGGGACAGACTCCTCACACTCTCTGGAAAAGATGCAGAATCCTATGACCTCATGAAGGCTACCCTGATTGAGGGCTTTGGATTCTCAACTGAGGAGTACAGGATTAGGTTCGGGGGCTCAAAAATTCTCGAGCCAGACCTGGGTTCATTTTGTTGACTTCTCAGTCAAAACACTGGATGGTTGGATTAATGGCAGTGGTGTAAATTATTATGGTGGGCTGTACAATCTGTTTATGAAAGAACACCTTTTAAGTAATTTTTTCAATGATAAACTGCATCAGCATCTGGTAGACCTAGGTCTAATTTCTCCCCAAGAATTGGGAAAGAAGGCAGACCATTAGGTCAAGACTAGGGTGACCAAGACTTCCACAGGGGGTGAACAAAAGAAAGGGGTCACAAAGACTCCCCAGGGGAAGAGTGTTGAGACATCCAAGGGTAAAAGTAAAGAGTCTTCTACAGGGCCCCAAAAACCTGCTCAGGAGGGAGGGTCCAAAGCCTCTTCACAATCCAATTTTGGGTACAAGGGTAAAAACCTTGATCCCAAAAAGGCCTGGTGTCTGAGCTGTAATCAGCAGGGGCACCAAACTGGAGACAAGGCCTGTCCCAAGAAAGGTTCCACTTCTACTACTACTCCAGTTAGCACTGGAATAGCCAGTCTCCAGGCGGGATCAACAGTGTGCCCAGAGCAAATCAGGGTTCACACTGAAGCTACATTAGTCACACTGGCTGCCTGGCCCCCTAATATGCAAAAATACAGGCAGCAACTCTTGATTAATGGGACTAATGTAGAAGCCCTGAGGGATACAGGTGCCAGTGTCACAATGGTGAGAGACAAACTGGTTTCCCCAGGACAATACCTGACTGGACAAACTTATCCAGTCACCAATGCTGACAATCAGACTAAAGTACATCCCATGGCTATGGTAACTTTAGAATGGGGAAGAGTCACTGGCCTGAAACAGGTGGTAGTCTCCTCTGCTATCCCAGTAGACTGTTTGCTTGGAAATGACCTAGATTCCTCAGCATGGGCTGAGGTAGAACTCAAAACCCATGCAGCCATGCTGGGTATACCTGAACTGGTGTGTGTCAAGACAAGGGCCCAGTGCAAGGCTCAGGGTGAAAAAGAGGTGTTGGAGCCTGGAATAATGGCCCAACCCTCCAAGAGAAAAGGAAAGAAGACTGGGGAATCAGCTTCAACACAGCAAAAGAAAAAGAACCTCTCTTCCAAGGAACAAGTTCTGCCCTCTGAAGGAACTGAGCCCATGGAGTTGGAACCTTATCAGGTTGAACTCTTAGGCCCAGGGGGACCCACAAGGGAACAGCTGTGTAAGGGGCAAGACACCTGTCCCTCTCTTGAAGGCCTTAGGCAGCAAGCTGCTGAGCAAACAAAAGGAAAAGTCAGTGGAACACACAGGGTCTATTGGGAAGATGGACTCCTTTACACTGAGGCAAGAGATCCCAAACCTGGTGCCACCAGGAGAGTGGTAGTGCCTCAGAAGTTTAGGGAGTTCGTTCTGACCTTAGCCCATGACATTCCACTTGCTGGGCATTTGGGACAAACCAAGACATGGGAGAGGTTGGTCAACCATTTCTATTGGCCCAACATGTCCCAGAAAGTAAAGGAGTTTTGTGCCTCCTGTGCCACCTGTCAAGCCAGTGGTAAGACAGGTGGCCATCCAAAGGACCCCCTCATTCCACTTCCAGTGGTGGGGGTCCCCTGTGAAAGAGTGGGAGTGGACATAGTGGGTCCACTTGAACCTCCCACTGCCTCAGGGAATCAGTATATCCTAGTAGTAGTGGATTGTGCTACTAGGTACCCTGAAGCAATTCCCCCTTAGGTCCACTACTGCCCCTGCAGTAGCCAAAGCACTCATTGGTATCTTTACCAGAGTGGGATTTCCTAAGGAGGTGGTTTCTGACAGAGGTACCAACTTCATGTCAGCATACCTTAAACACATGTGGAATGAGTGTGGGGTGACTTACAAATTCACCACACCATACCATCCACAAACCAATGGTCTTGTTAACCGGTTTAAGAAGACATTGAAGGGCATGATCATGGGGCTCCCTGAAAAGCTCAAAAGGAGATGGGATGTCCTCTTGCCATGTCTGCTTTTCGCCTACAGAGAGGTGCCTCAGAAGGGAGTAAGGTTTTCCCCCTTTGAATTTCTGTTTGGCCATCCTGTGAGGGGACCACTAGCTCTTGTGAAAGAAGGCTGTGAGAGACCTCTTCATGAGCTTAAGCAAAATATAGTGGACTATGTACTAGGCTTACGTTCCAGGATGGCAGAGTACATGGAAAAGGCAAGTAAAAACTTTGAGGCCAGCCAACAACTCCAGAAGATGTGGTATGACCAAAAGTCTGTTAAGGTTGCGTTTCAGCCAGGGCAGAAAGTCTGGGTTCTAGAGCCTGTGACTCCCAGGGCACTTCAGAACAGATGGAGAGGCCCTTACCCAGTGTTAGAGAGAAAGAGTCAGGTCACGTACCTGGTAGACCTAGGCACTAGCAGGACCCCCAAAAGGGTGATCCATGTGAACCGCCTCAAACTCTTTCATGACAGGGCAGATGTAAACATGTTAATGGTTACAGATGAGGACCAGGAAGCTGAGAGTGAACCCCTCCCTGATCTCCTCTCCACTGACCCTTAAGATGGCTCAGTAGATGGAGTGATCTATTCAGACACCCTCTCTGGCCAACAGCAAGCTGACTGTAGGAACGTCCTACAACAGTTTGCTGATCTCTTTTCCCTAACCCCTGGTCAGACACACCTGTGTACCCATGATGTGGACACAGGAGACAGCATGCCTGTCAAAAACAACATTTTTAGACAGTCTGACCAAGTTAAGGAAAGCATCAAAGTGGAAGTCCACAGGATGCTGGAACTGGGAGTCATTGAGCACTCTGACAGCCCCTGGGCTAGCCCAGTGGTCTTAGTCCCCAAACCTCACACCAAGGATGGCAAGAGAGAGATGCGGTTTTGTGTCGACTACAGAGGACTTAATTCTGTCACCAAGACAGATGCCCATCCCGTTCCAAGGGCAGATGAGTTAATTGATAAATTGGGTGCTGCCAAATACTTGAGTACCTTTGACTTGACAGCAGGGTACTGGCAAATAAAAATGGCACCAGGAGCAAAAGAAAAGACAGCATTCTCTACACCTGATGGGCACTATCAGTTTACTGTGATGCCCTTTGGCTTAAAGAATGCCCCTGCCACCTTCCAAAGGTTGGTGAATCAAGTCCTTGCTGGCTTGGAGTCCTTTAGTCCAGCTTATCTTGACGATATTGTTGTCTTTAGCTCCAGCTGGCAGGATCACCTGGTCCACCTGAAGAAAGTTTTACAGGCCCTGCAAGCAGCAGGCCTATCAAGGCATCTAAATGTCAGATAGGGCAGGGTACTGTGGTTTACTTGGGACACCTTGTAGGTGGAGGCCAAGTTCAGCCACTCCAACCCAAGATCCAGGCTATTATGGACTGGGTAGCTCCAAAAGCCCAGACTCAAGTCAGGGCATTCCTTGGCTTGACTGGTTACTATAGGAGGTTTCGGAAGGGATATGGATCCATAGTGACACCCCTCACAGAACTTACCTCTAAGAAAATGCCCAAGAAGGTAAACTGGACTGCCAACAGGCCTTTGACACCCTGAAACAAGCTATGTGCACAGCACCAGTTCTCAAAGCTCCAGATTACTCCAAGCAGTTCATTGTGCAGACTGATTCCTCTGAACATGGGATAGGGGCAGTTCTGTCCCAAACAAATGATGATGGCCTTGACCAGCCTGTTGCTTTCATTAGCAGGAGGTTACTCCCCAGGGAGCAGCGTTGGAGTGCCATTGAGAGGGAGGTCTTTGCTGTGGTCTGGTCCCTGAAGAAGCTGAGACCATACCTCTTTGGTATCACTTTGTAGTTCAAACTGACCACAGACCTCTCAGATGGCTAATCCAAATGAAAGGTGAAAATCCTAAACTGTTGAGGTGGTCCATTTCCCTACAGGGAATGGACTTTATAGTGGAACACAGACCTGGGACTGCCCATGCCAATGCAGATGGTCTTTCCAGGTTCTTCCACTTAGAAAATGAAGACTCTCTTGGGAAAGGTTAGTCTCATCCTCTTTCGTTTGTGGGAGGGGGGAGGGGTGTGTGTGGAAGGAAATGCCTCCTTGGCATGGTTACCCCGACTTTTTGCCTTTGCTGATACCAAGTTATGATTTGAAAGTGTGCTGGGACCCTGCTAACCAGGCCCCAGCACCAGTGTTTTTTCCCTAAACTGTACCTTTGTCTCCACAATTGGCACAACCCTGGCACCCAGGTAAGTCCCTTGTAACTGGTACCCCTGGTACCAAGGGCCCTGATGCCAGGGAAGGTCTCTAAGGGCTGCAGCATGTCTTATGCCACCCTGGGGACCCCTCACTCAGCATATACACACTGCTTGCCAGATTGCGTGTGCTAGTGGGGAGAAAATGACTAAGTCGACATGGCACTCCCCTCAGAGTGCCATGCCAACCTCACACTGCCTGTGGCATAGGCAAGTCACCCCTCTAGCAGGCCTTACAGCCCTAAGGCAGGGTGCACTATACAACAGGTGAGGACATATGTGCATGAGCACTATGCCCCTACAGTGTCTAAGCAAAGCCTTAGACATTGTAAGTGCAGGGTAGCCATAAGATTATATGGTCTGGGAGTCTGTCAAACACGAACTCCACAGCACCATAATGGCTACACTGAAAACTGGGAAGTTTGGTATCAAACTTCTCAGCACAATAAATGCACACTGGTACCAGTGTGCACATTATTGTAAAAATACACTCAGAGGGCATCTTAGAGATGCCCCCTGAAAACATATCTGCCTTCCAGTGTGGGATGACTAGTTTTTGCCAGCCTGCCACACACCAGACATGTTGCTGGCCACATGGGGAGAGTGCCTTTGTCACTCTGTGGCCAGGAACAAAGCCTGTACTGGGTGGAGGTGCTTCTCACCTCCCCCTGCAGGAACTGTAACACCTGGCGTTGAGCCTCAAAGGCTCACCCCCTTTGTTACAGCGCCACAGGGCATCCCAGCTAGGGGAGATGCCCGCCTCTCCGGCCACTGCCCCCACTTTTGGTGGCAAGGCTGGAGGAGATAATGAGAAAAACACCCCCCAGTCAGGACAGCCCCTAAGGTGTCCTGAGCTGAGGTGACTCTTACTTTTAGAAATCCTCCATCTTGTAGAAGGAGGATTCCCCCAATAGGATTAGGGATGTGCACCCCTCCCCACAGGGAGGAGGCACAAAGAGGGTGTAGCCACCCTCAGGGCTAGTAGTCATTGGCTACTGCCCTCCCAGACCTAAACACACCCCTAAATTGAGTATTTAGGGGCTCCCAAGACCAAGGAAGATAGGTTCCTGCAATCTAAAGAAGAAGAAGAACTGCTGACTTGAAGCCCTGCAGTGAAGACGGAGACGACAACCGATTTGGCCCCAGCTGCAACAGCGACGCATCCAACAGGGTCCAGCGACCTCTGAAGCCTCAGAGGACTACCCTGCATCTAAAGGACCAAGAAACTCCCGAGAACAGCGGCCCTGTTCAAGAAACTGCAACTCTTTGCAACAAAGAAGCAACTTTTAAAGACCCCACGTTTCCCGCTGGAAGCGTGAGACTTTCCACTCTGCACCCGACGGCCCCGGTTTGACCTGCGGAAAACTAACACTACAGGGAGGACTCCCCGGCGACTGCAAGCCCGTGAGTAGCCAGAGTTGACCCCCCTGAGCCCCCACAGCGACGCCTACAGAGGAAATCCAGAGGCTCCCCCTGACCGCGACTGCCTGCTTCAAGGAACCCGACGCCTGGAAACCACACGGCACCCGCAGCCCCCAGGACCCAAAGGAACTGAACTCCAGTGCATGGGCCGGCCCCCAGATGACCCTCTGCCTAACCCCGGTGGTGGCTACCCCGAGGAGCCCCCCCTGTGCCTGCCTGCATCGTTGAAGAGACCCCCGGGTCTCCCCATTGATTCCTATCAGAAACCCGACGCCTGTTTGCACTCAGCACCCGGCCGCCCCTGTGCCGCTGGGGGTGTACTTTCTGTGCCTGCTTGTGTCCCCCCCGGTTCCCTACAAACCCCCCCTGGTCTGCCCTCCGGTACTTACCTGCTGGCAGACTGGAACTGGGGCACCCCTATTTCCATTGAAGCCTATGTGTTTTGGGCACCACTTTGACCTCTGCACCTGACCGGCCCTGAGCTGCTGGTGTGTTAACTTTGGGGTTGTCCTGAACCCCCAAAGGTGGGCTACCTTGGACCCAACTTTGAACCCTGTAAGTGTTTTACTTACCTGTGACCTTAACATTTACTTACCTCCCCCAGGAACTGTTGATTTTTGCACTGTGTCCACTTTTAAAATAGCTTATTGCCATTTTTGTCAAAACTGTACATGCTATTGTGATTATTCAAAGTTCCTAGAATAACGGAGTGAAATACATTTCATTTAAAGTATTGTTTGTAAATCTTGAACCTGTGGTTCTTAAAATAAACTAAGAAAATATATTTTTCTATTTAAATACCTATTGGCCTGGAATTTGTATGAGTGCGTGTTTCTCATTTATTGCCTGTGTGTGTACAACAAATGCTTAACACTACTCTCTTATAAGCCTACTGCTCGACCACACTACCACAAAATAGAGCATTAGAATGATCTCTTTTTGCCACTATCTTACCTCTAAGGGGAACCCTTGGACTCTGTGCACACTATTTCTTACTTTGAAATAGTATATACAGAGCCAACTTCCTACAGTCCGTCAAAGGGGAAATAGCCCAGACTTACAATTAAAAATGAAAAAAGAATAAGGGGGTTAAAAATTGCAGACTTTAAATTCTTCCAAATGGCTTTCTTGATTGGTATCAGCTTACTCCACTGGTGGAGGTCTGCGATTCCAGACTGGGTAACAATGTAAGAAACACTTGTACACTTGGTTCCAACTATGGCCATCTCATCTAATCACTGAAACAGCATCCCTCATTCAAGACAGGTCTTTTAATATATTCAATTTACAGTCATTATGGAAGAACAAAAGGATTAAGATTAATGGGAGGCGGTTAACTGTGAAATTTGGATAGGTAAAGCAATCTTCCTGCTGTCTGACCTCAATAATATCTCCTCTCCAAAGCCATATGGGGAATTACAACACAGTTTTAAATTTAGAATGTTATTCATTTCTAAATTTTAAAATAGCAATTTTGGAGATAGAAAATTTGAGAGAAGATTTAGTGATAACTATGCTACTTTTAAAACCACAGATGTAGACACGTATTTTAAATGAATCAAGGATCCTAAATTACAGCTACAGAGGGATCTTTAATCAGCATACTGTACAAGGAGGCAGCCAACTTATAGGGAAGAACTCTTCAGCCCAGAAAGTTCCAAATGAAATATCCATGCGAGATTCCATAATGGGAACTCAGCACAATGCCAGCAAGATGCCACACATCTTTCCCGTTAAAAAACAAAGAAAGAAATTGGTTCAATTCGTAAAGACATTGCAGAGCTCCGCCAAGACTTTACCTGTACTCTCCCTGACCTTGACGAGTCCGCCCGTCAATTGGACTCTCGCTTGACAATAGTTGAGTCGTCCTCTACTGATCAGGCCTTGGAAAATGTGGATCGGACAACACGCATCGAAAAGCTTGAAAAGAATCTACTCCAATATTAACTGAATGACTAGAGAATCGCTCTCAGCGCAATAATGTTTGCGCCAGAGAAGTTAACTCAACTGTGTCTTCTTGGGATCTCAAATCATATGTCCAGGCTATCTTTGTCCATCAACGGGGCTCTGACAGTGACCAATCAGTGCTTTTTTACCGGACACATAAAGTATTCTCAACTTTCCAACAGCAGACAAACCTTCCACCGGACGTCCTCACTAGCGTCCATTATTTTAATCTCAAGGAAAAGATAATGCAGGTGGCCAGACATCAAGAACCAATAATTTTCAGGGGCAGTAGCATTTCCATCCACCATGATGTATCAGCTCACATGTTGGCTCGTCGCAAAGAGTTCCGGGATGCCACTCGCAACCTACGAGAATGGAAAATTCCTTACCGTTGGGGCTTCGCATTACTCCTCCATTTCACCTATCAAGTAAATGAGTGGCGGCACGCATTCCTGAAGAGGCTTGGGAGGCACTCGGTCTGCCATCATCACAGGACATGGACATACCGGCACTCTCGTTGGTGAACGGTGAGGGGGATGGAGACTCCCAAACTACAAAAATGCAAAGAGGAAAGCTCACAGACAACAATGAACTGATGCACAGGTCCACTGATGCTCTTCATCTGACAATGAAACTCCTGCTTGACCATTTAGACTACAGATAGGCCTAAGCCAAATTATCAAAGATGGCTGTGGAACAACTAGGGAAGCTGTGTGATCTGCTGAGGCTCTCATCCCATTGACTTTGACAAACATCTTTAGCTCGAGGGAATGGGCGGGGTTTGAGTTACTACAGGAACTCGCTTCCGCTTCCTGTTTTCTCCTCTATGCTTGAAGATTTATGTCTTATGTTGTGTTTTTCTTTATTATGTTGGTTCATGCGGCCCCTCCCGCCTGCGGGACGAGTCTGGACCCTCAAGATTATCGTGTTTGATGCCATTGCTTGATTATTGATTGTTGTCTTCTATATTTATTTTAGTTTGTTTCTGACATATTGACACAACCACACCAGTACAGACATACAAAGGTGCCTGGAGCCCCGGGCACTTTCAATGCAGTGGACAGCGGTCACTACATGATATACAAATGATGCTCAAACTTACAGGGCCTCAACTCCCTTATAAAATGTAGGGCTCTGACTAACTGGCTATGCTGACAGGAAACTAATGTTGCAACCCTCCAGGAGACCCATCTCCTTAAAGAAGACACCAGGCACCTACATTCTTACTGGTACCCTACACAATATCATTCCTCTTACACCTCTAAAATGCAAGAAGTAACCCTGTTGTTTCGCAGAGGTCTTCTATTCTAATCCAATACCACTTATAGGGATACAGGGTGACATGTGGTGAGTGTTAGGGGTACTTTGGGACCCTTTGTAATCACTCTTGTCTCCGTTTATGGTCCTACCACCGACAGCGAATCCATCTGTAATGATCTCTTCCCGACACTTTCTCTCTTTACTCAAGGGGACATTTTCCTGGGAGGGGATTTCAATGCCACACTTGAGTCACATGTCGATCGCTCTCAAACCTGATCTGGTGACGCACACTCACCTATAATCTTGCTTCAGGGCATTTCTGACCTTTAACTTATGGATGCTTGGAGACGATTACACCCCCAAGAGAGACCTCTGTAACATAAAGGGGGAATTGGAAAATCTTTCGTTGAAAGATGCGGCCAAGAAATTTCTCTATATTGGCCAGACCTACTATGAGCAGGGGGACAAAGCTGATAGATTGTTGGCTCACAAAATACATCTAAACTCCACACGCAATCATATTCATGACATTTGGGAGGAGGCAGGTCGCTCCTTCCTCACAACGCCAAACATAACAACGGTCTTCTACGACTATTACTCAGCCCTTTACAAGACCCAAACCTTAGCGGAACACCTGCAGGATACGTACTTAGACAGTTATAATCCTCTTGATCGTAGCGAGGAATTGCTCCAACTGGAGTCTGATATCAGTCCAGACAAGGTTAGGTCTGTCATCAATACATTGCCCGCACGGAGGCGCCTGGTCCCGATTGGTTTCCGGCTACTTTTTATAAAGCGTTCGTCCATATTATTGACGGCCCCTGGGCCTGAATCTTCAATCATTTTTTAACCACTGGCTTCATCACCAAAACAATGTTGTAATCCCATATTACACTGCTCCTCAAGCCAAATAAGTTCCCCCACTAACTGTGCTTCTTACCGTCCAATTGCACTCCTCAACTGCAACATACATTTTTTTAAGTACATACTGGTAAAGCGCCTACAACATATATTACCTACTATCATAACAGCAAAACAATCGGGTTTCATTCACAACTATCAAGTTAATGACAACACACGCTTAGCAGCGGCCCTCGCCCTCCTTTCCCTAGACAAAGAAAAAAGCGTTTGATAGGGTGGATTGGGCATATCTTTCCAAACTTCTGGCGAAACTCCACATAGGCTCCAAATTGCTAACCCACATTCCGGCCAACTTTCGCCGGCCTATAGCGAAACTGAAAGTTAAAGGGTCTTTCTCCCTGAGTATCTCCCTTACAAGGGGGACGCTCCAGGTTTCCCCCTCTCTCCCTCCATTTTTGCACTTTCCATGGAACCCTAAGTGGACAGAATCCAGAAAACCCCGGATATTCAGGGTATCAGAGTGGACGGCAGGGAGCAGAAATTTGCCTTTTTTGCTGATTATATCCTTTGCTTCCTTACCCATCCTTCTACCTCTATACCAGCATTAATGAAGGAACTCAATTCTTTTTTCAAAATATCTGGCTTCAAAGAGAATTTTACAAAATCTTGGGGTATAGGAATAGTTGGCCCACGCGGCATCCTAGAACAGCCTGTTCGACAAGCGGGGTTTCAATTGGCTACACATAATATTACATATCCTGGGATTCGACTTAACTCCCGTACAGCAGACTTATATCAGGGAAGCATTCCTCCACTACTAACCACCCTCTTCAAGGACCACTATCTTCGGGGCAAATTGGAAATTTACTGGTTGGGCAGACTTAACTGCCTTAAGTTAAATTTGATGCCACAACTTCTATATGTCCACCAGACCCTTCCTCTCTCTATTCCTAAATCAACATTGATACATATGCGCACTAAAATGCTCCACTTTGTCTGGGGCGGCAAGTCCCAAAGAATGGCCAGGCCAACTATGTGCCATGCTAAAGCAGATGACCTGGGGTTTCCCGATGAATCTACTTACAAACTCGTAGCACAACTACGACCCTTCCTTGACTGGAACTATAACCCAGATAATAAACCTTGGGCACAGGTCGAACAGGCTCACTCTTTGGTCCCTCTGTGTGGCCTGCTGTGGCTTCCACCCTCAAAGGACTCGCCAGGTTCCCCACTTCTCCCAATAACTTCTCTTCTGCTAAAATACTGGCACGAAGTACACGCTAAATGAAGCATCCCTATCTACCCCTACCCTCCCATGCCCCTGGCACCAAAGCTGGATTTTCCTCCCAGAGCTCTTCACCCTGCTTCTTTTATCTGGGACGGAAACGAGGCCCCTAGATTACGGGCCTTCTATGATGAATGCGTTCTGAGGGCAAATTACTCCCTCAGAGAGAAGTTTGACCGACCCCACCCTATGGCATACCGCGTGGGCCAGGCCCTAAACTGGGCAGGACTTCCGAAGGCCTGTGCAGCCATGGAACGGGGTGAAACTGCTCTTGAATCTCTTTTCCACTCAAATAAGGGCATCTCATTGCTTTACCGTTACATACTTATACTCACATCCGCTAAGAAACATGCATACATGATACAATGGGAGAGGGAACTAGGGACTGAATTCTCTGAGGATGCATGGAAATCTGTGTGGCAGACAGTGTGCAGTTCATCGATATGCCGCCAACATAAAGAAAATGCCTACAAACTTGTCACACAATTGTATTTGATCACTGTGTGATTGCACAGAATGTTTGGGATCTCTGACTTCTGTTGGAAGGGGTGTGGTGAATGGGGCACATTTTTACACACCTGGTGGACTTGCCCATCAATACAATCCATCAGGGACGAAATCCTCCATAGTATATATATATCACCAATATCACATTGTCACATGACCCCTTGTAGATCCTTCTAGGAGACCCTGGCGCAGAGAGGACTCTTCCCACCACAACCTCCCAAGGTTAATTTCTGTCACATCTCTTATTAGCGACACGCCTCTGTATAGCGCAAATGTGGAAACAGCCTCATACTTCCTCCGTTAATCTATGGTGAAGCAAAGTTTGGAACATATATGCTATGGAAAAGCTCACTGCAGTTCTTAGGGATCAACAGGCTAAATTCGAGGCTAAATGGTGCCCCTTTATCACTTAAATTCGTTGTCAAAATAAATAGGTCAGGGGGCCTACATCTTACAATGTATAAAGACACTCCGAGCCTCAGATATGTGGGTCCTCTCACCCTTAGAATCGGCGGAGGATTCTCCATGACCAAACTACATTCCAGCTACTCCTGATAAATAGTATTGCTTTTCCTTGGTGGGCTAAATCACTTAAGATGTCCACCTTAACGACAATGTATCAGATCTAAGATGAAAGATTATGGCGCTGCCTTCTTTCTATATTTAATTTGCTAATATACAATGATGTATGCTGGATACTATGATCAATGTGTCTTGTTATGTTTTACCTATCAAAATGCAAAATTAAGTTGTGAAAAAAAACAAAGAAAGATAATGTATTGTACAAAAAGGAAATAATGCTATACAAACTATATAATATGTACATCAAAAAGCATATTACCAATGATGAACATAATATTATGAAAAACCCATAGCAGATGCTACAACATTTCCAGATATCTGGAAACAAAGTTAAGGTAGCATTTTTTTTCCTGCAATTTGCACTGAGATTTCTTCAATCACCACTAGTTTAGTCCCCACATTAGCCTTAGGCAACTCATATACTTCTTCAGGGTAAAGCAAATACTGTGATACTTTGACTAGTTTCCTCCTTTTCCACACATTACCATCACTCACCTACAACATACATTTAATTCATTTTTTTCACCTAAAATGGTTCTGAAAAACAAGGTCACTCTTTCCAGTCCACCTTTATTCACCCATATCCAGTCATCAGAGTGGCAATCACCATGAGATTGAGTGTGGACCTCGCTCCTAGAACCACCGTCCACATACTACCTTACTGCAACACACTCAGTATCGTCCCTGATCCATCTCTGCCACAATAGTGCCATTGGTTTCTACCTCTCTTTATTTCCTTTAGACTTTTTGCTGCATCCTTAACTGGAGTGGTGCACTAAGCCAGTAAGAGCTTTCTGATGGAAGCTCTCTAGTAACTCTTTGCAATGTGCCAATTGTAAGCCCTCCTTCATTTCCATCTCTGACCTGCTCCATTCCTCTGTGGGTAATAATGCATGTGTTCCTTTATTTCTTGGGAAAGTATTTGTGCCCCATTGTCCGTCAGACATATTTCTGGAAGACCCTCTCCGACAATCAATTCTAGTAGAAATTGAATGATAACAACCTAACAAATGTTACCTCTGGCCAATGTGCGTAGTAATCTGTAATGATATATCTGGGCAACATGGCCCACTCAACCTGCCTCAACCTGCTAAATGGGCCTTGATATATCAAAAGCCAGTTTTCTACATGATCCGCAACTCTTTTAGTTTCCAGAGGAGGGTAATGAACGGTTTTCTGCACATTTACAAAGTAACAAATTCCTGACTTTATTCCCTACCTCACAGTCAAAACCAGGCCACCAGAAACTATCTTGCTTTGGTTTGGTTTGCTTCCTAATTCCTTTATTCCAGAATTGCTTTCAGCCTGGAGTTCACCATTATTCATACGACTTTCTCCACATTGGCTTAGGTTCACTGCAGCCTGCCGCTCTGAAGTTGGTACACATACCCACAAAAATAACCTTTTTTATAAGATTACTTCTGACAAAGAAAAATAGTAAAATGTGTGTTTGTCATACCTAGAACATATGTTTCATGTTAACCTGTAAAAACATTATGTGACACCAGACAAAACATTGATACTCCAGCTGTCTCTTCTCTCTCGCACTCCCGTCACTCCTTTCCCCAGTGTTTGGACCTGCTATATGTGCTTACTCACATACATGGAGAACTATGTCCTGTGAAAAGGTATGGATTGTCATCAGACTCTACTGTTTACGATTTTCAATTTCTGAGAAGATCACTCTGTCTTAAAATCTGTAAAACCAGTGTTAAAGTGTTGTCATGTTCCTCTTCATCTGCCCCAAACACTAAGCTATTGTCTTGGAAGTAAGCCACGTTGGGGATTCCCTTGAACAACTGATGCATGGCACGCGGTACTACAATGTCCACGGAGAGTAGCATGAATGGCTTATGTTTATACCTGTAAGCTCCTTCATGTGTGACAAGTGAGGTCAACTGCCTGTAGAGATTTATTTATTTTTTAACACTGCCAGTTTCCTTAATAAAGTAAATAAATCTCCACCTTCAACTTCCACATATGCCTCAAACCCTTCCTTCCATTCCTCCCAATCAAGAGGTTTGTTCAAAAATGTTGTGGGTGCCACCATTCCACTCATTAATGAAAGTAGGAAAATAACAATTACTTGTAAGTAGATGTCTCTGTGAACATGGTGCCAAGAATACAAGACCATATACTGGTCAGGGACTGTTTCTCCATTAGGGCTCTGGGGCTGTGCCGATTGAAATTCCTACGAAGCAGGAGACGGAAGCCAGGTAGTAAATCACCTTTCTGAACTCCAACCCAAGACTTACCTTCATTGCCATTGTAGTCTATGGTGGTATCCACTGTAGACCAGTGATGCTTTCAGCGCCACGTTTTCGGGCGTTGGAGTCTCTGTCCCTGCTTGATGGCAGCCATCTGTCATTCACAGTCATAGATCCCACCCTTTCCCATTTGTCACACGTATGAGTGGATGCAAGCATGTGCGATTTGGTGCCTTTTCCTTCAGAGTGTGATTTGGTGCCTTTTCTTCCGTAATGTTAAGTGTAATGGTAAGTGTTAGAATGCTACTCTTGTGTTATGTATATTGTGCTGATACCCCCTAGTCCAGCTAACCTCCCCTACTGTGACACCCAAGACCATGGCTGCACGTCACTGGCCCCTTTAAAAGCAGAACTGCTGTATTTGTTCCCCCACAAAATTGATCCAAAATGCAAGAAGGGTATCAGAGTCAAGCGCAAAGGGAGAAATATGTGCTTATAGTAAAGACAGTTACCTGCTGTATAGCAAGAAAACTGGTCCTCTCTTCATACCCTTAACATCAATGCCAAAACCTTGGATTAAATTACGAACAATTAATGTTAAAAATGTTAAGGTAAAGCATGTCAGCAATTTAGTTCCTCTCTTATTTCACATACTTAATCTTAAATTCTCCAAGAGTATTAGCTATTTTGTTTCTGTATT
Organism: Pleurodeles waltl; assembly: GCF_031143425.1. Taxonomy (NCBI): domain Eukaryota; kingdom Metazoa; phylum Chordata; class Amphibia; order Caudata; family Salamandridae; genus Pleurodeles; species Pleurodeles waltl. Next base: position 186,117,631 of record NC_090442.1, read on the forward strand.
GTTCCTATGCATCTTATTACTCTTGCATTATGCATACTTTGAGCCATGCAGGTGTTTATGATGGGCTTTAATTGAGAGCTCCGAGGCTGAAGCCAAAGCAAAGTGCCAGTCATCGGGTTGGCTTCCTTGCAGAGCACATGGTCATGTATTCCGGTTGCAACAGAAATTATGTGTAAATGTGTGTGAAGAGGGTACACAGATGTAAAAATATTTACTAGGCAAAAGGAAATAAATTGCTTAAATGTGAGTGAGTGCAGTGTATGTTTGGAAGTGGTGAAGTGAGGGAGATGAGAGGAAGTGCATTTGGGGAAGAGTGAAAAGAAGGTGCTGAAGAAGTAAGAGACAGCAGACGATGTGCAGATGAACAAAAAAAGGCATATATGTCTAATATAAAGCGCACATACATGAAGGCCAAAACTCATTCCACAGGCCTCAATACTATTTAATTCACAGACTTACAATTTCAGAATTGAAACATTTCCAATGGTAATTATTTATAACAAATCATTGTTGTTACCTGTTTATCTTAAACAACTAACAATCTTTGACAAAGCCAAATGTACTGACAGGTTTTAGGTGTATGTCAGTTGTTGTGTTATATATCTGGATGCAATTACATCTCAGACAGAAACTAAAATACCAGTCTGTGGCACACTATGAGAATCACAGAAATGTATTTTACATGTTCCCCTTTAGAGAGCCCCCACATTTTTCATCCTACGTAAGTACCTGTCCGCACGTTTCGATATGATTGATAGAGCATTTTCTTCCAAAGTTGATGCCACATGTAGTGTAATACACCGGGCAAACACACTTTAAAGGGCTGAAGTTTTCATGCTCTGCATTTTGCACATTATAGTAACTGTTGATATTCATGCAGTAAGGGAAGGGGCAGTTTTTAATGTGTTTAATATTTCAAGACTATGGCCCTCATTATGACAATGGTGGTAAAAGCCGCCTACCGCCACGGCGAGGGCCGCCAAAAGACCGTCGCTGCGGCTACCAGCCGTCTGCCATATTATGATCATAGCCGGAATTCTGCCAGAAGGATGGCGGAATTCCGGCTGCAGTCATGGCGGCGGATGGCTGTAAGGTGGCGCTGCTGCCAGCAGCAGCGCCACACCAGTAGACCACCGCAGACCGTATCATGACCCATGATACGGCCTGGCGGTGTTCTGCTGGCAGCAGCGCCCAGTCCCGTCTCCTGCTCGAGGACACCCTGAAATCAGTTCAGTTGGGTGCTCCAACAGGGGAGGGGGGTGTGTGTGTGTGTGGGAGGAGGGGAGAAGGTGGGTTGCGGATGTTTGTGTGTGCGTAAATGCGGGAGTGTGTTGCGTGTGGTATGTGTGTGCATGTGTGAGTGCTTCCAATGTGTGTTATGTGAATGCGTGTGATTGTATGTATGTCTGTGTGTTTGGATGTGTGTGTGTGAATGAATGTATCCATGCATGGGTGCATGTGGGTATGAGTGTGTATTGGTGCGTATATGCTCGGGGTGGGCCTGGAGGGTGGGTATGGGGGGGGGGGAAATCTGGGGACAGGGAGGGGGGCGGAGAAGACCCCTATCAGTGACCAGAAGGATTTCCTACCACCATGGTTTTCATGGCAGTAAGGAGAGAACAAAAACCATGACGGTAGGCAGGGTCATAATTCCGCGGTCGGGCTAGTGACGGCCGCCTGGCTGGAGACTGAAGTCTCCAGCCCGGCAGCTGTTACCGCCGTGGCGGATGGAGTGGTACATTGGCGGTTTGGCTCAATCATATTGTGGGGAAAAGTACCACCAGCCTGTTGGCTGTACATTTCTCTATAATACCGCCATCCGCCAGGGTCGTAATGAGGGCCTTTAAGTTCCCACTGCTGTATAAGTCTTGCTTTATTATTAAATTCATGTGCTTTAAAATGCACCATTTGCCAATCTTTTTAAAAAAATTCTTGGGAGGAGGCCCTACCCTGGGCCCCACGTTTGACCATTAAGCTTGCTCACATCGTCGTTCCCAACTTTTATGCCCCAACACTTTCAATTGTCACCAACCGCCACTGTTTGATAGAGATGTGCTCCCTTAGTTTTCATGTTGGCAGATGTTCTGCTTTGCTTCAAACTAAGAGGGAACGAGGCTAAAGAATGCAAAGAATGCAGCACTCTTAGTCTGAGTAATGAATTTATTGAGGCACTTTCCAGAGTTCAAACATAAGTATATAAAAATATTACTGTAAGCATTTAATTTGAATGCAGCAAAACACGTGCAGCTACTAAAATAATCACAGCAGTTTAATAATAATCAGAGAAAATGCAATATATCAACAATGAATATGTATGCAGTGAATATATATATATATATATATATATATATATATATATATATATATATATATATATATTTATGCATGCACACAGTAAAGCTAGAAAATTAAGAATTAAAAATGCATTACCATGGGGATTGAATCCAACATCATCCATGTCTTTGCCAGTGTCAAGCTGTAGAACACTAGACAGCTGAGACAGGAGAAATTCTCCTCAATGGGCTTGTTCTGAGCAGTGTGTCCACCCTCAGAAATGAGTTCCTTCTGCCTCAGGGCCAAGCTTCCCCACCTTATATATGCAGTGAATATATATATATATATATATATATATATATATATATATATATATATATATATATATATATATATATATATATACACATATATATATATATATATATATATGCACACATACATACATACACACACAGTAAAGCTAGATAATTAAGAATTAAAAATGCATCAACATGGGGATCAAATTGAACATCATCCCCGTCTTTGCCTATGTCAAGCTGTAGAAATCTGGACAGCTGAGACAGGAGAAATTCTCCCCAATGGGCTTGTTCTGAGCAATGTGTCCACCCACAGCAATGAGTTCCTTTTGCCTCAGCGCCAAGCTACCCCACCATATATACTTTACGCAAACTTAAGAGGAAGGTTCTGGTAATCCCCCTCCCTTTGAGTAAGTTGTGAAATTCAAGCACTGGCTGTACTTGGTCAGTGTTGAAAAACATGCAAAGGATTGGCCAGATCCCAGGGTGTATTTCCAAGACACAGCCGTACCCTTCTCTACTATAAACATTCTCATCCTTGTACACTCATATCAGCGATGCATCCCCATGTTATGGTCCCTTTCCTGGTAGGAAAAGCAAAAACACGTTAACAGGCTGTGTGTGGAAAAATACCTGCGCCACTGATGTGACAGCATCTGAAGGTAAGCAAAGCACAAAATGGAGTCAGTGGTCAAGATGGAATCGGTGGTTAAATACAGATAGCAATACAGCGGACTATGGCATATGAAGGACTAACTCCACCTGAAAAATCTTTTACTGATCTGATGATATTAAGGTGAATTAACAGAAACAATGTGCGCAATTCATGTGGTGGGCTTGGCTGCCTTTTGTAAGGAATTTGGCTAATGCTGTGTTATGCTCTAATAAAACATTGAATAAAAAGGCATTGCACTGTGCTATGATAATATTATCTCAAGTAAAGGGGCATTGTAGAATAACCTTGATGTTTATCTTAAAAAGGTCAAGCACTCATGATATGCAGATTTAGAAGAATATAAGGGGGTCATTACGACTCTGGCGGAAGGCGGAGAACGGACGGTAAGACCGCCAACAGGCTGGCGGTCTTACTGCATGGAATTATGACCATGGCGGTTACCGCCATGGTCATCCGCCGGTTCTCCGTTCCGCCCGCCAGGGCGGAGACGACTGCCGGGCTGGAGACCTGGGGCTCCAGCCTGGCACCTGTCACTATACCGCCGGCGGTATTTTGACCCGGCTTACCCCCACGGATTTCCAGCAGTTTGAACCGCCATGAAATCCATGGCGGTAAGCACTATCAGTGCCAGGGAATTCCTTCCCTGGCACTGATAGGGGTCTCCCCCACCCCTCACCCCGACTCCCTCCCCTACCTCCCCCACCACCCCTGCCACCCACCAAAGGTGGCAGGCCCCCCTTCCCACCCCGACCCCCAACATCACTTCACCCATACCCACATGACACTCACGCAGGCACCACCTACATACTTACACGCACACACACCGACATACATGCCAACATCCACACACACAGTCAGACACGCACACCCACATACACGCACACATCCATACAGACATACACACACTCATTCCCATACACACAACACCCCCGCAAGCATACACGCACTCACACACCCCCTCTACATACACACATGCACACCCCCATGCACCCACACACAACACCCCCTACCCCACTCCCCTCACGGACGATCGAATTACCTGGTCCGACGATCCTCCGGGAGGGGACGGGAGCCATGGGGGCAGCTCCGCCGACACCACACCGCCAACAGAACACCGCCACGGCGAATCACAGGACGTGATTCGCTGGGCGGTGTTCTGTTGGCATTGCGGTGGAGGTGGAGCAACCTCCACTTCCCCGCCGCCCGCCAGTATGGCTGTTGGCGGCTCTCCGTCCGTAAAGGGACGGAGAGCTGCCAATGGTCAGAATAGGCCGAGCGGCAAACCGCCTGCACTGGCGGTCTTCCTCACAGCGGTCCCTCAGCGGTCTGTAAAAAAAGACCACTGAGGTCAAAATGTCCCCCATAATTCTAATGAACGTTTGGAATTGCAATTTGAATATTGGCTCCTCCTTGACTATAGCCTATGACAGTGGTGCCTAGCCTATGACATCTGTGGACCTCCACTTTATCATTACCGGAACCCGGAGACCCTCAATGAATCATTATTGGTATCCGCAGACCCCCTACTAAGTCATTACTGAAAGCTGGGGACCTAATCTGTTAATACAGTTTAATTTTCTAAGCAGTCATGGACCCCAAGGGCCCCTAGACCACAGGATGGGAAACACTGGCCTATGAAAATTACTACTGTATTTGAAACTGGTCTCTTAAGCTTCGATGTCTTCTCCAATGTTTATGTTTTGAATGATTGTTTTGTGTTCTGATATTTTTAATTTTTTATCATTTGCTTTGTTCAAGCAATGTACACCGTAGTTTGATTAAAAATGTAATATAATATTCAAAAATCTAAAAATAGACTTATGCTTTCTCTTTTCACTTAACTTTGTACTTTTTCAATAAAGATCTTTTGATATTTGATCTCTTTATCAACTCAGAACAAATTGAAGCGTGATGCTCGTATTTATTAAACATGGTGTATTGATTTAGGGTATGAAAAAAAAAAAACATTGGAAGTTAAAGGGAGATAGGGGAAATTCATCAAGTGGCTGAACTGCACAATGCATCACCAGAAAAGCTAGGTTCAAACCGCTGATTTCCATTTTTCCATAGTCAAATCCACAGGTGTAGGAAGAGTGGGTGACGCAGGGATGTATCCCCCCCCCAGATTTTGGAGTGTGTGGGACATGGCGGACGAGTTTGGGGGGACAAGGGGACAAAATAATTTCCCCCTCACTTCAATGATTTGCAGGGGCATTAGTGTAAAGCACTACTTATAATGGCCCTCCACTTGAATTTCTGACCTGCCCCCAGCTATCAGTGACAGATCTGATAATTACAGAATGAAGATGTCTCAGGAGGACACCTATGCCTCTGCCCTTTTAACTGTCCTGTTTACAGCTGCCTCCATTATGCGCCTGTGAGGACAAAGGGAGAGAGGAGGAGACAAGCTGATTGCTGCCATCCTCAGCCCTGTCCCCACTTGCCGCCTTGAACACCAGCCCTGCAGGACAATCAGGAAGAAGTAAAGAGGGAGCAGAGTCCCACTCAGCCTGATGCCTGCAGACTAGAAAGGAGACTCTGTGAAATGCAGTGTTTGTAGCCAAGGATCACACCATTTGGTGAAAAAGGGAAGGCGAGATTGAGGCCAGATTTTACCCTTTTACATTACACAATTAAGCTAACATTTACGCTTAATGCTTCTTATCAACTTAATGAAGGGATAGATTACAACGTAGGTAACAGGGAGAAGTCCTGTTTCATTTTGGGCAGTTTTGCCTAGCGTTATTATCTATGTTATTATCATTAGCATATTAAAGTATATTAACTTTTCTGTTTTTAACATTCTTGTTTCACTTGTATTATATTTTTGTCTTTAATTTTCAGGTTTCATGGGTACAGACAGAAACAATTGGCAAAAAATAACTGTTAAATGTGAATACATTGGTAAGAGGTCCTCTGGAATTATGTGGCAGGAGAGAGCTAAATTATGTGTAAGGGTTGACTAAATTATGTGGCAAACAGAGGCAAATTATGCAGCATGATATTATTTTGTTATTTTTGCACGTATTAACACTCTCTGTGCTTAGGCTACAACTCATTAGTACCAGTTTAACGCCTAAATATAGCAACAAGCAAAAGAAAGGTTACCAGTCAACTTTTGCAAAGGGGCCTTCCACTGTCCAACAACTCGTGTCACTGTGTTTTTAGTAACATTTGAACAATTTTTGAATTATAATTTGTTTTGCTTAAATCTGCAGCAGATGATGGATTTTGTGGCAAACGCGCCAAATCCATAATTTTGTGAAAAATACTGCAGCGCACCAATGCATAATTCCAGTGAAGCTGTTGATAGCCAACCAAGCCTTCAGCAATACAGTGTTCGTATCATTGCATTAGCAAAAATCTACACACATTTCTAAATGTTACAGGAAAAGACCGTGAGTGCAGACCATGCCTATAAAAGCGTGGATAAAAGGCCCTAAATAGAAAGGAGCAGTTTGATTATTGCAGTGGTTAGATGGCATATTGTATTTTAGTCTGACAAATATCTGAGTAATGGCAGCATTTCATGGGCGTAGAATCCTTACTCTGATATGTGGGTTAGGCTAGAGGAGGTTGATGGTTCTACATCATCGTCTTCAGCAGTGTGGAATAAAAAAAGAACATAGCAGACCTCAAATATCTTTGGATCTCAAGGAAGGGAGTGGTAGTTCTGCATATATTGTAATCTGTGTTAAGTATCAGCCAGTCGAGGTATCTCAGCCAGTCTCCGGATGTGTATCATAAATGATCCATAATGAATGTTCCATTTCACACAGCGCCCCTCCAAGTGATGTAGGTGTGGCGGACGGTGCACAGGTCCGGGATATGGGGGTATGGAGGTTCAGTGTGCAGGTTCACCCAGCCTTGCATTAAGTTATAACGTTCAGTACACAGTTCTTAATATAAGGGATAAACTACTCCTGTTGTACATTATAAGGCATTTCATAAACATATAGAGGAACAAGGCCAAAGGCAGAGTTCATTAGGTTGAAGCGTACCAGACCGTCCAGCTGTCTGATTTGCTAAAGACATTTAGGGGACATTTGGAAAGCTTTCCTGGTAATGCATTCTGCCAATTGCTTACCACTGGCTTTTATGGTTTGTAACTCACATTTGCTTCGATTCTATTTGCCAGCTGTATTTGTTTTAGACTGTCCAGTTTGGGTGTGTCCCTCCCTTAGAGCATTCCTTGTTTACTGTATCCTTCCACCAGTGTTCTATTTCTGTAAGCAGGCCTTTAAATCTTGTTCTGACCTTGTCGCATTTGCTGTGCTTTCAAAGACCAAAGTCAAATGACAGGCTCTGTCTTCCCATGGAGCTTGGGGTTTGTCTTTCTCGGGCTTCAAAGTGAAAGGATTTATATGATAATCATTCTCGGTACAGGGGGTGTGCTGAAGGAAGGCTGGAGAATGCTATTTTTTTACCACAATAAAATGTAAAAGTAAATGATGTGTGCAGATATTTAAGAATATGTGTGGTGGAAGCAATTAGTATAATATTATCAAAACAAATCAGGTAATGACATTTCCACACATTAACATTTATGCACTATGTACTTTTACCAGTAAAACTGTATGTCTGTGCAAATGTAATGGTCATTTCAATTGAAGATGTGTTGTCTGTAATGGCAGTGTCCTACTACGCCACTGATACACCACTATATGTCACTCCAATCCACTCTACACCGCTCAATGTCACTGCACTCTACCATGCACCACTCCATACCACTTCACTCAACTCTGAAACAATCTACTCTAGGCCACTGCACTCTACGTCACCCTTCTCCACTCTGTGCTATTCTATGGCACTGCACTTTACGCCAATGCAAACTATCTGTACCACTCCACTCTACTTTATTCTGCACAACTCTACACTATGCCACTGCAATTTATGCTATCCTACTCTAACCAGTGCACACTAACCCACTGTACTCTTAACCACTTTACTCAAAACCAACGCACTCTACGCAACTGCACTCTATGGCGGTCTACTCTGCACCACTGCACTCTTCGCCACTCTACTATACACCACTCTACTCTGCGACTCTCTAATCTGCAACTCTGCACTCTCCACTACTGAACTCTACAGCACTCCATTCTAGGGCACTTCACTCTATTCTGAAACTATCTACTGCCACTGCACTCTATGCAACTCCACTCTATGCTACCCCACTTCAATCTATCCTGCAACACTTAAATCTGCTTTGCGACACTCTACATCACTATACTCTCCTCTGCACCACTCTACTATTCACCACTATACTCTACTCTGCAGCACTCTATGCCACTGGACTCTATGTCACTTTATTCTACTCTGCACCATTGCATTCTATGCCACTGCTTTCTACACCAGGGCACTCTACGAGCCTCTACTCTGCAACACTGCACACTAAGCAACGCTAGTCTGCTCTGCACCACTCTACGCAACTGCACTCTATACCACAGCATTCTATGCCACTCCACACCACTGCCCTTTATGACACTCTACCCTGCAACATTGCACTCGTTGCCAATGAACTCTGCACCACTGCACTCTACTCTGCTGAACTCTATGCCACTCTACTGCACTTTACACCAGTGCACTCCATGCTACTGCACTGTACTCTGCATCACTGCATTCGTCCCCACTGTACTCTACGCCACTCTACCTTGCACCACTTCACTCTACCATGCACCACATCACTCAGCGACACAGCACTCTGCACCACTGCACTCTGTGCCACTGAACTCTATGCAGTGCCACTCCACTATTCCCCTCTATTCTTCACCACTCCAACCTATTGCACTATACTCTAAACAAGTGCACTTGGCACCAATTCAATCTACACCACTGTACTCAAAACCAATGCACTCTATGCCAACCACTATGTACCACTGTACTCTACGCCCTAGACCACTCTACTTCCCTCTATGACATTACACTCCATGATACTACAGTCTGACACTCTACTCAATTAAACTCAACTCCACTCTGTGACACTGTACTACACTCTGTGACTCTCTGCGTAACTCTCTCTAAGCCACTTCATGCCACTTTACTCCACTCTATTCTATGACCCACTTCCTCACTATAGGCCACTTCAATCTACAATAGTCTACTCCACTCTACGCAATTCCACTCTACAACACTTTATGCCACTCCACTATACAACAATGTCCCACGGTCAACGGCACTCAACTTTCTCTACACCACTCCATGTTACTTTACTCTACACCACTCCACTCTTCTTTATGCCTCCCCACTCTACAACACTCTGCCACTCTATGACACTACTCACTCTCTGACACTCTACACCAATCGATGACACTTCATTGCACATCATTCTCCTTTATTCCATTACCTTTTAGCCATGCTAAACAGTAGCCACACTAGTATGCACATGGCTAAAACATATTGACAAAGCCAATAGATTTTGCATAGGTGAGACCTTTTGGGTTTGCCAATGCCGGTTTATAAGGTCTGAAACTCCGAGATGACTTGCAATATCCTTATTATGAACACCATGGGGGTAATTTGTGCCATATAATACAAGGTCACACCATCAACATTCCCACAAATCACTTAAAACCTTAGTGCATTGCTTTTGTCATTGTAAGCTAATAAAATAGAGCAGAAGAAAGAAAAGCTACATTCCATGTGTTGCTTTAAACAACTGCATTAATTATGCTCCGAGACCTGACCTGCCTTTCACCTTGGCTGCTGGCTCTGGCAGAAGGCATTGTGACATCAGAAATCAACTGTAATATTATAATAGTTGAGTTCTGACGTCTTTCCATTATAATCGGTGACTTGGTGCATCACAAGTAGCCAATTATAAAGAAATTAGTGACTGCTGTTTATACAGGGATTACAGAATCCTGTGTATTATATAGTTTGTAACATCAAGAGCTTCTTTATTGTAAATGCACCCAGTTTTGACTGATGTGGAGCTGAGCTGCCCAAGATCACACAGAGGAGTAGAGGTGTTATTAGAACCACTGTTTCAGAGCACAGTTTACATTTGTTGAACCTGATCGCTTTTGATCTCTCCAGTGTGGTTTCAGTTTGCATGAGGAGAGGGGCATGATTGGTGCAGGCACAAAGGGTTTGTTCTTCCTTTTTTACCCTCCTACCTTTATTTGCTTGGTGCAAGAAGATGCAAGGTTAATCAACATATTTTTTTTCACATTTGGTCGAATTACTTTGTGGCTGTAGGTAAAAATAAAACATATTTTCAAACTGTGACAACATGTCTTCCTGTCTCCCTATTTCAAGTCCAAACTATAGGATTGTGTACACTTATAGGAGCCTACAGTTCATAAACAACGGGTGATTTGTATAGGATCAATAGAAAAGTCGCCAAGGCTGTCCCTGTCCCCCACCCCCAGAAATTTGTTGTCTTCTATGCCCCTGGGCAAATCAATTTACTTCACTGTGGCTCATATGACTGAGTGTGAGATCTGACAGCACCTTCAAGGAATTCGGTACCAAATATGTGTGATACCAGAAACTCGTTTATGTACTGTTGACTCAACAATAATGTTGCTTCTTATTTAACAATCATACTTGGGGAGTGGCGCACATGTCAAACTGCTGTCTCTTGGTTCACTCATAGCAGTGACATGATCGTGTAGGGGAATTCGTATTAAAAAAACAGATGTCGAAGTGCCCCTTAACTATTGGGAACGCAGTTTTCAATGCTTTAAAACAAAAAACCTTCCCTGAACGGTTAATGCTGACCTCGATTTGCCCGAGTTAAGGATTTATTTAAATGTCAACAATCTGTAGTTACGAAATCAGATAAAAAAGAGTTTTAACAATAAGTTAAGTGTGCAGTTGGGCCACAATGTTATATGCAATTACCTGTAGACTAAAGATCCCAATTCTGGCCCTGCCTTCACATTCACTGACCAAGCACCCGTTCAGGCTCACATTTTCCATATTTTTATGCACTTCAAACATTTTTCAAATTTTTTGTAAAAGATGTCAAAGCAATGATGTAAACAAATGTACTGAATGAAACGCAAGAATATACTATTTCTTGTTAGATATAATTTGTATCACACTTTACTTGACGTTTACTGTCATTTATATGCAAACTATTATTTATTAGCTGGCTTGATACCCCCGGACGAGCCCACAGATCGCGTGGAAATCATCGACAGACCCAGCCTGAAACCTACAAGTGTTGTTAGCAGACACTGCTCTGTAGCAGCGGACTGATCACCGTCATCTGCGGCCCCGCAGCTTCTCTCACACCAGCTCGCATCGCGGGTCTCGGCAGCAGGACCTTACCGGGCCGCGGCCGTTGGAGCAGCGCACAACCTTTATAAGCAGTTACGGTTCCCTGAATGACTGTCATACGTCACCCATCATCGAGGCAGTCTAGGACAGTGTTTACACCCAGCGGAGGCACGTGCGGACTCCATGGCCAATAAGCACGTCTGGAATCCTATTTAGCGCGGTGCCACTGGCGGCACTGCTCCAATCGTCGGTCACTTTACACAATTCGAATCCCGCCCACTCCGAGAATATGTTCAGCCAGGCTATTAGTCGAAACGCGACCCGGAAGTGGTGAAATCACGGACAAATGTCTGTAAAAAGACCAGTTATGGATGTAGGACGTTGAACTGAAATTACCAAGAGTCCTTGTAAGTAGCGGATGGTAGTCTGTTCATCTTATCCTATTTTTAAACGATTGATACTGCGTTTTCTAGAGTTGAATGCAACAGTATGCAGGACAGTAAATAATGCATCATTTCTGTTAGAACAATTCCCGATTTAGTTTTAGTATTTTTACTTTGAGAGATGAATAGGCTTTGAGGTGTACAGTATCTTGTCACGTTGATCCAGCCAAAGAAGTTTTGATGAGCCATAATTTGGGCGCAGAAAGCCATCTCACACCACTGCGCACCGGTGCCACTACACCTGCTGTGCCATTGATAGCTATGCCCGTAAGGAGAGCCCAGGGTCTGCTGTGAAGATTGTGGCCCGGTTCCAGGAATTTCCATCTGGATGGGTCCAAGGGTGTGTTCAAGTGGACAAATGGCTAGCCCAATTTTTGACAATTCTAGGGATAGCCTACAAGCGCTACCTTTACATTACATTTTCTTCCAGTAATACAGAGCATGTGGATAGTTATTTGAGAGTAAAAGGTGATGTCTATACTCATCAGGCCCAATCCTCGTCATTTAGAGCAGGCCGGTCTTCAATAAAAGCACCTGGATACCAAGTGGATTATAATAGTATTAGAAGTTTAAAGAGGTCCCTATAACCACTCCCAAGCCTTTGCATCTTTGCTCTAGGAAGACTGGCTATTTACTCCTTGCAATTTGCCCAACACCTATTTCTTTGTACACTGTGAGCTTTGTAACAGTTTATTTTCACATTGTTCTTTTGCCGTCAATAATAAACAATCATTTACAATGCAACGGGTCTTGCGTCTGCTCATGTTAGAGCTGATCGCGTTGTAAACTCCTAACCCGACTTTTCACCTATCGGGCAAAAGTGCATTTATGTACATAACCCGAAAAAGTGAAATCAAGTATGTAAAGCGCTCGATTTCTGCCAAGCGAGATCGCGCTCGTAAATTAGAGAAAAAAAAGTCCACGAGCCCAATGGAAAACAGCGAGCCTCGCATGTTTTCTGTACTTGGTCGCTGCGCTCCAGGAGGGCTAGACACCGGAAAAGGCATGACCTATGCGTGCCTTCGACTAATGAAAGCAAGCAGATTTTATTAGGGAAGTCCACGAACCAATAAAAAACACTGATGTGAAGTTGACAGGGCTCCGAGCCCTTTTCTAAATACAAAAGAGTCTCGCTGCAATACGCATGCGCGAGCGCATGCAACGCAGGCTCGACCCTAAAAAGTACAAAAAACAGCAACACATTTGGAACAAAAGAAAGGAGTATTCTGGATTTCCTGAGAGCAGTTTTCATGTCTGGCAACTGTAAAACTGGTAGTTACAGTCAAAGAGGTAATTGCCTGGAGCCTATCACACAAAGAACTCTAGATGCTCCTTTTGTACACCCCTGGGTTGCTATTGTATTACCGAAGGTGGGCCAGCTTGTGTGCAGCCCCTTCTGTAATACTGATAGCGCTGGTGCACTTGTCGAACAAGCGCTATCTTCAGAATGTATTCCCTCATTTTCATAGGAGTATGGCCCCATGCATATTAGGGAATTACATTGCCTATGCGCCCGCCCCTTAGCATTGATGCATGGGCAAAAAGAACCCTAGGGATGCGCACTGACAATATGCCACAAAAGTGATGCACAATCTGTGTGCCTCTTAAGCCAGCCTTCCGAAGGGTGCCAAGGGGCTACCATGGACCCCCAGACATCATCCTGCAGGCAGGTGCAGGCACTAATTGCACCTACCTGCAAGAGGATCTCTTCCCCCCTTTTTAAATTGCAGGCAGCATGACACCTGTATGGTGAAACACAGGATATCTATACCCATAAACAGCCTTTCCGTATTTCACTGAAGTGGCTGCCCCCAGGGCAGGTGGAGGCATTAATTGTAACAGGGTGCACTGTCCCTGTTTGTGCCGTGCACAGTTTTAAGGTGAGCAGTGACGCAAACCGGGACAGTGCACCTATCTGTAATAGAGGGTTGTATGTGGGCACCATGCACGCCATTACCACGCATGCCGTTACTATAAAACCTTTACCATGAACTGCCTTTACCATGCATTGCTATCACCACACATGCCTTTACAACCACTTTTTGTTGTAAAGGCACACATGGTATGCGTGTTAAACATTTTACAGGTAACTATAAACCCTATATGTATGTGTGTGTATATATATAATTATATCTGTGTGTGTATATATATATATATATATATATATATATTTTAGACGTATATCTACATATATAACCTTATTAACCCACAACCCAAAAACCTATACCCACATCAAACCCTAAAAATATCCTTGCCACCCTAAAATCAATACCCACCATAAATCCCAAAAATACCCTTCCCACTCTAAAAACATAATTGCCACCCTAAAACCCATACCCACCCTAAAAATAACATTGCCCCCCTAAAACCCATACTCACCCTACACCCTAAAATACCCTTGCCACCCCAAAACCCATAACCACCCTAACCCCAAAAATTACCTCAACACCCTAAAACCTTGCAGCGCAAAAACACATACCTAGCCTAAAAGTTCCCTTACCCCCCTAAAACCCATACTCACCATTAACCCTAAAAATACCCTTGCCACCCTTAAACCTATACCCACGATAAACTCTAAAAATACCCTTGCCACCCTAAAACCCATACCCACCCTAAAAATACCCTTGCCATCCAAAAACCCATACCCACTCTATACTCTAAAAATACTACTGTCACCCAAAAAGACCCATACCCACACTAAACCCTAAAATATCCTTGCCACTGTGAAAAAATTCCTTGCCACCCTAAAAAGCATACCCACCAAAACCCCAAATTTCCCTTGCAACCAAAAAACCCTTACCCACCTAAATCCTAAAAATATTTATTTATATATATATATATATATATATATATAAATAAAACACTTATTACTTATCTGCAAAATACTTACGTTCTCCTGTAAAACTTTTACAACTATGTCTTTACCATTCATGCCTTTATAACGTAATTTATAGTAATGGCTTGCGTGGTAAAATCCTGCGTTGTAACGGCATACGTCGTAACGGTCTCTGTGGTATTCACTCCATTGTAACAACTGTTTCCCATAACAGAGGCCTCGTTCTTCTTTGAAAACTCTCTTACGAACCCATACATAAACTTGCTGTGAGCTCCATATAATGTGCTAAAATGGTCAAATTCTGTTTCCTCTCATTGTGCGAAGGTGTGAGGACAGGATGTAGTGTTGAAAAGGTGCTCTCAGAGGCTGCAGTTGCAATCCCTAGAACTGCAGATACATACATTCATGAAGTACTGGAAAAGCTTCAGCATAATCAAGCACAAATTGTGGCAACTTCTGCACCAGTGTAGCTCTTTGAAGTGAGGTGATATTTGCCTTCAGGGTGTGGAAGCATGAGTTAGTGACCGCACTCTAGTTAGTTATTTCAAGTAACTATAACTCGTGCCCTAAGGTAGCTTTAACTTGTGCCCCCACCATGTACAGTTTTTTCCCCCCAATAATTTGACTGCTAATGTTTCATTGATATTTTTATTGACGTTCTAAAAGTTGTCATGAGTGCTGTAGTATTAGGGGTAATTAGCAGTGCACGGCGAGGGCATGAATTGAAATAACTCTAGCTAAACCCGCTGAATTTTCATGGTTTTGTGCGAGTGAATTCAGAACCTAACTATAACGTCCCTGTAACCTTTGTTTTTTTAAAGTGAATTTCTATGTTTAAAAAAAATATATATTCTGTTTCCTAACTATAACGTCCCTGTTACCTTTTTTTGTTTTCAGTGAATTTCTATGTTTTTTTTAATTGTAAAGTAATTTTAATTACTATATGTTATTCTGTGTGCAGCGGGGGTTGGCTTCAGGCCAGTCCCTGTGGCCAACCCCTTAATACCACCCAACCCTGCGGGAGTTGGCCACGGGGTCTGTCTTTGTGCATGTGAGAATAAGTGTGAGAGGGTGTCTCTCAGTGTGAGAGTATCTGGTTGTGAGGGGGTTTGTGTGGGTGTGGGTGTGAGTGTGTCTATGAGTGGGTGTGTGGGTCTGTGAATGAGTGTGTGAGAGTCTGAGTTGGTCTATGAGTGATGCATGAATGTCTGAGTGCGGTCATGATTGTCTAAATGGGTCTGTGAGTGGGTGCGTGAATCTTTGAGTGGGTGAGTGAGTCTCTAAGTGGGCCTGTGAGTGCACGAGTTTCTGAATGGGTCTGAGAGTGGGTGTGTGATCTTAAGTGGGTCTATGAATTGGTGTGTGAGAGTCTGAGTTGGTCTGTGAGTGGGTGCGTTAATGATTTGGTCTGTGAGTAGGTGCTTGAGTGTAAGTGGGTCTGTGAGTGAGTCCCAAAGTGGGTCTGTGAGTGTGAGTCTCTGAGTGGGTCTGTGAGTGAGTGCGTGAGCCTGAGTGGGTCTATGAGTGGGTGACTTGGACTGTGAGTGGGTGCATGAGTCTCTGAGTGGGTTTGTGAGTAGGTGCATGAGTGTCTGAATGTGTCTGTGTTAGCAATGAGCTTCTGGTTGACTAGGGTATGCCCTCAGGCAAGCAGAATTCACCCACACTGGTCAGGGCAAGTCATATACACAAACTAAGTTGACCTGGACTCACCCTGTCATAGCTTGGCACAGAGCGAGCAGGTTCAACTTAGAAGGTAATGTGTCAAGTATTTATGCACTCCTTCCACACAGTGACCCAATGTAAGCACCACAAAAAGACTCCACACAATATTAGAAAAATAGAGTATACTTTATAGGTTTACATACGCTCAAAATGACAATAATCCAGTTAGTATGGCTTAAAAATACTTAACTCGATATTGTTATCAGAGGTGGATTTGTTCGGCAGACTCACGTGATTTAAAAGCAAATGTGGAGGGGCTTTGCCTCAAGTTATTATAGTAATTTCCGTAGTCGTGCTTTCCTCACTTGAGCGGCCAGGAATGGTGTCTGAAATGAAGTCCGGCTCCCTCCCCTGTGCCGCAGGAAGAAATGCTGGTAGGAACGAAGGTGTGGGGACAGGAGTCGACGAAGGGCTCCTTTGGAAGAATCCGGCCCGACTCGCTGGGTCAGGTGAGTTGCAGGCAGTGAGGGGAGTCCCAGCTGCGGGGCTAGCCACCGAAGAGGATGGGGTTTCTTCCCTGATGTAGGTGATCCCAGGTGTACCACGTGGTTGGAGCTGAGCGCAACTCATTGAGAGCGCTCCAGATGCAGACGGGAGTTGGTTTGTTAGGTGTCACTGGCAGGCTCTGGGGCATGGCTGCTACTCTGTTAGCCACTGCAGGACCCGCATCTTTGTCACTAGAGTCTCCAGGCCGTAGGCCCCGATATGCAGTGGGTGGTCTCGAATGGCAGCCTCGTCCACGGGAGGGGGGCCATAATGCACAAAGGGTTACCCACCAAGAGCGGCGGAACCAGGGCAGGAAAACATTGTCAGAAGGCCCGGTGTACACCGATCGAGAGGCAAATCTTGGTGGCCCGGATGACGGCTAGTCACGGCTGGCAAAAGTTTACCGGTTTTGGTCCTTGAGCAGACAGGGCAAGCCAACCCCCCCCATGACTCATCCCCCTCCCCCCCCTCCCAACCTCTAGGGAGTTCTCACTAAGGCAGAAAAACCTAGATAGACCGTCTGCATTGGGGTGGTCCACCCCAGGTCTCTGTTCCACCCAGAAGTCCATACCCTGTAAGGAGATGGACCACCTCAACAGTTTTGGATTCTCACCCCTCATTTGCATTAGCCACCTGAGATTTCTGTGGTTGGTCTGAATCAGGACGTAAGTGCCAAACCGGTATGGCCTCAACTTCTTCAGGGCCCGAATCATGACAAAAGCTTCCCTTTTTATCACACGCCACCTCTGTTCCCGGGGGAGTAGCCTCCTAGAGAAGAAAGCTACAGGCTGATCCAGGCCTTCCTTATTGAGTTGTGACAGTACTGACCCTACGCCATGCGCTGAGGCATCAGTTTGTAGAGTGAACTCCTTGGAGAAGTCGGGGGGGCCTTGAGCACAGGAGCCTTGCACATGGCTTATTATAGGGAGTCAAATACGTTTTGGCATGCCTTTGTCCAAATCACCTTTCTGGGTTGATTTTTAGATATCAGCTCAGTCAAGTGGGCAACAATGGTGCCATACCCCTTGACAAACCTCCTATAGTAGCCAGTGAGGCCCAAGAAAGCTCCGACCTCAGTCTGAGTTTTGTGGGGCTCCCAGGCCATGATAGTCTCAGTCTTGGCCTGGAAGGGGCTGCACCTTAACCCCCACCCACCAGGTGTCCCAAGTACACCACTGACCCCTGCCCTATCTGGCACTTACTGGCCTTACTAGCTAGGCCTGCCTGTTGTAGGGCCTGAAATACTTCCCTGAGGTGGTAGAGATGGTGTTCCCAGCTGCTACTGAAAAAACACTGTGTTCCAGGTATGCAGCAGAGAAGGCCTACAAACCTGTGAGTACCTGGTTTACCAGTCTCAGGAAGGTGATAGGAGCATTTTTTAGACCAAAGGGCATCACTCTAAATGGTAGTGACCCTCTGGGGAACCTCTCCTTGGCTCTGTCAGTTAAGGCAATCTGCCAGTACCCAGAGTTGAGATCAAAGGTACTCAAGTACTTGGCAGCCCTTAACCAATCAATCAGCTTATCTGCCCGGGGGTGGGATAAGCATCAGTCTTAGTTTCACAATTGAGCCCTCTGTAATCCACACAGAACCTTAACTCAGGTGTGGTGCCCGGTGGGGTAGCTTTTGGTACAAGAACCACAGGACTGGACCAGGGGCTACTGGAGGGTTCTATCACCCTCAAATCCAGCATCTTAGTGACTTAGCTCTTGATGCTGGCTCTTACCTTATCTGACAAACTGTAAGACGTGTGCTTGACAGGGAGGTTGTCTCTTATGTCCACATCATGGGTGCAGAGGTGGGTAATCCCAAGAGTAAGGTAGAAAAGCGAGAAGAACTGTTCCAATACTTGGTGGCAGTCCCTCTGTAGTTCAGGACTGAAGGTGGGGGAAAGGATCACTCCTTCCACAGACCCATCTTTCTCCTTAGAGGCTAAGCGGTCAGACAGAGATTCACTCTCCTCAATAGTCCCATCCGTCACCAGTAACATAGTGACCTCTGACCTCTCAAAGTGGGGTTTAAAGTGACTGATATGCAACACCCTATGGGGGTTGCCCAGGGGTTTTAAGATCCACCACATAGGTGACCTTCCCCTTTTTCTCAGTCACCTGGTAGGGCTCGGTACATCGATCCTGGAGGGCCCCGGGCTCCACAGGTTCCATCACCCACACTTCTTGCCCAGGCTGGAATTCCACAGTGGTAGAGTTCTAGTCGTACCACTCCTTCACTACCACCTGGCAGGCTTCTAAGTTGTCAGAAACTTGCTTCCACAACTTAGACTTTTGGCTACAGAAGGCAAGCATGTAGTTCACTACATCCTAGGGGACTTTCTTGGGAGCCTGCTCCCACACTCCTTAACCAAGCTAAGAGGTCCCCTAACAGGGTGGCCATACAGAAGTTTGAAGGAGCTGAAGCCTACTCCCTTCTGGACTACCTCCTTGTAGGCAAACACCAAACAGGGCAAGAGGATATCTCACTTTCTTCTCAGGCAGACTCCTGATCATGCCTTTCGGGGTCTTGTTGAACCTCTTAATAAGCCTGTTTGTTTGGGAGTTGTAAGGGGTGGAGGTCTTGTAAGTTACCCCTCACTCCTTCCACATGGACTGCATATAAGGAGACATGAAGTTGGTGCCTCTGTCAGGCACCACTTTCTTGGGGAAACCCATCCATGTGAAAATCGCATAAGGGCTCTTGCCACTACAAGTGCAGTGATGATCCTCAGAGGTGTGACCTCTGGGTACCATGTGGCATGGTCCACCAGAACTAGGATAAACCTGTGACCGGAAGCAATCTGGGGATTCATAGGCTCAATGATGTCGATGCCCACCTGTTCAGAGGGCAGTGGTTCTAGGAGAGCTTTCAGCTTTTGCCCTGTCTTCTCACTGGCCTGGTAGATCATGCAGGCCCTACAGAATGTGTCGGAGGAGCTCCTCAGCTTGGGCCAATACAGGTGGGGGACAAGCCTTGCAAAGGTCTTGTTTCAGCCCAAGTGTCCAGCCAGGGGTATCTCATGAGGTGATCCTCCCAGTAAATGTGACAGCCCCCAGGGGCATCATCTGCTGCGTGGGCTTCTGCCTGTCACCTCAGACCCTTAAGGGTTACACTCCCTCTGTGCCCTATAGAACTTTCACTTGCCAGTCTGCAGGGGCAGGTAGGTCGCCTAGGGAAGAAGTGCCTTCCTCAGTGGACTCCAGGGGCACCCCTCCATCTCACTGGAGTACACTCAGGGTCTGGTTTACCATGTCCTCAGTCTTTCCCCTCTTAGGTGCTGACTGGGCCATTGTTCCAGCTTCCAGCCCTTCTTGACTCCCCTCCTGGGCAACCATGGATCTTGTGGTAGCACCGAGGCACCAAGATAACCCCAACATCTCCATGTGAGCGTTGAGCTCTACCTCTTTCCAGACAGATGACTCTAGATCATTACCCAACAAACAGTCCACAGGTCTGGCAGAGCTTACAGCAACTCTAAAATGACCTGAAACCCCTCCTCACTCAAATGGAACCAGGGCCACCAGATAGTGAGCCTCCCTGTTGTCAGCCACCACAACTTGGTGGAATGCATTGGGGATTACCTACTCTGGGGGCACCAGCTGACTCCTTAATAAAGTTGTCAAACTGGCACCTATATCCCTCACAGTCTCAACACCTTGCCCATTGATGGTAACCAGTTACCTATACTTGGTAGTATTTGGTGGCACATAGATCTTAGGAAGCATCTCCCTGTTACCCAGGGACACTAGGGTAACCCACCAAACTCCCCCCTGCCCCTAGCCTCCCCTGGGTTTTTACCTCCAGTTGGTGGGTGTGCTCTTTTGGACACTTGGGGTCCTCCTTGTAGTGTCCATATTCACTGCAGTCATAGCATTTGGGCATTCAGGGCTGCTGACCTTTGTTAGAGTAGTTTTGTGATGGCCGGGTTGGGAATATGAACTAGACCCTATCCCTTGTGGATGGTTTTGACGCCTTTGGAGAACTCCTTTTTATCTCCCCCCACCTCGTGGGACCCTGACCACTCTTGTGGAAGTCCCCTCCCCAGATACCTTTGTGGACACCCTGGTGCTGTCCTAGGCGTCCGCCTCCTCAGCAAGCTTCCTGGGATCAGTCAGCTTGCTATCCACCAGGTGTTAGCACAGCTCTGTAAAACAACTATCAAGCATACAGCCCATCAAAATCATTCACATTGTTGCCCGTCAGTGCTTTAACAGCATAATCTAGAAAATACACCCAGGTTTGTGTGTTGAGTTTGCGACTGGCCCTGAACGTTTGCCTGTATATCTCAGACATCAGACCAAACGTCTTGACTAAGATTCCAACGTTGTTCAGCTCAAAGTCAGCTACTGCAGGTGCAGGTGCGGCTTCTCCAGAGTGAGACAATGTAGCAGAAAAATTCAAAAACCAATTAGGGAGAATGTGGAAAAAAAAGCAAAAAGGAAAAAATTGCAATTAGTATAGATCAGGCAAACTAAGAAGAATAAGTCTAAGTATGGAGTCGTAGTGCACGCTGAATCACTATGGTATTGCACAAACACAAGTCCCGTCCCACTGCTGCCACCAATGTTAGCACTGAGGCTTCTGGTTGGTTAGGGTATGCACCTCAGCCAAGCAGAATTCACCCACTTTAGTCAGGGCAAGTCAGATACACTCTCTAAGTTGACCTGTGCTCACCCTGTGGTAGCTTGGCACAGAACAGGCAGGCTTAAATTAGAAGGCAGTGTGTAAAGCTTTTATGCAATCGTCCCACACAGTGTCCCAGTGTAAGCACCACAAAAAGACTCCAGATACTATTAGAAAAATAGAGAATACTTTACATGTTTAAATATGCTCAAAATGACTAATCCAATTAATAAAGCTTAAAAATGCATAGCTCGATATTGTTATTTGAAACTGAGTTGTTTGGCACACTGGCATGGTTTAAAAGCAAATGTGGAGGTTCTTTGTCTCAAGTTACTACGGTATTTTCCCCAATCACTCTCTCCTCACTCGAGCGGCCAGGAATGGTGTCTGAAATGAAGTCCAACTCCCTCTCCCGTGCCGCTGGAAGAAATGCTGGTGTGGGGGGATAGGAGTCGACGAAGGGTTTCATTGGATAAATCCAGCTCCTAGACTCACGCAATTAGGTGAGTTGTGGGCAGCCAGGGGAGTCCCTGCTGCGGGGCTAGTCACCGACGAGGTCAGGGCAGCTTCTTCAATGTAGGTGATCCCAGGTGGACCACGTGGTTGGAGCGGAGCACGACTCCTTGAGAGTGCGCCAGATGCAGGCGGGAGTTGGTTTGCTGGGTGGTGCTAGCAGGCTCAGGGGCACGGCTTCTACTTCAGTAGCCGCTGTGGGACCCGCGTCATTGTCCTTAGAGTCTCCCGGCTGCAGGCCCCGGGATGCAGTGGTGGTCCCGGCTGCAGGCCCCGGGATGCAGTGGTGGTCTTGATCCCCATCCTTGGGTACGAGAGGGGGGCTGCAAAGCACAGAGGGATACTTGCCAAGAGCGATTGCTCTGGGGCAGGAAACCAGTGTCAGCTTGCCCACTGTATGCTGATCGAGAGGCAAATCTCGGGGGCCTGGATGACGGATGGTCACAGCTGGCAAAAGTTAGCTGGTTTCGGTCCTTGGGCATGCAGGGCACACTAGCAGGGCCCTGGAGACGCTCTAGTGGTGCTTCTTAGCAGCTACATCTACCGGGCAGAGGACAGCAGGCAACAGGACAACTCAGCATGTCAGGCAGTGGTTCCTGGGAATCATCAGCAGAGAGAAGTGGCAATCTTCTTGGCGCAGCAGCCCTTACTCTAGGTGGAGACTCTTCTGAGTCCAGGAGTGATCTGTTGAGTGGGTCAGGATGCCCACTATTTATACAGGAAAGTGCCTTTGATGTGGGGGGTGAATAACAAATGCTGCTTCAGAGGCAAATGCGGTATCACCTCAAATCTGATGACACTGACCTTCATGTGTAACAAAGCAATTAGGAATAAACGGGTGCTTAATTTTTGCGTTGTGGACTTTAAAGCTGCTTTTGACGGCATACCAAGAGGCCCTCTTTGGCGTAAAGTTCGGGGCTGGGGTTTGCCATGCGCCATGCTGAGAGCAATTGAACAGCTACATACTAACACCTGGGTGCGGGTTAAATTAGGAGATGGCTCATGTATTTCAATAAAGATCCCCCAAAATTCTGGACTGAAGCAAGGCTTTTCAATTTATACATAGCTGACATGTCGAAGCTCCTTGATGAAGTAAATTGTCTACTGCCCAAGCTGGGAGATCATCGTATGACCTATATGCCGATGACCTTGTGCTCCTCAGTCAGACTAAGATCGGTCTGCAGCCGCAGCTCTCCACTCTATATGCCTCTGCTGTCAGGAATGGGTTGGAAATTATCCAAGCAAAAACGATGACAGTTACATTCTGTTTAAAAACAACCCGTTACAGCAGGTAGCAGCTCAATGCCGCATGGCTCTGCCACAACAATGACAAGAAATATTTGTGCATTCTCTTGGATGGCAAAGCATCGTTTGCATCCCACTTCCGCTCCATGAACAACAAAGGCTCTAGGTTAAAGGACTCTCTTTCAGCTGCTGCAGCGAAACTACATGATCCAAGCCTGGTCCCCCTTCACCAGGTGATGAAAGCAAAGGTCGTTCCCGCTCTAACTTATGGAAGCAAAATAACCTTGGGCAGGGAGGCAAGGACAGCAGACAAACTGATCGTTGGAGTTTACAAAGCTGCTCTCTGGCTACCAAAGGGAGCGTCACCAGCGCAAGTGACACTTGCATACAGCATTACAAAACAGTCCTGGGCAAGAGGCAGCTATTTACTCGATTTCTGCCATAGGCTCCGATCTGCACAGCAAGAGTCCGTGCATGGCCTAATCTGGTGCAAATTAAAGTGTGCTGTTCTAACATCATCATACAAGCTTCATCTAGATGACAAACGGACTGAATTTTCAATGACAGAGGCCTGAAATAAACATCTTTCTCACCAGGTTTTCAAGAAACTAACAACTTTAACAGGAAAAAAAAAACTGTCAAAATTAGAGGATCTGGCAGTTTTAAGCAAGCGCTCTCATGCATGGTCAGTTATTAACTCCTATGCCTCCAGTAAGGAGCAGAATTTCATCACCTGCACTTACCCTGTGTGGATTAAGGCTAGGCTTGTGGCTTTAAGGCTGAATGAGGGAAATCTGTGTGTCCATCTTGAGGCATGGTGGCGTTCAGAATTCTATGACATGTAGTGCCATCTTTGTGGCCAAGAAAAAGAAACTCTAATCCACATTTTATGTATTTTCCCTGCATTGTTGCAGCAAAGGAGAATCCTTTTCAGTCCCGAATTCAGCCGTCTTCCAGCAGGCAGTAATTGCTAGCCTGAATCCTATTAGCACTTTTCTTAATGTTAAAACTGTCAAGTTTCTCCGGATGGTCACAATTGTTTAGGACAAAGTCAATTCTTCCAGTGCCGCGACAGCACATTATTAAAATGTTGAACCCTATTTTTACTGCACCTATTCTGCTCGGCGCACTTTTTATTTCTACGCGATGTCTTATACGCTTTGTTCCATCATTGCATGCCTAGGATGCTGCAAACATGCTGGATCTACTTATGCCTTCAACATCCTTTGCACACTGCACTTTAGTGAACATGTTCCCTTTTGTTTGGGCCCACTATGGTCATAACTGCGCATATTTAAATGACCAGCTTGTTCAGTATTCTGCAAACGGGAGGGGACTATCTAAACCTCTGGTTCATTTTGCACTTTGCGCCTTAGTGACCATAGAGGTTGCTTACTGTCTGGCCACCTATGGTTACAACTGCATGTTGCACATTGCTCTTAAATGTCCAGCCTGCATAAGTGTGCTGTAAACGGCTTGGGTCTAATTATGCCTCCGGCACATTTTGCATCGAGCGCTTTAGTGACCAAAGATGTAGGTTCCGTGTAGTCATAATTGCGTATTGCACACAATTTTTAATGTTCAAATTCCTCTGTTCCATGTTTGGCCCCGGGCGCTGTTTAATGTTTCTGTTTAAAATAATTTGTTTGCACTGTCACTTTTTAATTTTACTGACTGGTCCTGCATTGGGTTAGTTCGGGAGTAAGACAATCATGTAATATGTCTTTTCCTGTGCCCACTGCAAATCTGCCAGCCCCATAATGGAGCCTGACCTGGAGTATTTTGCACATTGCGCTGTTCATTTGAGACGAAGGTCTGTTTTGTTTTAGGTAGTCTTGACCAAAAAAATGCACTTTGTTAGTTTATCTTTTATTAACGGCCTACTTGAATACTTTCTTACCTAAATTTAGACGTTTTTAATCCTGTATGGTGTACATTCCAAATTGTTTTGTTGCTTGTAAAGGTTTTAAATAACTGTACAGTAAAACTGGCTAACTAACATAGAATCCTTGTGAAGTGTGCAGGTCCCCCTTTCTAGTCCGTCTGGGCGCCAGACAGCCACTTGGAGGTAATCAGCCCTCTTGGGTGGACACCAGCCCACCCTTTGAAATGTAAGTGTGAGATGCCCCCCACCCCTTCCACAGGAAGACCCATCAGTATGCAGATATGGCAGGGTATCCTGAGTTGTGTGTGTGTGTGTGTGTGTCTGAAAGGAATGCACAAGTGGATCTGTTATCTAACCCAAGCCAGACATGTACTGGAGAGAGCATGTAGGCTCACAGGGCTGCTAGTTCAGAGAAATGCCCACTTCCTAAAAGTGACATGTCTAAAATGGTAGCAATAAATCCAACCTTACTAGTAAAGAGTATGTATTATTACTATTCCAATGGTACTAAATATGACACAACCACTCCTCTCTGATCATAAGTTACAATTTAAAGCCATTATAAGGAATTCCCAATACTGGCCTATGAGAGGGGTAGGCCTCACAGTGATGAAAAACCACTTGAGGGGATTTTCATTACCAGGACATGGAAACTGGGAAGTATGTGCCCTGCCTTTTTTCTCTCATAGCACCCTGCCCTTTGGGCTTCCTAGGGCCTGCTTGAGAGGTGGCTTATATGTAAGAAAAAGGGGAGTGTAGGGCTTGGGAAGAGGATTTAATGCCAAGTCAGGGTGGCAGTTAAGCTGCACACACAGGCTCCGCCATGGGAGGCCTGTGACATGGTTACAGGGTTACTTAAGTGGGTGGCACAACTAGTGCTGCAGACCCACTAATAGCATTTAATTTACAGGACCCAGTGATTAAAGAACTAAGACTATGAAAGCAAATTTATCAGTAGTCAGTGGATCCTCAGTGTATAGCAAGCAGCATATAACTATACACACCCACTCCAAAGGCAACATACTCTACCTCATCATGACACCTCACCTTATTGCACTACAGAATCTTAGTATCCCTAAACTCTTTCGACCACTTTGCCATATTCACATCACACATATTCATCAAGTTCAACAGAAGAATCAAAAACAAACCTAGCTCTTCCCTAATTAATTTTCTCACGTATGATGTCTGAAAAGAAACTCTCTGACCTTTTGAATATTCACCAACTTGCATCAGTAGTCATCATGCTTTTACATGTTTACAAAACAACTATGAAAAACCACATTGAACTACTCACACTGGCACAAGAACAAACATCTAAATCAAAACCTTTCAGCACCTTAATGCATCCAAGAACTTTTGGATAACAAGGGCACCATACGTAGATAAAAATGGATACAGGCCAGTGCTCGGGATGATTTGCCCAACTAAAAGTATTGTGCCTGACACAATGATACCTTATTGCCATAGCTACCTTCTGCAAGACCCCATCAATAAAGCTACTACCCAGATCAAAGCCCTCTTCTAATATGTGTACCACTGCATCACTGCGCTCAACACTCTCCAATTTCACAGTAAGTCAACTGGTGCTACTTGATTAACTGTGTTACTAGCTAGGGAACCTTCCTAGACAACTTAGCAATCTTACATCAACAGACTCTACCTCATTGGGTTTGATATTGGATTCTTGAACATACGGATTACTCAGGACGAAACTGAGTACCGTGAAGGTTTTATTATAGTTACAAAAAATGGCTGACTCACCAGGAAAGAGAATTCTTTCATGTGTGAGAACCAGCTTTACTTACAAATTACCAGAACTTCAATGGGCGGTACCTATTCCCCTAGCTTGGCAAATCTTTACATGCACCAGTTTGAGGTATCATTCATTTAACCAGACGACAATCCTTACATTCACCATATCACTCTTTGAAAATGTACATCAATGTACCAACAGTCTTAGCTCACCACAGATAAGAATTTTGATCCTATTGTTCTCTGTCTGAACAGCACCAAAAGCTACTCTTGGGTCCACTAATGTACAGGAAAGCAATGCCACCTCAATGCAAATGGACCCACCAGCCATCAATCCCAGGATTGCCATATTGTAACATGTGAACATCCGAACATAGAACAGAGTGTGTGCCTTGGGGGCAATGTTACAGCTATTCACCAGCTCTATCAGGTGGGATCTAATGCCTGTTGTGAAGATTTTAGCGGCTGGGTGAAACATTGACAGCTGTCAGAGTTTGCAGGTAAATTCATGTTGTCCTTCTAATGCACAGGTATACGCACTGCACTCTTCTATACAGACACTACCTTGGCCATCACCAATACTGAGAAAAATAAAGCCATTGATAAAGGCACCTGCCAGTCACTTCAGATCCCACTATTTTAGGAATCCTACTTGCATTCTTTTTGGGCAAGGTCAAGATAGTATTAAATGTTGTATTGAGCAAGCACCAAATAGTATAACATTATGCCTTACTAGAAAAATATATATATTCCCTAATTTGAATGGCTTTTCGGTATATATAGTTTTTGCAGTTACTATAATTATGTATGTACTGCTGTGTGGATGTATGGTTATTTTTTTAGGGAACACTAACCAAAGAAAATTGCAAAAACGTGAGTATCGTTCTGACCAAGATTCCCTTTTCTGGGAGAATTGGAATGAGTTGTAGGATGGTGGAGGTTCACCACAAAATGGTTGCAATCAGATAGTAAGAATGTTTGTAGAAAGTAGCAAGATGGCAAAGCAATGGCTTTATTTTTTTTTTAAAAGAGTATATCATGTCTCGTACACGTGTTTTTTAAACAATGCCTTTCTAAACCTAGCTGATATTTCAGTGGAATGACAAAAGTAGTATCTGCACTGTTGCAGGTGCTAAGAGTGACATGATTATCTGAGCTGTTTTCATTTTCCCATGCCTTTATAGACTTCCACAGGCAGATAGATGGTGGGTGGATTAAACATTCTATGAGTTAATCATCATTTAAAAAACAATTATGATGGTTATATGGATCTCATGTGTAATTTTTGTATTCAGTCACAGGAATGAATTTGTGTTAAATGAAGAAAGATACGCATACACATCTCATCTCAAGTCTGATCAGCCTTCAGAAAAATGGGAGCAGAACAGAGTGCTGAAGCAGAGCCAAGGCAAAGTGACCTGATGGTTTCAGGTTAGTCTAGAGGGGGTTTAGATTTCAATTACTCATTATTTACTTTTTTTCTGTCTTGCCGTCTTCACTGCTGCTTTTCATGCAATTCCTTCTCTCACATTTACCCAGACAGTTCAACCCCCATACCATTAGTTGACTTTCTCTACGCCTGCTAACTCTTGCATTAGAGCTGTTTCCGCAACCGTATACCTACTTGGCCCCTTTGTGGATCCTCATGCCTCCCTGTTATATGATGCATAAGCCAAAAAGATAAAACTGTTCCTTGGAACAGTGCCTTCAACTTCTTTTCATTGGGTGGTCCCTCTTTTGCCACCATCTTTTAGATCAATAGCACCTGGTCACTCACTCCCTTATTTACATCTTTACAGTACTCCTCCAAATGGTCTTTGCTTTTCTCCACCTATCCCCAAATTACTTGTAGCTTTCGTCTTGCACAGAGCAGTGTGTCTCCGTTTTGCCTGATCTCTTTGAAAGCGTGTTTCTCCACATTCCCTTTATATGTATCTTCACCCTCCCTTCCTATTTACTTCCAACCCCTTTTCCATAAATTGTACGTAGTTGATCGGGCAGTGGGTGG
Source organism: Pleurodeles waltl (assembly GCF_031143425.1). Taxonomy (NCBI): domain Eukaryota; kingdom Metazoa; phylum Chordata; class Amphibia; order Caudata; family Salamandridae; genus Pleurodeles; species Pleurodeles waltl. The sequence continues at coordinate 186,146,616 of NC_090442.1, forward strand.
AGAGCTTGTGTTCACACTTTATCCATGTGACTGTTTTCCCGAGACTTACAAAGATTTAAAAAAAAAAAAAAAAAAAAAAAGCATATCTGTTGCAACAAACCTTTCAACCATTAACAGGAATGCCACATCCATACCCATCGACCATTCTATAAAACCTCCCAAAAGTCCCCCATTGAAATAAAATATGTTAATACTTAGTATAAAAGTATGTCGTCAATGTATTTTCCAGGATAAACTAACATTTTAAGGACTGCTTAGTCAAAATAGATTGATGTCCAAATAACCAAGGATCATTGCATTTAAAGCACCTATAGGATTGAAGGCCCCTGGTGCACGGTGGGTGTCACATTGTACTCCTTTTTCCTCCTCTGGATGATACAGCCTGTTTCTTTGGACAGGAGTCTCTTGGCAGAATTCCCCCGACTAGTAGTTTACATGACTTTTCCCTTCCTCACCAACAAAACATTTAATTATGAAAATACGCAAAAGCAGCACTCATTTTAGGATGGGTTATCAGGCTGACACTACTAACAATTGGTGCCTCCTTTTTATAGTGGTGTAGTGCATGCTGTTTTATCTTAAGATTAAGTCATGTTGTAAGTATGAACCTTAACTTGAAAGATAGACTTGTATGTCATAAGACTTCCTGAATGTTACATAATACATTCACTTACTGCAGATACAGTCTTGTATCTTTTTCTAAAAGCAGAACACTTCGGGAATTGTATATGAATTTTTCGAGAGATGTAGGTGTTGCCTGACCTGAAGAGTTCTACCCCCACACCATCCTTCAAGAGTAAGCCTTGACTGTTCCGCCTCGATACCTGCCTGAAGTTAGAGGAGGTACCTGGTAATACATTGACCTTGTAGTAGAACACCGCTGTTGTGTTTCCAAAGGCAGTGGTAATACTTATTGCAAGGGCTACATAACTTGCATTTAGTCACACAGCCCCAAATAAATAGCCTTATAACACCTTTTCATTGCGTTCCGTCGGAAGTGATGACTTTGTCAAAAATTGTAAAGTCCCAGATATATGTGTAGCTCTTTAGGTATAACCACAAATGGTTAGGCCGGTTTGGTTGATGGGGCCAAGTGTCTACTGCTTCAGTGCAATACTTCAGTAACAGTATATGCCTGCCTAATGCACAATAGCAACTAAAATATTTTAAAATGTTACTTTCTTTACTTTTTGCTCCCTATATCTTGTATTCCTTATGTCCTTGGCGGTCCCACTTAAAAAAGAAAACTGGTGCTATTGCTGTTGGAAATCTGCTACATCTCTCCTGGCATGCACTTCTACTACTTGATAACTTAAAACTGATGAGTGAGGAGAGGCCTGAAGTAGACATTTCTATTTTGGTGCATGCCCTTATCCTTCATTTTTGTCACATCCCATCACTTCCCACTTCTATCCGCATTGACTTCACCTGTACATTTCTTGTTTCCCCTTCTGTTTTCCTATGTGCCTACTTCATTTCCCATGTAGCCTTTGGTATGTGGCCGAGAGCATATGCACAGTGGTGTGGCATCCATATATGGCCTGAAGGGTTCAATATTTCCAGTGGTGTTGCCAACTGTATGTTGAATGTACTGCATCTCGCCCATCTGTCTCAAGCCATGTTCATGTTCTTTAGTGCAATGCTATCACTCTGGATACTGAAAGTGGTTCAATCTTCCTCTTTCATCCGTCATTTTAATATCATATGTTAGTGAAAATAAGAAATTCTATGGAATTCAGCCTCCTATGTTATCTAAAATCTTTATTCTTGGGTTAGGGCTAGCTCGGGGCTTCGCCGAGGCTTTGATTTTCAGTCTGCCTGGACTTCTCTAGTGTGGTCTGATTCCCTTTGGGCTTGAAACCAATCCGCAGAGCCCGTGGGGACCCCAAAGGACCTGACAAACAGCATCTGGGATGCAGTGAACAACAGCATTGAGATTTTCTGCACCCAGTGATGGGACTCTGAAAGGGCTGATAATGCAGACCAAGTGGTGTTGGGTTGAGCCTTACCTGTGTGGTCGACATGGCCTATAAGTAGCCAGGCCTAAATCGGGAGCTGACCTTATGCTGAGACGCTCGCACATCTTCTGTATGTGTTGAGGGGGGGGGAGAGTACTGTAGGCCTTCCAGCACACACCACCTCGTGTTCCACGGAGCCCTCTTCAGAGAAAATGGCAACCGAAAAGAAAAAAAAGTTCTCTCACAAGCAGTGCCTTAAAGTTGGTGCCATAAGAAGAATGGGTAAGGTCCTTTTAGCGCAAGAGAGCAGACGGGGGGTGTAGGAGAAGGTGGGCAGACAAACCCTTATCAGCTTAATTATTAATACAGTGAGCATAATGGGGACAGAAAAAAGCACAGTTGAAATTCTAGTAAAAGTGGTTGAGGAGACGGTAGAAATGCTTGCATGTTGAGCGTCGCTTGTTGACTAACCAACAGCCATCTGTGGAAATGCAGATGCTGGAGGGGTTTAATCAGTCACTTGCAGACATGATAAGCCACCTGTTGGAACTCAGTGAATGCACAATTGGAATTCTAGTCCGATTGAAGCACTGTACTGAGATGTTGGAAATCTTCCCTTCTTCGAGTATTTGTTGATCCTGTGTCAGTAGAACCGGACTCTGGATTCGGAAATGAAATACATGAGGGTGCCCTAATTAGGGGAGCTGTGGGTGACCCCCATAACACTTATGTGAATGAGTGGCCCTGTAGTAAGTGGCACAGCGATGGTAGTGGTTGATTAGCCACAAAACCGAGGCAATATTGACGGCAGCGTAAAACAGAACATTTGGTCCTTGATAATCCCTTCTTGCTCCTGTTTCCTGATGTGTGTATGTGAACCCTAACCAAGAAGGAACAAATGGACATCAGGAACGAACGGATAGTGATGAGGGGCTAAGACACTGGTAGGTTTCCCAGTATCACTGAAGGGGTGCTATAAAGAGAAGATATTCTTGTTTTTCCAGAGCAACTTTTATTTGGACTTTTGTTAAGGAGGAAGAGTGATGAAGGGGCTAAAATCAGAAATGCCCTCTTGTTGGAGGTACTGACCGTAGGAGCCTGGGGACTCTTTCCAGGGTGCAGCTGTTGGAGGAGTGCTGTCTCTGGATGGGGGGAGGGGGTCGGTTGTAGACAAAGTTTTTGATTTCTCCTGTTTGTGATGCTCTGTATCTCTTTGCCTTCTCTCTTTCTCTTGCTGGCTCTTTGAGAGCTGATGGCTATCTTATAATTGAGTTACACGCTGGTGATCTGTTGATATTAAAATTGTTAGGGTGCGTTAAGAATGTACTTGCGAGTTCAGTGATGTTGATCGTTGGGGGTGATACTTAGGTGGTCATGTTTTGTTCAAATACGTTTTTATTGGCATTTAAACGCAGCAGACCAATCAATACAAGTTCCTGTGTAATGAAGTAAATTGAACAGACAACATAAATCCTCCCTCTCCCAACCTCACACAAAAGTCCCTCTCCACTTAGTACTCCTCCCATTCCTGTTACCCTAGAATTAGTTCTCTCTGTTGCCTCAGTCACACCCCGTTCCAGAGGATTGCACCCAAAATGGACCTGGTAATTAAGCCTGTTTCGTCCTGTGGAGTAGTAATCCTCTAACTTGGAATTTATAACAAGTCTTTTGGAGCCAGTGAGTACTTTGTAATATGTGCTGAAAATTCCAATGAACGACCCATTTGCTGATTAAAGTCCCTTTCTTCACCTGGTGCTACTTTGGAGAACTTTTCCATACCCAAAGTCCACCACAGGTTTTCCACTCAGTTCTGCTCTGGCAGGTGGAGGGGGTGTTGCCCCCAGACACCAAAAATCGATTTTTTTTGGAACACTGATATTAGATAGAAGATTAGTTCACATAGCATGTCATACAAGGGATATATATATCTTTGAGGCTGGACACCCGAAAAAATATCACCTCCGGGCATCTGGCTAGATCCACTCTGGTGATTATGTTCGCCAAAACCAGAGACGAGAAACCCTTCCTCTTTGGGCAAACCTGTAGTACTTGAGGTAAGGTCACTCCTCTCCGCACCCCCTCCACCATAATGGCCTTCTCCTGCCCCAATACACCCTCATCGCCAGCCTTGCAAGACGTGCCGGGCTGTACTGCCACCTACACAGAATCTTCAGGAGCATTTCCCTACCACCTGCATGAGAGGCAAAGTTGTTAGTTTGTACCAGTATATCTTCACTCGATCTATCCTATAATTCCTTTTTTTCCAGGAATACTAGAATGTAAGTTTGTGGTCTACCTGCTTACTATTTAGCATAATGTCGATTTTTGAAGTTGCATATTTGTCCCCTGAGCAATGTAAGATTTTTTTTTAAAGAGGATGAGGGCTGTGCTGGCTCTCTGTTTAATTTTAGGACTGAGCAACCAGTGTTGCAATTGCATGTACTGGAAATATTCCCATTCCGGGAGCGCATACTCATTTTTCAGTTGCTCAGAAGTTTTAATGGAACCACAATCAAATATATCCCTAAGGGTTTTGCACCCTCCCTCCAGCCTTTTCTGATAGGGAACCCTGTTCAGGCCCAGAGTGAAATCTTGTTTTCCCCGAGGTGGGTTGAAGGGAAATGGGGAAGAGGTGAGTCCAAGCCTTGCAACTGGTCGTTCCCAAATATCTTGCATCTCACTTGTAGTTAGGGATTGATAGAGTGTTTTAATTCGCTGCGCATTGGGCTGCCAGGCCATCTCCCAAAGTGGCCCTGCTGCCATTGAGTGGTCAATCATACACCATCTCATCTTAATTTCCCTTCATCAAATAAATGCACCTGCTGTAGAAACTGCACAGCTGAATGGATCATACCAAAAAGCTCTCTCTGGGTCTCTGATAATTGTCCTTCTCATAAACTTGCCGGTTCGTGTTGTAAGGTGCTCATTGGGTGAAAGTTTTTATTTATTTTTATTTTTAGTTATTTTATTGCTTTTGAAAGCCTTGTTCTTTCCAATCCACATATCAACCTGCACATGACCACTGAATCTTCCCTTTTATTTCATTGTGCCAGTCCTCTCCCTTACCACCGTGTATGGCTTGTACAATTTCTCAATCTCAGCAGATCATTGCTATAGTGGTTGTCATCTTAAGGTAAGACCATCTGCCTCTTTTTGTGTTCTTGCAGGGCACCCTAGTTATTAAGGCTTAACCTTCCAAAATCCTTGAACTGGCCTAAAGGCTGAGGCATATCAACACAACCCCGAGTCCTGAGGGCCCAGTGTGCCCATGGTAGCGGCTAGGCTTTTTTCTGTTGTACAGTCTGTGAAACACATTATCTTCTGAAATGTGTAAAATCGAGCTGACACTGGTTAGCTCTGTAAATGTAAATGTTTTAAACCTTTCGCGTTTTGATGCACTTCTAAAGTTGAAACTCCATACAAATATTTCTTGGATTGGGATAGAGTAAACCCTTGTTTGCTTTAGTGCAGTGTGCAGAAGTACCAGTATATCACTAGGCCAACTTGGCTATGGTCAAAATAAACATTCTTGACAGTGGGACATGCACAAGGGTTAAAAGACCAGTGCTTTTTCCCACTTTTCTCATATCTGTGTTACGGAGTTGGGATCTTCTTGTACTATTTGTATATCAGGGTATTACTCCATATCCTCAGTATATTCTCAGTCAAAACAACCTCCATTAACACTAATTTTTAATAATCTTTCACTCTGAGGCTACTAGTCCTCAGGATTCATTTCCTTTTCAACAACTCATAGTTTGATGGTATTTTATTCTGGAGTGAGGTAAGAGCTATCATCAGCTGCCACTTTCTGGGAAAAGGATTCTGGAAACAGTTGAGTGTCTTTTGTTTATAGTCTTCTCCCCTTTTTAGGTCTTGGTTACAGACCACTTTAACTGTTTATTGCACAAACCTGTTGTTTAACATATACACACATTGGGCTTTGGGTCAGGCTCGTGGTCTTGATTGGATGAGTTAGTGTCTGTCCCAGTTGTCTCCTGATTCACTGTCTTTCCTCCCTGTTGCTGTGTTTGTTACACCCAGGAGCATTTAGGTCCGTGTTTTGCCGTTTGGCTTATATCCTTCCACTGTGATATTATTTTCTTTTACTTTAAGCACTCAATGGGAGTACTTGTGTTTTCTCACTGTCCGTGTTGCTTACCCAGCCCATCCATTGGTTCTTCCAGTCCTTCCAGTTTCTGATCTGTAAAAAAAAAAAAAAAAAAGCAAATGGCGCCTGTCTCATTCTGCTGATGGGCATGCTTTGTGACGCATACATGCATATACATCATGCATGCGTGTGCTAACAGAATGATGCAGCCACCAGAAAAGGTCATGTCATTGTGCCTTCTAAAAAAAAATGTATTTAACGATATTGCCCAATATAAGGAAAGAGCATTTTGCTTATTCCGTGATGGTGTACAGCTTTGCCAATGCTTGCATTTTTTTATTTTTGGGTGCCCGCTGCAATCTATTGGCAGCACGTGTCTGTCTTACAAGTTTTTTGTTGTTGTTTTTTTTAAATCAATTTCATGATGGCTGCTTGCAGGTAAGCATGTGTGACAGATAGGCACCTAGAGATAGGTTTGTATTATTTTACCAAACCCATTAAAAGTTGGCCAGCAAAGCATGCAGATCCACCACTACCGTCTTCTAATCTTTTTGGGGGAAAATATTACAAATGCATCTAACGATGGTTTCTGTGGATGCGCTCACATTTTTGCATGCATTTGCAATCTTTCAGCAAAGACATTCAAAGCGGGCCACCACGGATGCTTGCACATTTGTGGCAGCTCGCTATACCTAAGAAAGCATTGGCAAAGTCAGTAGGCTTCACTCCCAGAACCTATTAGTTTTGCCAGTGCTTGTTTAACCTTTCCTTCCAAGCTTTTACCCCGTCTTATCATCGTTCTGATTCCACTCCCTAGTAGCCTATCTCTCGTCCTTATTCCCAGTCCACACACTTGCCTGAGAACATAAGAAGTCACTAATCAGTCCCTTGTCTATCTTTTATGATCCCTGATCTCTGTCTTTCTGTAGGCCTTATAGTGAACTAACTGTGTTCTGTTTTCTCCCACTTTGGTTTGTTAAAGTCTATGACTGTAGATCCCCAGGGATCAATGACGGTACTATGTATGAGGGTTTTGCTTGCACTCTTGGCCCTACAAATATAGGTCCTGTCCGTCTTCTCTGAAAGTGAGATGCCCTGGGAGCACACGTTAGGGGCTGCGTATTGCAGATGCACTGATTGTAGCTGAACCTAGAGGTATTTTACTTCCACCCCTTTTGAGGGACTTTCCTGGAGTCTGAATCTTCAGCGTTTCCTTTCTTCAGAGGACTGCATCGGCTCGGACATGATTCAGCATCTCTCCCAGCCCCACCATTGACCTCTGCATTAGAAGCTAACTGTTCTGTCAAAGCTTTAGGTACAGTTCTGCTTCCTTCACCGGCGTTTGCTGAGAGTTCAAGATTGTGGAGGAGCTCTTACATTTTGTTTAATTTCTCCACTGGAGCTTCATTTCTCCAGTGGTTAAAGCACCTTCTGAATTGATGTTCAGTGTAACACAACATTGATGCAATCTTCTTGCTTTTGTTTTTCAGCATCCCATTCCCCAGCTTCCCCTTCTTTGGCAAAGCAGAGAGCCAAAATGAATGACATTGTGGTTGTGACTCCTGGAATCCAGTCATTACGTAATGTCAGCAACGACCCAGAGGTCATCAAGCTGCAAGAGATCCCGACCTTTCAGCCCCTTCTCAAAGGTCAGCTATGCTTTCACATCATTGGTTCCTGACTATTTCCCCAGTACAGATGTGGGCTGTCGACTTAATGATGTATAGATTTGCTTTATACTGCCATCGAGACCTCAGGAATTTTGAAAGTATTTACAATGGTTTGTATTTGTAGAGAGTAAAATTTTGAATAGAGCATTTTCCATGCCATCTATTATCACACTGTCAAAAAATGACACTATTGCATCAAAAAACTATTAATTTGCACTTTACAAGACAATGGGTGGGATTATTTACACATGAGAAGGCTGTTAGGTATCCTTTCTAAAGCCTAAATGAATAAGTCTGAAGTAGCACAAATGAGTGAAACAAAGATTTTAAGGTATTTCGGTCTTGTGGCAAGAGGAGAGTAATGTGGTTGAAGTGGGACAGTGATGATGGCTTTATGCAGGTGGTGAGCCACAGCTACTGCCACCATACAAGGAGGTGTAGACATAAGTCTATAGAGGTCCCTTTTTATTGAGGTCCAAAATGGCTGTTATTGCATCTGAATCTTGGCCAATTTCAATGGAAAACGATCCTCTATTTATGTAAAAAAAAAAAAAAAAAGAAGGGAGACCATAAGCTGTTAGCTGGTGCAATGTATGATTTAATTTTGCCAATAAAAAACTGGTTCCACACATTCTGTAAATCCAACGATAATAGTGTTTTTTTTTCTCCCTCCCAATCTCTGACCCTCTGTCTCTATCACTGTGTCTCCTTTCTCTCACCACACTTTTATCTTTACACCCTTTTAGTCTTACCCCACCAAAATCTTAATATAGTATGCCACATCAGTCCACAGGATGATAGGACAGTTACAATAATTGTATGCAACAAATGCATCACTTTATCTAGTCTCCCCAGGAGCACATCATCTAGTCTGTCCAACACTCTTCCACAATATTTCTGATCTACCTGCTTTGCAATATCAATGCCTTGCCTCTCCTACATCTCGTCTACACGTATGCCAGATGTAAATGTAAATTAGCACTTGTATAGCACACTACTCACCCGTTAGGGTCTCAAGGCGCTGTACTCATACCGCTATGGAACCCCTCCTGGCTTTTCCCTGTGAGGCGCCCACTCCTGAGCACCCCCAGGGTGAAGCCAGGCATCCAAGCGCTGTTGGGGCCGTTGTGGAGATTAAGCAAGCTATTGCCCAGAGTTGCAGAGTGGGACCCATGAATTAGATTAGGCACCGAGGCGAGAATTATCTGGTCAAGGGGAATTGAGCCCAAGACCTGCCGAAGCGGGACTTGAACCCTGGTCTTGAGCCAGATCTCTGCTTCAGGGTCTGCCGCTCTAACCATTGAGCCACACTGTCTCCAGCTTTGCCTACATCCTCCCGGAGAACATGCACATATTGTTTGCTTCCCATCTTCACAGATCCTACATACTCAAAGAACTCTGATTGTTTCTTATAAGGACTATCCCAGGCAAAAATATGTTCTGCTTTCTTCTCTCCCAGTGCACACACAAATAAACTCTCCATCTTAGTCTGCAAAGGCCCAAAATACTTGGGGGGTTATTACAACTTTGGAGGAGGTGTTAATCCGTCCCAAATGTGACGGATATACCACCAGCCGTATTACGAGTTCCAAAGGATATAATGGACTCGTAATACGGCTGGTGGTATATCCGTCACTTTACCGTCACTTGTGGGACGGATTAACACCTCCTCCAAAGTTGTAATAACCCCCTTGGTGTCCTTAAACCCTCCTACCTCCCTGCTCATCCTAGTTCATTCACTTTATTTTGTACACTTACTTGTAGGAGACTCCAGCACCTTAATCAGCATTGGCACCAAAGACACTTGAGTACATAGTTCTTACGGCATTGCAATTACTCAGAAGAAAAATGCACTCCATTTCTACTGTGTTTGCCCTCCTCCCTTTACATAAAAATGTTCCACTGCTTCTCTACTGTGCCACACTTAAACAACATTTACCCAACCAACAATTATAAAACAAATATTTGGTCTTAAAGTACGTTTGTGCCCTTACTGCCACAGTTAATACTTAGAGCAGTGGTTCCCAGCCTGTGGTCCGGGAACCGTGGGGGTCTGCGAAGCCTCCGAAGGGGGTCCGCAACTGCTTAGAAAATTAAATAATATTAACAGATTAGGTCCCCAGCTTTCAGTAATGACTCACTGAGGGGGTCCCCGAATTCCAATAAGGATTTAGTGGGGGTCCCCGGGTTCCAGTAATGATAAAGTAAAGTGGGGGGTCCACAGAAATCAAAAGGTTGGGAACCACTGACTTAGAGTATGTGTATCTACCTTTGCCACTGTTGCTGAATACGTGTGGAGGCACCAGATGGCTAGCAACTCAGTGTTTGCGGTTGGGGAATGTGTATCCGTCAACATTCCCCCTGTCAGCATTGCAGATGCTTATAGCAAACAGCTGACGAACTAACACCTCTTTAGAACCATATTTGCCAAAATGGCCTAGAAGGTGCACAAGCGTGTTCTTCACGTACTCAGCTTTGATGGAAGAGGTAGACATTAACCCTACATTCCCAAATGTGACTTGAGATACAATTCCAAAACTAAGGAAATGCAGCTATCCATTTCTTTTCAAATGTATTACAGAAAGTTGTTTTTGGTTATCTGCCAGGTTGGGCCCACTCAAAGCAGATCCCTTTATTCCAAGCAGGTTGTCCCATGGGAGCTCATTTTTGCAGTTTGTTAGATGAACCCTACAATTTTGGGAATTCCAGTAAAAATACTGCATTGGCAAAGAAGTGAGCAATTTATTACATAACTTTCAAAATGTGTAAGTCATTATAGTTAGCCATCAGAATTCATTGCCTATCGAATCACAAAAGTTGGAGGTTGAATCCAGAGAGGAAATTGACATCTTGATATTTATGAAAAAGATGTTACACTGCTGCAATAAAATTGGAATTGCTAGGTACATTACATAGTTTGGATCTACAACCCTCCTAGTCTGCAGTCCAAATATATTTCAAACAATAGAAAACATGGGAAGAAGCTGTTGTACTTCTGTTTTTCCTAAATGTCAGTAGTTACCCTTTATAGTGTTTTCCGCAGCTACCATTTTACCATGAGTAAAAGTAAAGCATAGATGATCGGCAGAAGGATGGCAATATCCCCAGATAAATTTCACGTGTCCTATAAATAAAATGGTACCCTTGCTAAGAATGCACAATGCATCCCACTCTCCAGTAACTGGCTATTACTGGAGACTTTTGTGAACGCAGATTCTGTTATTACTTGTGACCCTTGCGGTCTACCCAGCCTCTCTGATTACAGCAGTCATTGGAACAAAGGTACTCTTTTCTGGTTGCTATCCACAAGGAGCATGCTTCCTCCTTCAATACACTTGATTCCTTCTTGTATCACTACAGTGTGCAGTTCCACAAAGCAGTTCTGAAAGTTGGCATTTTCTTGCCTTAGCCATTTAGTGCCTGTAGCTTGTCTCTGATCACATGACTGGGTGTAGCTGATAGTTGAGCTTTGTGTATTCCTTCTAGACAGCCAGACACAAAAGGGAGCTTAGGTGTGCCTGGATGGACTGTTATTGGCAGGATAGGAAGGAGGAGCTGGGAACAGCCCCACGTATACTTGAATAGGCTATGTCCTGTCTCCACACAAAGGGCTGCATACCACCTGTAGTTTGGAGCCAGTGCCAGAAAGACCGGGCATCTGTGCACTTAAAGGCATGCCTCTAGAAGCTTTTCCCTACTTCAGAGTCACAGCTGTGAATAAATATTGGACCTCAAACACCAACTCTTCAGTACACTTCTGGACCTGTGGCTCTGTCAGAATGAAGGACTGCTATGCTGCTACAAGGACTGCCATTCTGCTGGACTGCTCCCCTAAAGGAACTGCTGCCCTGCTATGCTGACCTTCTGCTGCCTTTCCTAGGGAAGAATAACTCGACTTGCAACTTCAACTGGAACCCAGGATCCCAAAGTGACTCAAATGGCTAGTATGCTGGGCTCCTGATCTGAGCCTCATGGACATAAAAGGCTCCCCACCCAGCACCTGGACCCAGCTGCACTGAGATCCTGAACCCCAGTTGGTGCCCCTCAGGTCCTTGACCCTTGGTGTAGCTCAGTGCTCTTAAAATTCACGATTTTGTGCTCATTGCCACCGCAAAGAGACTTTTCATACTGAGACTGTGCTGCTCACATCGAGATTCAGTGTAAGCCACCGCCAGCCTGCCTCTTCACACAGCAGTCTGACAGCCCACAGGGGACCGCCTGTGCAAAGCTCCAGCCCCCGTGTTGCCCAGCCTGCTCTTCACTCCATGCCAACAACTGCACACAACACTCTCCTTGCTCCACTCAACCCTCTCCAATGCCACAGGGACTCTACACAAACATTGAGAAGGTAAAACGTCAGCAGTACTAATCTGGGACTGTATCCGACCTGTGCTCCATCACGGTCGGCCTGAAGTTTTGGCCTTGACAAGGTCCAACGCGACCACATAGCTGCGGTTGGCGCTTTATGCTTTTAATTGCTATTTCTAATTTTATAATTAAAATTCATAACTCCAGTTCTACTAATTATATTTTTGTTGTTTGATCCTGTTTTATTTATTGAATTCTGCTCTATTTTTCTAACCTTGTGTAGGATCTTTTTGTGTGGTGTTTTCAGAGCCTGACTGCTCTGTGCCAAGCTACCAGGGGATTGAGCACTGGTTAACTTGACATTTGCTTGTGCCTTACCCTGACAAGGATTTGAAGTTGCTGCTTGACTGGGGCTCCCACCCAAGACAACCAGTAACCCAATTTCTCACATTGATTGTGTTGCATGTTCCTTATGCATCTCAGTTGCCAGTACCACATCTGAGAAAAACATGGCATTGTGAGTTCCTCGTTTGAAAATATATTTTTCTTCATGCAGCCTGAAGGACTGTGCTGTGTTGCTCATCATCACATATAATAATCAGAATTGTAGGCCCTTCTCTCGCTTGGCTATAATCCTTCCAGTCATTTCTATCTCTTTGTTTGATCCACTACTTCCAGCAATGCCAATCACACTGGTACAACCTGATAGCAATTTATGCTTTCAGTGCACCGATCTGGATGTCCCTAGAAATCCCAACGTCTGACTAACAAAGTGGTATGAGAAACTACTCCAAATATGTCCTCTTACACCTTACCTAATTCCTCCTCCTGCCATTGTGCAAATGCTGCTTGCCTCATTTACTACATAGTTGCTATCTTTCGTGCATTCTTATCAGCTCGGAGAAGCAAGGCCGTTAGATACAACCACTGAGAGAGCAGACACATTTTCAGATTTCCCTCACAGAAATCTGGCTTTCCAATCCACCCTGGCATAGTTAATGGTCTTCTTAGACAGCTGATCAGCCCTACATCTTTTCTCGGTCAGATTTGTGGCTCTCCTTCTTCAGGGCCCTATATTTGCTTTGCATATTGACACCTTCTTTCTACACACATCCTGTGCCACCAGTACTCGTGGTGCACTGTAGATCACTCGCCTGCTCTCATGCATTTCTCTGAAGAATGTCACTTTCTTTGGCCTCTGTAGTGGCTAAAGTAAAAGGGGTGTACTTAGGAATGGTGGTTTACCATATTTGTTTTATCTCCGTTTTTTAAGTGTGAGGGAACTTCCAATTTATTTTATTAAACCTTGTGAAACCTCTCAAGCAGCACAGCACGGTTTAAATCGTAGCCTTCCATGGCTTCCTTTCTGTTTCCCTATCTCATCAAGGTTCGCAGTAACCCTGATGATAGCTTTGAGCAGCCACTTTTGCTTATAGCACTGTCTGCTCTTAACATATCTTCCTCATCTTCGTTTCTTAAATAGTATTTGGTATTTTACACTGAAAATTGTGCACAGATGTAACTTATCCAGGTGTCCAAGCACCCCTAGAAATCCGCTGAAATAATTTTAATAACATGACAGACCCTCATCCTCTTGGTATACTCCTCATTAACTGAGGCCAGAACAGGATGGGAGATAGTGGAAAGAATTTGCCATCTAGATTATTCCACCTCTGCTAGAACGGAGCTTTAAAGGCTGTTGTATAGCTATTAGCAGTGTTTGACACATTGTTTCATGTTAACTAGGCCTGCTGCTGTGCACGTTAGCCCTGTTTCATTTTATTCAGCATTGCTTTATTTTCCTAGAAATAGCATCATTAGCGGTGCTGTTTTCATTTCTTTATCTCATTGTACTTTCACCTAGGAAAGCATTACATTTTTAGTAGGACATTTTATTCACTTTGTGCTTTCTTCAAGGCTACAGTCAGATAGGGTTGCTGACATACGTGGTATGCTGTGTCTCCAACATTCACAGAAAACACACACTCTTACGTGGGGACTATTTCTTAGAATGTCAGCTATTTTAGTATAAAAACACCCCTTTGTCCTAGACACGTTAGAGGGAGATTCCAGCCAGATGACCACGACTGCATGCCGATTGCTGATCGCTTCGCTGCAGCTACTTGCCTAGACGGCCAGACCCCTGATCCACATGGGGACGGTGTCTGTCTAGACCACAGACTTCTCCCTGCAGGTATGAGGGATGATGTACCCCCAGGAGGGAACCCGAAAGGCAGGTTAGGTTTATTACTCTGTGCTCAAATATAGTTTTGGTAGGAGAAACATATACATCACTCCTGGTGACAGTATGGTAGGACTATTCTTGTCTTTTACTCTGTTAGCCACCTGTTTCCTTTTATTGTGTTTTATCATCCTAGTTATTGCAATACATGCCTTTTTATCTAAGATGCAGTTACTTCAATAAATCCTTATTGAACGATATTCTGCCTCTGTGTTCTTCGTCTGTATGAGGCTCTTTGGTAACTGAGAGAAAGGGATGGGATCTGATCGACCATGATTCCCCTGGGGAGTCTTCTTGTCATGCGCCCGGTTGCCACAATCCTCTCGGTCAGAGGTGAGGTGCTGCTAGTTAACCGGAGAACCTGGGTTAGGTCCACAGGTGTCATGTGGTGTGGAATCATACTTAGTACCCGCCATCCATGTGATCCTGTCTCCCAAATCCAGTAGCCTCATTAGCATAATGAGCGCCTACGTGAAAAGGCCTTCAGTAGCTACAAAAGATTGATACTCTCAGCTAAAACTGAATTATAGGCTAATAAGATCTAAACCACTGAAAGTGACTCAAAAGACTTTTTTACGATAGCTTGGTCTTTAGCTTCCCTGAAATGTGGAGTACTTGCTGTTGAACACTCACAAGGAGTGGCAGATAAGCTGTCAAACAATTTTGAGGACTAAATGACTATGATCTGTAACGTCACAGTTTGCCTGTAAACTCAGCCATCAAAAGGTGCATCCCTATCAGGGACTTTTAACACTGACGTGGTGGGCTGTTGAGTTTCTGGCTGTTCCCTACTTAGGACAATTGGACCCACTCTCGCAGGAATGGTTTACTGCGTTTGCATGCTCAATCTCGTCAGACCTCGCTTTGCACCATGCCCCACCTAATCTTTGGAAAGCAGCCATCTCAGAATTGGCCCAGCCTTTGCTTCAAGTCAGCAGTAGTTCTTTAGCCAGCATTTGGATTCCAGTGAACTGAAAACGGGCATTAATTATCCACATATTTAAAAAAAAACACACACAGAACCAAGCTGTTCTTTCCAACTTTCGGCCTAAACCCCTGCTTCCCTTTGCGGTCAAAATCCGTTTTTCTTTGCTTTTGTTGGAGCAAAACCAGATCCTGGAACCAATACAGTCTGAATTTTGCCAGGCAACTCTCTTTTCTTGGTGTCGCTTTGGGACTAAAGAAAAGACTCAACATATCCAAAATACTGCTGCAAATCTGACTCTTGGATTGCAGTCATCTGCTTCCGCCATCCTGGAAAGGCTTCAAGTGGCTCCCGGTGGCAACAAGGATTGTTTTAAAATCCCTCTGTCCTGTTCAAAAAGTTCTGCATCATGCTGGGCCAATCTGTCTTGAAAAAACAAATTCCCTTATGTCCCTCATCGCTCACTTAACTCAGCCCCCCCCCCCCCAGGATATTCCAGCATGGATTAGGAAATTTTGCAGAAAAAAATGAAAATTTAGCAGCACACTGTTCAGTTTTGTGCGCCACCTTATTATAGTGACATTTAAAAGGTATGTCCTAATAAAACTGGATTCTGCAGTAAAAAAAAGAAAATCCATGGTATATGCTCACCTAACCACAACAGCATTCTGCCTTTCACCCATGCTCCAATCTCATTCTCAGTGACACAAGGACAACGCATTAAGCTTTAATATCAGAAAGAAATACCCATCGAGTCACTGAATTGCTGAGCGTAAAACTGAAAGAAAAAAAAAATTGGGGGATCGATCCCAGCTTCGTGCTTAACTATGTGATTTTGGGCAAATACCTTATTTCAGGAGCTTTTCACCTGTAATGGAACTCTGCTATATTTTATCTTTGTTTCAATACTCCTCTAGCGGGGAGAGGGATACCTGCCTGTCGCAAAGGAGGGTGTTGGGGTGCAGCACATTGAAGTAATGGAGTGCAGGATAAGCACTATACCAAAACCTCTCTTGTATATGGACTGATTGACTATAATGTTGCCTTATCTGCACTATATAGGCCACATGTAATGGGCACATGTTAAGTGACTAGTCTCTGGGTTCAATGATGGTATTGTCATCAGAGCAGGGGGGGTCATGAATATTTCTGAAACTACTACTGTTGATAAATGTAGTAACGAATATTTCATGTATGAAATGAAAAACATTAAAATATTCAATACAATTGTTCTGAATTTCTTAGAACCTTTATCATAAGGCCAAATGAGAGACTAGATTGGGCTCTAACCATGTATTCGCTGTCTCCCCATCTTTAAGCAGTATCTGCACAGAGCAACTCATTTGGATTTGTGGGAAAGGAAGGCACATGAATCAGTATTGCTGTGTACATGAATACAATGCTGGTGTGTTTATAGAGCAGTACCATTAGAGCGTTTACTTCTCGTTCCTGTTGCACAAATGCACAGTACATGCTCTGGAACAGTACCTCGCTGTAAATAATTCAGCACTGCTGTTCACTTTCCATGTAACGCCACTGCACCTTCCAAACGCATGCTCACAATTGTTGCTCACACCCGTCTTTTTCAAGAACCAAATGATTCTTTGTTTACCTGACAGCAGAGCTCGCGCCACATACCGTGTCCTACTCCTCGGAGGCCGGATGGCTGCAGGCAAGGTGTGCGTCACACCCGTTCCCGCCCTAGGCAGCCAGGCTGGCAAATGCCAAGGCACGGCACTTCAGCAAGGCTTTCACAGACGGCAGCAAGTGTAC
The DNA here is from genome assembly GCF_031143425.1 of Pleurodeles waltl. NCBI lineage: Eukaryota > Metazoa > Chordata > Amphibia > Caudata > Salamandridae > Pleurodeles > Pleurodeles waltl. The sequence goes on from NC_090442.1 coordinate 186,163,603, forward strand.
ATTGTAGTTTGCAAACCCAGAGTAGGGTACTGTGTTTAGAGCAAGGAAGCACTAAAACAACAAGTAAATCATGGGAAGCGGGGCTTTTCCGTTTTGTCGCGTCACCAGCACATAAAATTGTGGGCATCGTACACCTTAGGCAGTTTTGTGGTAAATATGCCACTGGTGAGATCGCAAAAAGTTGGGGGGGGGGGACTGTTTATGGATGCTTCTCTGTTTACACTGCCTAAGAGCAAACGGGCACACCCTGGAGGTAGGTCCTGCGCGATGGCAGCCGCCAAATTATGGAATGCTTTCTCAGTAACACGTAATAAAATGCAAGAACTTCCGCATTTTACGAAGGCCTTCAAGACCCAGCTCTATGGGCAGTAGTAATTTCCTTGCCTGGTGATTTTTTAATTAGTTCTCTTGGTGCCAGGACATCTGTATAAGTATCAGAGCACTCAACAAAACGCTAACTACAATTGTACTCTTTTTACTGCTAAACAAAATTCTCAATTGTCAAGTTACTTTTAAGTGTGAAAGTTTTGTGAAAGAATACTGCTAGGGGCACAACCTTCCATACTTTCAGAACAAGTAAAAATCTATATAACAAAGTGTTTTGAGATACCTCTTTCTGATCTGGGTAAGACAGGCCTTGGATTCTTCATACCTATGGAATCAGTGTCCTGCCCTAATATCTACCACCGTATAAAACTCAAAACGTATTGTATGGAGACTTCCTGGGATGACCCATCCTGGGGTGTACATGCTGGTGTGTCTTGTGGAGGAGATTGCGGGTGAGTACCTGAGGTCTATCTGAAGGAAGACTATACAGCAATGATAAACTGTGTTAATCAACACCACAGATATGCTAAGCCTCAAGATCCCAAGTATAGTGGAGACCCTTTCAGGGCATCGACATTTTACATGGAATGTAATATAAGAACTCAACTGGTGATCAATGGGTCAACTTGAGCTACTCGGTAAACCTACTCGCTGACTGCTGCAATGGGACCAAATTGACCTCTGGCTCTGTGAGACCACATTTGAGTGTTGGAAGAGTAACAGTAAGTAAGCAGAATATTGGACCTCTGGCTATATCTATTAATATTCTCGATGACATATTGTGCATGGGCAGGCCTTCACCTTTACCAACAGAGGTGTAGGTGTCTATAGAATGGCAGCATGCCAGAAAAGCAGGGAGTCCCACCAGGGACCATAGCACTCATTTGCTCAATAAGTACAGCAGCAGGTAGGCCTAGACATTTTGGTCTGCGATACTGCCCTGAGGTAAGACAGCTGGTTAATATTGGGATAGCACTTCTTTTGGCAGAGTGGGTTTTGGCTTGAGGATCAAATATGAACTACTAAACTTCTCATCGATGCACCCAGAATCATCCCTTGTGTACGGTCTGATCACCATTTGATCAAATTCTCATTGGTTAACCTTACTCTTACTAACCCATTGCCCTGCCCCAACCCGGTATCCAGGAACTAGTCCCTTATTGATCTGAGTTCCTTCTGTAATCAGTTGGAAACATCTTTTGCTGTTCGAATGACCGACATAGATGGCTAGGTAGAGGCTATCACAGGATGGTTAGTGGAGACCAGTAACAAGTATGCTCCCCTTCATAAAATTAAACAGCAGAGACATCATGATGCCACCAAATGGTTCTCAGAAGAGCTAAAAGCAGCTAAACTGGAACTCAGGAGGTCAGAACGCAGATGGTGTAATGATTATGCCCATGATTCTAAGGGAATCTTTTATAACATCACTCAAAGACTAGAAACAACCGATTAAACAAGCTAAAACCACATTTTTCACCAACAAGATTCTGAATTATTTTAATCATTCAAAAGAGATATTTAAAATTGTCTCTGAGCTTTCAAATCCAAACAGAACCATGCTTCCTGTCACACCATCTCAGCACATATGCAACTCTCCCAATTTCTTCTATTCAGCAAGATTGGGCCCATAACAAAATGTGTATCTCCTCAGGCCCAGGGCACAATATGACAGTGTATAACACTGAAGAGAAAAATCCTTGTCACTACTCATCGCTCCCCAAGATCAGTAAGGAGGATTTAATGGACCCATTATCACAAGTTAAATCAGATTCCCCTAACGATACCTGCCCCCCAAGGATTTTAAAAACGGATTTCACAAAGCTCCCTGATGTAGCATTATCTCTTCTCAGTAACTCTCTTAATCAAGGAACTGTTCCCAGTCCCTCTTAAAGAGGCTGTGGTGGTCCCACTACAAAAGAAAGTAGGCGAGGACCCTCTCAACTGAAAAACATATTGCCCAATCTCCTTACTCCCCTATCTAGCAAAAAAATAAATAAATCTTGAAGCACATGTGGCTAGGTGCCTTTGCTCTTTCCTCAAAGATGCAGACTATTTAGATCCTTGCCAAGTGGGTTTTCAGCCGCACACTCCACAGAAGCAGTTATTTTAGCAGTGATGGATGACTTGCATGAAGAGGTGGACAGAGTTACAACTCAGGCCCTCGTTCTACTCTGTCTCTCAGCGCCCTTTGACATGGTTGACCATAATCTTTTATTCAGCTGTCAGGGTTGCAGGACTACAGGATTCTGCTATTAATTGGGTGGCTTCTTCTTTGTAAGACAGATTGCAGTCGGTCAGACTGCCCCCCTTCATATCCCTTCAAGTACAGCCAAAATGTGAAGTGCCACAGGGGTCATCACTCTCGCCTCACCTCTTCAACATATACATTCGTCTCATGGTCCATTCTCTTAAAAAAATGAAAGTAAAACTATATAACTATGCTGATGATATGCAGCAGCTTTTTACAATTGATAACACTCCGAGTTCTAAAATGCATTTTCAAGGTACTATGCTATTCACCCGAGACTGGATAAACAGCAATCATTTAAAACTTAACTCTGACAAAACAGAGATGGTTATAACTACAAACAAGTTCAATCTTTGGAATTCATCATGTTGGCCGTCCAAAATGGACACTCCTCCTAAGAAATCAGTAAAAAGATTTGGCGTCACTATTGATGAGGACCTATTTGCTGAAACAACAGATTAGTTCTGTGCTATCCTTGTGTTTCTACCAATTTCGCAGAGTTAAGAAGATAAAAAAAACATTACTGTGGAAGCTTTGGTCCAAGTCATCATAGATGTGGTAATGACAAGAATTGACTATGACAACTCACTGTACTTAGATCTCCCTAGGTATCTTGTTTGCAGGCTCCAGTTAGTTCAAAATCAAGCGTCATGGCTGATCTATCAGCTCCCTACACATTGCCACATTTCCCAATTTACAAAAGTCCTTCATGGGTTCCCTATTACTCAGAGATCAGCATTTAAATCTTGTTGCATAGTTTTCAAATCCTTGAACACGAAGAGCCCTGCTTTTGTAAAATCCTGTGTCCATATATACTCCTCTGGCAGACCTCTTCGCTCTACTCATCCACACTATTTAATTATCCCCCATTTTAACAGGAAATGGACAGGTGAAGCTCGCTTTACAGCTACGCCTCCCCGCATCTGGAACTCGCTGCCTTTAGGCATCAGGACTAATTCCAACTACGCAAGATTCAGACAGCTGTTGAAGACTTGTCTTATAAAGCAAGCTTATCAATAGATCTTCAAAGTCATGATAGTTTACCTTTGCGCCAAGAAACCGTTTGGTGTACGTGCACTTTACAAATGGGAGTAACATTAAATACTTTGTTGGACCCTCTCACTTGATTTGTGCTCGACCTGTGGCCTGCTGCACTTGTTGGCATCCTCACTCCTTCGTATTGTACTGTTCACCTCAATCGCTGTGTTGCCAAGATTTTAGCCAGGGTCCGTTGAGTGCCTGTTTTCCCAGTCTGTGATTCCAGTGGAAGCGGGGGGGCGCCCACTTCTGCTGATTGTAGCTCACTGTGAGAAAGTAGCCTCTTTCTAGCCTTGTTACCCCCACTTTTGGCCTGTTTGTGAGTGTATGCCAGGGTGTTTTCACTGTCTCACTGGGATCCTGCTAGCCAGGGCCCAGTGCTCATAGTGAAAAACCTATGTTTTCAGTATGTTTGTTATGTGTCACTGGGACCCTGCTAGTCAGGACCCCAGTGCTCATAAGGTTGTGGCCTATATGTGTGTGTTCCCTGTGTAGTGCCTAACTGTCTCACTGAGGCTCTGCTAACCAGAACCTCAGTGGTTATGCTCTCTCATTTCTTTCAAAATTGTCACTAACAGGCTAGTGACCATTTTTACCAATTTACATTGGCTTACTGGAACACCCTTATAATTCCCTAGTATATGGTACTGAGGTACCCAGGGTATTGGGGTTCCAGGAGATCCCTATGGGCTGCAGCATTTCTTTTGCCACCCATAGGGAGCTCTGACAATTCTTACACAGGCCTGCCACTGCAGCCTGAGTGAAATAACGTCCACGTTATTTCACAGCCATTTTACACTGCACTTAAGTAACTTATAAGTCACCTATATGTCTAACCTTTACCTGGTAAAGGTTAGGTGCAAAGTTACTTAGTGTGAGGGCACCCTGGCACTAGCCAAGGTGCCCCCACATTGTTCAGAGCCAATTCCCTGAACTTTGTGAGTGCGGGGACACCATTACACGCGTGCACTACATATAGGTCACTACCTATATGTAGCTTCACAATGGTAACTCCGAATATGGCCATGTAACATGTCTATGATCATGGAATTGCCCCCTCTATGCCATCCTGGCATAGTTGGCACAATCCCATGATCCCAGTGGTCTGTAGCACAGACCCTGGTACTGCCAAACTGCCCTTCCTGGGGTTTCACTGCAGCTGCTGCTGCTGCCAACCCCTCAGACAGTCATCTGCCCTCCTGGGGTCCAGCCAGGCCTGGCCCAGGATGGCAGAACAAAGGACTTCCTCTGAGAGAGGGTGTGACACCCTCTCCCTTTGGAAAATGGTGTGAAGGCAGGGGAGGAGTAGCCTCCCCCAGCCTCTGGAAATGCTTTGTTGGGCACAGATGTGCCCAATTCTGCATAAGCCAGTCTACACCGGTTCAGGGGACCCCTTAGCCCTGCTCTGGCGCGAAACTGGACAAAGGAAAGGGGAGTGACCACTCCCCTGACCTGCACCTCCCCTGGGAGGTGTCCAGAGCTCCTCCAGTGTGCTCCAGACCTCTGCCATCTTGGAAACAGAGGTGCTGCTGGCACACTGGACTGCTCTGAGTGGCCAGTGCCACCAGGTGACGTCAGAGACTCCTTCTGATAGGCTCCTTCAGGTGTTAGTAGCCTATCCTCTCTCCTAAGTAGCCAAACCCTCTTTTCTGGCTATTTAGGGTCTCTGTCTCTGGGGAAACTTTAGATAACGAATGCATGAGCTCAGCCGAGTTCCTCTGCATCTCTCTCTTCACCTTCTGAAAAGGAATCGACTGCTGACCGCGCTGGAAGCCTGCAAACCTGCAACATAGTAGCAAAGACGACTACTGCAACTCTGTAACGCTGATCCTGCCGCCTTCTCAACTGTTTTCCTGCTTGTGCATGCTGTGGGGGTAGTCTGCCTCCTCTCTGCACCAGAAGCTCCGAAGAAATCTCCCGTGGGTCGACGGAATCTTCCCCCTGCAACCGCAGGCACCAAAAAGCTGCATTACCGGTCCCTTGGGTCTCCTCTCAGCACGACGAGCGAGGTCCCTCGAATCCAGCGACTCTGTCCAAGTGACCCCCACAGTCCAGTGACTCTTCAGTCCAAGTTTGGTGGAGGTAAGTCCTTGCCTCACCTCGCTGGGCTGCATTGCTGGGAACCGCGACTTTGCAGCTACTCCGGCCCCTGTGCACTTCCGGCAGAAATCCTTTGTGCACAGCCAAGCCTGGGTCCACGGCACTCTAACCTGCATTGCACGACTTTCTAAGTTGGTCTCCGGCGACGTTGGACTCCTTTGTGCAACTTCGGCGAGCACCGTTTCACGCATCCTCGTAGTGCCTGTTTCTGGCACTTCTTTGGGTGCTACCGGCTTCAGAGAGGGCTCCTTGTCTTGCTCGACGTCCCCTCTCTCTGCTGGTCCAATTTGCGACCTCCTGGTCCCTCCTGGGCCTCAGCAGCGTCCAAAAACGCTAACCGCACGATTTGCAGCTAGCAAGGCTTGTTGGCGTTCTTTCGGCAGGAAAACACTTCTGCACGACTCTCCACGGCGAGAGGGATCCGTCCACCAAAGGGGAAGTCTCTAGCCCTTTTCGTTCCTGCAGAAACCTCAGCTTCTTCTGTCCAGTAGAAGCTTCTTTGCACCCGCAGCTGGCATTTCCTGGGCATCTGCCCATCTCCGACTTGCTTGTGACTTTTGGACTTGGTCCCCTTGTTCCACAGGTACCCTAGATTGGAAATCCACAGTTGTTGCATTGCTGGTTTGTGTCTTTCCTGCATTATTCCTCTAACACGACTTCTTTGTCCTTAGGGGAACTTTAGTGCACTTTGCACTCACTTTTCAGGGTCTTGGGGAGGGTTATTTTTCTAACTCTCACTATTTTCTAATAGTCCCAGCGACCCTCTACAAGGTCACATAGGTTTGGGGTCCATTCGTGGTTCGCATTCCACTTTTGGAGTATATGGTTTGTGTTGCCCCTATCCCTATGTTTCCCCATTGCATCCTATTGTAACTAAACATTGTTTGCACTGTTTTCTAAGACTATACTGCATATTTTTGCTAGTGTGTATATATATATCTTGTGTATATTTCCTATCCTCTCACTGAGGGTACACTACACTCTAAGATACTTTGGCATATTGTCATAAAAATAAAGTACCTTTATTTTTAGTATAACTGTGTATTGTGTTTTCTTATGATATTGTGCATATGACACTAAGTGGTACTGTAGTAGCTTCACACGTCTCCTAGTTCAGCCTAAGCTGCTCTGCTAAGCTACCATTATCTATCAGCCTAAGCTGCTAGACACCCTACACACTAATAAGGGATAACTGGGCCTGGTGCAAGGTGCAAGTACCCCTTGGTACTCACTACAAGCCAGTCCAGCCTCCTACATTGGTTGTGCAGCGGTGGGATAAGTGCTTTGAGACTACTTACCACTCTTGTCATTGTACTTTTCATAAGAGAAAAATATACAAAACAAGGTCAGTGTATATACACATAGCCAAAAAGTTTTGCATTTCCTCTTTTCACTCTTTTCTAAGTGCTGAAAAGTACTTCTAACTTTCTAAAAAGTTCTAAAAAGTTTTAAAAGTTTTTTTCTCTGTCTTTCTAAAAGCTCTGACAAACTTTATCTTTTACTATCACTTTAACTCTCTCTAAAAAATGTCTGGCACAGGCCAAAATGTTGATCTGTCCAAACTTGCATATGATCACCTTAGCTGGAAGGGAGCAAGGAGTCTCTGCATAGAGAGAGGTTTGAGGGTAGGGAAGAATCCTTCCTTAGAACTGTTAATTAACATGCTTAGAGTACAGGATAAGGCCATAAGTGCCCCATCTGTTGAAAAAGTAGCTAATGGTTCTCAATCTGATCCAGGGACTCCCCCAGGAAAAGATTCAGGAAAGAAACTTCCTAGCCTGCCCATTACTAGACAGTCTAGCATAGTTGGTAATTATGATGAGCCACACCATATAAATAGTGTTGTCTCACATCATAGCAAAAGCATTTATTCTCACCATACTGGTAGTGATGTTTCTGTTAGCCAAGCTGTTAGGGTGGCTTCTGTAAGGGACAGGTCTCCTTCTGTCCATTCTCACCATACTTCTGTTTCAAGGCATGTCCCTCCCACCCACCCTGATGACAGATTGTTAGAAAGGGAGCTCAATAGATTGAGAGTGGAACAAACCAGACTGAAGCTCAAGAAGCAACAGCTGGATTTGGATAGACAGACTTTAGAAGTAGAGAAGGAGAGACAGAAACTGGGTTTAGAAACCCATGGTGGCAGCAGCAGTATTCCCCATAGTCATCCTGCAAAAGAGCATGATTCCAGGAATCTGCACAAGATAGTTCCCCCTTATAAGGAGGGGGATGACATTAACAAGTGGTTTGCTGCACTTGAGAGGGCCTGTGTTGTACAGGATGTCCCTCAAAGGCAGTGGGCTGCTATCCTATGGCTATCATTTAGTGGAAAAGGTAGGGATAGGCTCCTTACTGTGAAAGAAAGTGATGCCAATAATTTTACAGTTCTTAAGAATGCACTCCTGGATGGTTATGGCTTAACCACTGAACAGTACAGGATAAAGTTCAGAGAGACCAAAAAGGAGTCTTCACAAGACTGGGTTGATTTCATTGACCATTCAGTGAAGGCCTTGGAGGGGTGGTTACATGGCAGTAAAGTTACTGATTATGACAGCCTGTATAACTTGATCCTGAGAGAGCATATTCTTAATAATTGTGTGTCTGATTTGTTGCACCAGTACCTGGTAGACTCTGATCTGACCTCTCCCCAAGAATTGGGAAAAAAGGCAGACAAATGGGTCAGAACAAGGGTGAACAGAAAAGTTCATACAGGGGGTGACAAAGATGGCAATAAGAAGAAAGATGGTGAAAAATCTCAAGATAAGCATGGGGATAAGGGTAAAACCAAAGATCCCACTTCAAATCTTAAACACTCTTCAGAGGGTGGGGATAAAACTAATTCTTCCTCTTCTTCTCAACCTGCACACATTAAAAAGCCTTGGTGCTTTGTGTGTAAAAACAGAGGCCATAGGCCAGGGGATAAGTCCTGTCCAGGTAAACCCCCTGAGCCTACCACCACTAATACATCAAGCTCTAGTGCCCCTAGCAGTAGTGGTACTAGTGGTGGGACTGCTGGCAACAGTCAAGTGAAGGGTGTAGTTGGGTTCACTTTTGCGTCCATAGTAAAAACTGGGGTAGTCACTCCCAAGACAGTTTCTGTCACACCTAGTGGCATTGGCCTTGCCACACTGGCTGCTTGTCCCCTTACAATGGATAAGTACAGGCAGACAGTTTCAATAAATGGTGTTGAGGCCTTGGCCTACAGGGACACAGGTGCCAGTATCACTTTGGTGACTGAAAACCTAGTGCACCCTGATCAACACATCATTGGACAACAGTATAAGATTATTGATGTCCATAACTCCACTAAGTTTCTTCCCTTAGCTATAATTCAGTTTAGTTGGGGTGGAGTTACTGGCCCTAAGCAGGTGGTGGTATCACCTAGCTTACCTGTAGACTGTCTCTTAGGTAATGACCTAGAGGCCTCAGGTTGGGCTGATGTAGAGTTTTATGCCCATGCAGCCATGCTGGGCATCCCAGAGGAATTGTTTCCTCTCATTTCTACTGAAATGAAAAAGCAAAGGAGAGAAGGCCTGAAAACTCAGGATCCCTCTCCAACAGGTAAAAAGGGTATCACAGTATCCCCTAACCACCCTACCATTCAGGATACCATTCCTGTGGTGGGAGAAACCTCTCCTGGGGTGGCACCTGTTCCAAGGGAATCATCAGTTGGCAAGACTGTACTCCCTGAAGTAGAAGTACCTCTCTGTGGGATAACTAACATTGGTGAGAAAAAGAGCACCATTTTAGTTAACATGGAGCATCCCACCAACCCTCCCAGAGAAACTTTAGTGCAGAAACCCTGCACTGCCTCACAACACTTAGGACAGCATCCCTGCCCTAGTGTGGAGCTCATAGGACAGCATCCCTGCCCTGCTCCAACTCAAGAGAAACAGCATCCCTGTTCTCTCTTCCAGCCATATGGACAAAGTTTTTGCCCAGCCATGGCTTTTCTGAGACAGCATCCCTGTCTGGCATTTCCATCACTACAAATAGGTTCAGTGGATAATTCCCACTGCTCTAAACTAAAACTTATTGATAGAAACTCTGAAAATACATCTTCACATTGTTGCTTAGCTAAAAAACTTCAAACAGGGTGGTTTACATCCCCACAGGGAAGTAACCATATAGTGGATGATAAAGGGAGTAACCAGTCTATTGCAGAGCTACTCTCTACTTATCACCACTTAGACAATAAAGTCTCAACTGGCCAAGGTTAGCCTTATTGTCCTTCGTTTGGGGGGGGGGGGTTGTGTGAGAAAGTAGCCTCTTTCTAGCCTTGTTACCCCCACTTTTGGCCTGTTTGTGAGTGTATGCCAGGGTGTTTTCACTGTCTCACTGGGATCCTGCTAGCCAGGGCCCAGTGCTCATAGTGAAAAACCTATGTTTTCAGTATGTTTGTTATGTGTCACTGGGACCCTGCTAGTCAGGACCCCAGTGCTCATAAGGTTGTGGCCTATATGTGTGTGTTCCCTGTGTAGTGCCTAACTGTCTCACTGAGGCTCTGCTAACCAGAACCTCAGTGGTTATGCTCTCTCATTTCTTTCAAAATTGTCACTAACAGGCTAGTGACCATTTTTACCAATTTACATTGGCTTACTGGAACACCCTTATAATTCCCTAGTATATGGTACTGAGGTACCCAGGGTATTGGGGTTCCAGGAGATCCCTATGGGCTGCAGCATTTCTTTTGCCACCCATAGGGAGCTCTGACAATTCTTACACAGGCCTGCCACTGCAGCCTGAGTGAAATAACGTCCACGTTATTTCACAGCCATTTTACACTGCACTTAAGTAACTTATAAGTCACCTATATGTCTAACCTTTACCTGGTAAAGGTTAGGTGCAAAGTTACTTAGTGTGAGGGCACCCTGGCACTAGCCAAGGTGCCCCCACATTGTTCAGAGCCAATTCCCTGAACTTTGTGAGTGCGGGGACACCATTACACGCGTGCACTACATATAGGTCACTACCTATATGTAGCTTCACAATGGTAACTCCGAATATGGCCATGTAACATGTCTATGATCATGGAATTGCCCCCTCTATGCCATCCTGGCATAGTTGGCACAATCCCATGATCCCAGTGGTCTGTAGCACAGACCCTGGTACTGCCAAACTGCCCTTCCTGGGGTTTCACTGCAGCTGCTGCTGCTGCCAACCCCTCAGACAGTCATCTGCCCTCCTGGGGTCCAGCCAGGCCTGGCCCAGGATGGCAGAACAAAGGACTTCCTCTGAGAGAGGGTGTGACACCCTCTCCCTTTGGAAAATGGTGTGAAGGCAGGGGAGGAGTAGCCTCCCCCAGCCTCTGGAAATGCTTTGTTGGGCACAGATGTGCCCAATTCTGCATAAGCCAGTCTACACCGGTTCAGGGGACCCCTTAGCCCTGCTCTGGCGCGAAACTGGACAAAGGAAAGGGGAGTGACCACTCCCCTGACCTGCACCTCCCCTGGGAGGTGTCCAGAGCTCCTCCAGTGTGCTCCAGACCTCTGCCATCTTGGAAACAGAGGTGCTGCTGGCACACTGGACTGCTCTGAGTGGCCAGTGCCACCAGGTGACGTCAGAGACTCCTTCTGATAGGCTCCTTCAGGTGTTAGTAGCCTATCCTCTCTCCTAAGTAGCCAAACCCTCTTTTCTGGCTATTTAGGGTCTCTGTCTCTGGGGAAACTTTAGATAACGAATGCATGAGCTCAGCCGAGTTCCTCTGCATCTCTCTCTTCACCTTCTGAAAAGGAATCGACTGCTGACCGCGCTGGAAGCCTGCAAACCTGCAACATAGTAGCAAAGACGACTACTGCAACTCTGTAACGCTGATCCTGCCGCCTTCTCGACTGTTTTCCTGCTTGTGCATGCTGTGGGGGTAGTCTGCCTCCTCTCTGCACCAGAAGCTCCGAAGAAATCTCCCGTGGGTCGACGGAATCTTCCCCCTGCAACCGCAGGCACCAAAAAGCTGCATTACCGGTCCCTTGGGTCTCCTCTCAGCACGACGAGCGAGGTCCCTCGAATCCAGCGACTCTGTCCAAGTGACCCCCACAGTCCAGTGACTCTTCAGTCCAAGTTTGGTGGAGGTAAGTCCTTGCCTCACCTCGCTGGGCTGCATTGCTGGGAACCGCGACTTTGCAGCTACTCTGGCCCCTGTGCACTTCCGGCAGAAATCCTTTGTGCACAGCCAAGCCTGGGTCCACGCACTCTAACCTGCATTGCACGACTTTCTAAGTTGGTCTCCGGCGACGTGGGACTCCTTTGTGCAACTTCGGCGAGCACCGTTTCACGCATCCTCGTAGTGCCTGTTTCTGGCACTTCTTCGGGTGCTACCGGCTTCAGAGAGGGCTCCTTGTCTTGCTCGACGTCCCCTCTCTCTGCTGGTCCAATTTGCGACCTCCTGGTCCCTCCTGGGCCCCAGCAGCGTCCAAAAACGCCAACCGCACGATTTGCAGCTAGCAAGGCTTGTTGGCGTTCTTTCGGCGGGAAAACACTTCTGCACGACTCTCCACGGCGAGAGGGATCCGTCCACCAAAGGGGAAGTCTCTAGCCCTTTTCGTTCCTGCAGAAACCTCAGCTTCTTCTGTCCAGTAGAAGCTTCTTTGCACCCGCAGCTGGCATTTCCTGGGCATCTGCCCATCTCCGACTTGCTTGTGACTTTTGGACTTGGTCCCCTTGTTCCACAGGTACCCTAGATTGGAAATCCACAGTTGTTGCATTGCTGGTTTGTGTCTTTCCTGCATTATTCCTCTAACACGACTTCTTTGTCCTTAGGGGAACTTTAGTGCACTTTGCACTCACTTTTCAGGGTCTTGGGGAGGGTTATTTTTCTAACTCTCACTATTTTCTAATAGTCCCAGCGACCCTCTACAAGGTCACATAGGTTTGGGGTCCATTTGTGGTTCGCATTCCACTTTTGGAGTATATGGTTTGTGTTGCCCCTATCCCTATGTTTCCCCATTGCATCCTATTGTAACTATACATTGTTTGCACTGTTTTCTAAGACTATACTGCATATATTTGCTAGTGTGTATATATATCTTGTGTATATTTCCTATCCTCTCACTGAGGGTACACTCTAAGATACTTTGGCATATTGTCATAAAAATAAAGTACCTTTATTTTTAGTATAACTGTGTATTGTGTTTTCTTATGATATTGTGCATATGACACTAAGTGGTACTGTAGTAGCTTCACACGTCTCCTAGTTCAGCCTAAGCTGCTCTGCTAAGCTACCATTATCTATCAGCCTAAGCTGCTAGACACCCTATACACTAATAAGGGATAACTGGGCCTGGTGCAAGGTGCAAGTACCCCTTGGTACTCACTACAAGCCAGTCCAGCCTCCTACACTCACTTCTGCCCACTCTGACCCTGCAGAGTCAGGGGTGTGGGAGCTAGAGTTTATGGGTACTGGATTTTGCCAGGGTGGGCTGCCGCACTGTCTGCTCATGAAGCGCTTCCTGCTTAGCGTCTAACTGTGCATGCAAGCTGGTCCGACTTGCCCCTCATTTTGGCCCCCGCAGGACCTTCGGTCACGCATCGGCCCCTCTCAGCCTGCAGTGTTTTCATCACTGCTCATTTTATGTTCAAAACGTCTGCATCTCTTCAGAGCCTCTTCAGCCCCTTTGTTGTGTGCAGCCTGCCTGCTTCAGTGGAGCAATGTAGTGTCTTATCAGCTTCCCCCTCTGTGCACTTCATACGCAGCATTTACTGCCATATTTCCAGCTCCCAACACCGCTGTTCCCCTCTACTCAGGGGCTCCTCAGCCTGTGTTCTCCCAGCCCCCTTCCTTCACCCCTCCCTCCCCCCTCCACACACCTTATGTGACCTTGATCTTCCCCTGGGCAAGTTCTGCACTGTGCTGGGAATCACAGCTCCATTTTGTGGGAACTGTGTTGTTACAAAGGAGGTCTAGGTGTAGGAGCCCACCAAACATCCTACTTTAGCACCATCTTGGCTCCTCACCCTAGTTGGTGGCCTTTTTAACAACATAAATTGCTGACAAGCAGAAGGGATTTCCCAGGCAACCATTACATATTCCATATTACTCCACTTATGGAATAACTCCTCTCTTCCCTGGACAACTGTGAGCTCAATGCAGGTCAAAATTGGACATTTTCTTTCCAATAAAGTTTTATTGCCATGTGGAGTCTCCAAGCGCCTCTTATTTAATGCATATACTGCTACTTTCTATGGTCCTCAAAGGGCATTTGTTTTATTTTTTTAGGTATAAGGATTATACTCACTTGGTGCCCCTGTAGGTAAAAGGGAGATCTGCATTCTTTATTACGTACAACACCTGTGTGTGGATAACCAGGGTGGTGTTGAATAGCTTGAAAATAGAGGCCATATTTTGCCACATTACCTGCTTAACCGTCTGCCAGACATTGCAGGAGATTTGCTAATATAGTCTGGAAAAGCTTGGCTGTATGATTTCATAGAGGCCACTTGTATAGGAAGCTGCTCATAGAAGTTGAAAAAGCCCCTATTACTAACAGTGGCCATTGCTTTCTTCCTTTCAACACAGCACAACTTTTCTCTGGTTAGAGCCACCATAAGGTTCCCATTCAAATTCTCTTGTATGCTATTAGGCAAACACTTTGTTGGGTCTGACTTTAATGTGGTAACATTTTATTATTAAGATCCCATGTAGTTATTTGTGTGGTTCAGAGTTCACCATCAGTGTTGATCACAAACCTGATACATTTTTTTTACTAATACAAAAGAGGTTGGTATGGCCTACCCCTAGGATAGATAAGTGGCAGTACAGAATACAGGAATTGTCATACAAATTGGAGCACATTTCAGGAGTGTGTAATGCATCAGAAGATTGTTATCTCTCACTGGCATATGAGACAGATCTTGGGGAGAGGATCAGAAGCAGGTGGTTGTGTGCTTTAGTAGAGTCAAGTGGATTGAGATAATGCCATCCAGGAAGATGCAGTGATCACAGAAGTTGTGGAATATGCAGGTGAAGTATGGCCTATGTCCAAAGTAATAGATGATGATTTGATCCTGCTGTCAAGTGACGATTGAACTATCTGAAGAGTATGGGTATCTTAGACATAATGATTTGTCAGTAGTATCAGAGATGTTGCTTGATAGTGTTATAGGTTTAGCTTTTGAGGCTTTAGGAGCCAGGTATGAGATGGAACGATTCATGGTCTGCTTTGACCTGAGAATATGCATGTCTTGCTGTGGTTGATTGCCACTTGCCTAGTATTGTTAGCATGGCTTGTGAGAACTGCTTTTGAAAGTCTTTGTGCTCCCACTGGCAGAATAAACAAATCTTCTTCTTTTTCTTGCTTGGTAAATTTTTTAAAAGCAGAGATATGTCTTAATTTTTAACTTTTATATGAATCTATTCTTCTGAATTAAAGGGCAGAATAAAAGCAGGTATATGAGAGGTGAACATGTATGCATTGAATTTAAGATGCACAGTTAAATTTCCATAAGCAAAAAAGACCAGGGATGTTTGCTTTTTCCCCGAGGTTGGAGCCTACTTTGACATGATGTGTGTCGATTATTACATTGATTTTGCTCTTTCAAATGTTCCCTGTCTATGATAAAGTGAACGCTCTGTGGGATTTTCTTCAGTGATTAAAGGAGTTTTAAGTTGATCGGCATTTGATGGCTTTTCATTGATAACGGGGACTTTTTGTATTCATTTGTTTCTTAGTACTGAAGTGTTTGTTTTCCGATTGTCTCGTCTGAGATTGCAGAAGAGCTTGATATTTAATGCCATGTGTTTGTGTAAGATAACATAGAATGAACAGGAAGAGGCATCAAATATTAGGCTTTCTCTATGTAATAGGACTAGGAAGTCCGGTGGGGGAAGGGACGCACTTGAATATTATCAGAGTTCCTTCCTTTCTCATGTCTTTCCTATGGTCAGCAGGTAATTCCAGGAACAGAAACATTTTTTTTTCTTAATAGACATACCATTGAGGCGTCCAGGGGCTCCCCAGCAGCTCCTATCTCTTGCTCTGTCTTGAACAAACCTTAACCGAATAACATTGTTAGAAATGGGGGCTCTAGTTGGCAGTCTGTTTACACCCTGTCCAAGTAGGGACCCTCACTCTAGTCAGGGTAGTGGAGAAACACAGCTCAGATAACCCCTGCTCATCCACTTGGTAGCTTGGCACAGCAGTCAGGCTTATCTCAGAGGGCAATGTGTAAAATATTTGCACCAACACATACAGTAACACAGTGAAAACACCATAAAAACTCCACACCAGTTTAGAAAAATAGCCAATATTTATTTAAATCAAGCAAGACCAAAACGACAAAAATGCAACATACACAAGAAAAGATTACTTTTTAAAGTTAAAAAAGAGTCTTAATCCATAGAAATCTATGGAAGTGTTGTTTTAGCACAAAATATCTGGTATGCATCAAAAATAAAGCTGCAGGGGCCGGAGTGTGCGTTGGAAAAGCAAGCGATGCAGCGATTCTTTCCTCGCATGGAAGGGATGCGTCTATTTTCGGACAAGCAGCCTCGGGTTCATGCAATGATGTTGAAGATTTTGGCGCCCAGGTATGTTGCATGAAAAATCCGGATGCACAGCAATGGTGAAGTCATGGTGAGCTGGCAGTCCGTTGATTTCTGCAGCTGCGGGGCAGGCGCTATGTCGATTTTACATCCGCAAGGTGGGTGGTGCGTTGGTTTTTCTGTCGCTCTGCTCTGGTGCGTGAATTATCTCTTTGGCTCTGCCAGCTTCTCCTTCTAGGGGCCCAGGGACTGAATGTGGCACCACTTGGTAGGCAGGGGGTTTCAGCAAGAGAGCCCAGGTGCTGGCAGATGAAGTCTTTGATGTCTCTGAGACTTCTTAACAGGAAGAAAGCTCAGTCCAAGCCCTTGGAGAATCTTCACAAGAAGAATACACAGCAAAGTCCAGGCCAACACAATAAAGCAAACACGGCAAAGGGGCAGTGCTCCTCAGCTCTTCTGGTTGTAGAGTTTCCTTTGAATCCAGAAGTGTTCTAAAAGTCTGGGGTTTTGGGTTCCCTACTTATACTCCTTTCTGCCTTTGAAGTAGGCAAAGTTCAAACGAACATCTTTGTAGTGTACAAGACCCTGCCTATTCCTTGCCCTGCCCCAGCCACACTCTAGTGGGCTGGAGACTGTATTGTGAGGGGACAGACACAGCCCTTTCAAGTGTAGGTGAGAGCTCCTCCCTCCCACTGTAGCTCAGGTTGACTCATCAGGAAATGCAGGACACACCTCAGCTCCCTTTTTGTTACTATCTAGAGCCAGGGTCTTCAAACTGAGGATGTGGGCCCCTTAGGGGGCCTCAAATGATCCCAAGGTACACCAGGCTCTTGTCAAAAGAAGCATTATGCTGATAACCGGGCTTTGTTTTAAGTGGGGAAATAGTGAGCTGCAGTAAACCGCTCTGTAATGGGCCATTACTAACATCTTTTGTCCTGTGTATTTTAGCAGGGAGTATGTGTCAGAAGGGAAAGGACTCCAAATACTCTTCAAAACCCCCACCCCCACCTCAAAATATCATATTGTTGATGCCTTTACATGTTAGTTTTTTCTTTTTTCATTCTTTTGCTTTACTTTGCCCCTTTTTCCTTGTTGTCTCTTTTTCTCTTACACTCTCCTTTTCGCTTCACCACCACTGCTGCCCCAGTAGCCCGCCCTTGTAGCGCTTCCCTTCTCCCAGCTGATCAATCCCCACTCCCCTTCCCTCCTCTTCTTAAGGGTGCCTGCTGCGCAGTGAGGGGTGGCTGAACTGACCTTTTAGCCAGCGTCCGGTGCTCCCCCTGCGTGGCCACTGGTGCAGCTGCTTTTTTTCTCCTCACAGAGCCTGCTGGCTCTGTGTTCGAGACGTCTGTCTGTTTTTTCTCTTTTTTCATTCTTTTGCTTTACTTTGCCCCTTTTTCCTTGTTGTCTCTTTTTCTCTCTTTGACTCTCCTTTTCTCTCTTTGACTCTCCTTTTCACTTCCCCGCTGCTGCTGGCTGCACCCCCTTCCCTCGTAGCTCTTCCCTTCCTCCTGCCTCCCAGCTGACCAATCCCCCGCCTCCCCTTCTTAAGGGTGGCAGCGCCAAAGGCAAGCCCGTCTGCGCCTGGACCGCACCCAGACTGCACCCAGCGCCATGGACCCTGGATCTCGCACCACCCATCAAACTATGCTAAGACCTTCCACACTCTGAACCCCGGACGACGGAGCAGCTGCCACTCTTCCTCCCTCAGGCACACTCACGGACCCTTCTCCTGCCCCCATTGCCACCTCGCTTTCTTCACACGCCAAACGCCAATTCTCACAATGCCAGAACCATCTCAGGGCCATCTCAAATGCATCCTCCTTAACGTCTGCTCCTAGCACAAACACGCCGTGCAGATTTGAGACCTGATAGGCACCACCTGCCTAGACATCGCTTTCTTCACCGAGACATGGACTAACACAACATCTGGTCCTTACATCGCCATCACCATCCCCAGAGACTGCAACTCCGTCGCCTCCACCTGCTTCCACACTCTTGACTCCTACTAAAGATCGTCCGATACCAACCGACTGCCGGAAAACCGTGACACACGCCCCTCTCACAAGCAGACTTGACTACGGCAACACCCTCTATGCTGGAACCGCCAAGAAAAACCTGAACAAGCTACAACAGATCCAGAACGCCGCCGCCAGACTTGTCCTAGACCTCCCCGCCAAGAAGACATCACAGAACATCTGAAGAACCTTCACTGGCTCACCGTCGAGAGGAGGATCAGCTTCAAACTCCTCATACGCGCCTACAGAGCCCTCCACGACGATGGACCTGTAGGAGGCTGGCCTGGCTTGCAGTGGGTACCAATGGTACTTACACCTTATGCCAGGTCCAGTTATCCCTTATTAGTAGAGTGTAGTAGTGTTCTAGCAGCTTAGGCTGATAGAGGTAGCTATAGCAGAGCAGCCAAGACTGAACTAGGAGACATGCAAAGCTCATGCAATACCACTTATATCATATAGGTACTATATCATAAGAAAGACAATACTCATAGTTACTAAAAGGTAAAGGTACTTTATTTTAGTGACAATGTGCCACAAATATCTGAGGATATACTCCCTTAGGAGGTAAGTAACATTGATAAACTATACACAACTAACCAAATCAGGTAAGTAAAACAGTCAGAAAGTAGTGCAAACACTGTAAAATACAATAGGATGCAATAGGCCTAGGGGCAACACAAACCATATACTAAGAAAGTGGAATGCGAACCACGAATGCACCCCTAGGCAAGTGTAGTGTGTAGAGGGTTGCTGGAAGTGTGAGAAAACACTAGGGGGGTAAAGGAGATCCCACCCCAAGACCCCGGAAAGGAGGAGTAAAGTACTGCTATTTCCCCCAAAACACACTAAAGTCGTGATAAAGGATTTTGCAAGGACCACAACAGACTGCAAAGCACTGAAGACGTGCAAAGGAAGGGGACCAAGTTCAAGAGTCGCTAAAGTGTCCGGGGTGGAGCAGGAGCCCAATAAACCCTGGATGAAGGTGCAAAATGTCTGTCTCCGGTTGGAAGAAGCTGCAGGCTCTGCAACAATGAAAGGAGGTAAGAAGTTCTTCTTTGTGGAGAAGTTGTCCCACGGCGTGCTGGAGGATGCAGAGTTGTTTCCCTGGCAAAATACCGCAGACAAGCCTTTCTACCTGCAAGAGTTGCAGTTGGAGAAAAAGGGTGCTGCCCGGTGCCGGGAAAGACCAGAATGTCAATACTTCGGAGAGGAGACAGAGGGGGCCCTCAGCAACGTAGAGAGCCCACGGACAGGAAGGAAGCACCAGCAGAAGTCCTTGAACACGGGTTCAAGAAGACTGAACACATTGGTTGTCTCAGTACTGCAAAGAGAGGTCCCACGACACCGGAGATCAACTCAGGAAGCTGAGCATCGCAGGACAGAGTGCTGGGGACCTAGGCTCGGCTGTGCATGCAGGATTTCTTGGAAATGTGCACAGAAGCCCTTGTAGCTGCAGATCACACGGTGCACAGGATTACTGTCTGGGGAGGGGAGGCAAGGACTTACCTCCTCCAAATTTGGACAGTTGGACCACTGGACAGTCTGGGTCACTTGGGTCCACCACCTGTGTTCCAGGGGCCACGCTCATCAGGATGAGAGGGTACCCAGAGTACCGGTGAAGCTGAAGTTTGGTGCCTGCTGGAGCAGGGGAAGATTCCGTCGAACCACTGGAGATTTCTTCGTGGCTTCCAGTGCAGGGTGAAGGCAGGCAGCCCCCAGAGCATGCACCACCAGGAAACAGTCGAGAAAGCCGGCAGGATTAGGCACTACAATGTCGTTGGCAGTCTTCTGGCTACTTTGTTGCAGTTTTGCAGGCGTCCTGGAGCAGTCAGTGGTCAATCCTTGGCAGAAGTCGAAGAGAGAAGTGCAGAGGAACCCTGATGAATTCTTGCAAGTCGTAATCTGAGGAAAAGCCCACTGGAGAGAATGTAAATAGCCCTCAGAGGAGGATTGGCCACCTAGTCAGGTATGCGCCTATCAGGAGGGGTCTCTGATGTCACCTGCTGGCACTGGCCACTCAGAGCCCTCCAGAGTGCCCCCACACTTCTGAAAACAAGATGGCAGAGGCCTAAGACACACTGGAGGAGCTCTGGGCACCACCCCTGTGGTGGTGATGGACAGGGGAGTTGTCACTCCCCTTTCCTTTGTCCAGTTTTGCGCCAGAGCAGGGACTGGGAGTTCCCTAAACTGGTGTAGACTGGCTTATGCAAGGAGGGCACCATCTGTGCCCTTCAAAGCATTTCCAGAGGCTGGGAGAGGCTACCCCTCACCAGCCTTTAACACCTATTTCCAAAGAGAGAGGGTGTAACACCCTGCTCTCAGAGGAAATGCTTTGTTCTGCCTTCCTGGGTCTGGGCTGCCCAGACCCCAGGAGGGCAGAACCCTGTCTGTGGGGTGGCAGCAACTGCAGCTGCAGAGAAAACCCCAGAGAGCTGGTTTGGCAGTACTGGGGGTCTATAGTGGAGCCCCCAGGATGCATGGAATTGGCTCCCTAATACCACATTGGGATTGGGGGGACAATTCCATGATCTTAGACATGTTACATGGCCATGTTCGGAGTTACCATTGTGAAGTTACATATAGGTATTGACCTATATGTAGTGCACGTGTGTAATGGTGTCCCTGCACTCACAAAGTCAGGGGAAATGGCCCTGAACTATGTGGGGGCACCTTTGCTAGTGCAAGGGTGCCCTCACACTTAGTAACTTTGCACCTAACCTTCAGCAAGTGAAGGTTAGACATATAGGTGACTTATAATTACTTAAGTGCAGTGAAAAATGGCTGTGAAATAACGTGTGCGTTATTTCACTCAGGCTGCAATGGCAGTCCTGTGTAAGGGTTTGTCTGAGCTCCCTATGGGTGGCAAAAGAAATGCTGCAGCCCATATGGATCTCCTGGAACCCCGATGCCCTGGGTATCTAGGTACCATATACTAGGGACTTATAAGGGGGTCCAGTATGCCAATTGAAATTGATAAATGTCGTCACTAGCCTATAGTGACAAACTTAAAGGCAGAGAGAGCATGAGCACTGAGGTTCTGATTAGCAGATCCTCAGTGACACAGTTAGGCACTACACAGGCATACACATTTAGGCCACAAACTACGAGCACTGGGGTCCTGGCTAGCAGGATCCCAGTGAGACAGGCAGAAACATACTGACATACATGTAAAATTGGGGGTAACATGCCAAGAAAGATGGTACACTTCCCCCCCTTCTACCCCCCCACCCCCCAAAAAAACGAGGGACAATAAGGCTAACCTTACCCAGATGAGTCTTCATTGTCTAAGTGGAAATATCTGGAGAGTCCATCTGCATCGGAGTGGGTACTCCCAGGTCTATGTTCCACTGTATAGTCCATTCCCTGTAGGGAGATGGACTACCTCAGCAATTTAGGGTTTTCACCTTTCATTTGTTTAAGCCATAATAGAGGTTTGTGGTCTGTTTGAACAATAAAGTGAGTCCCAAAGAGGTATGGCCTCAACTTTTTCAAGGCCCAGACAACAGCAAAGGCCTCCCTCTCTATGGCAGAGCAATGCTTTTCTCTAGGGGTCAACCTTCTGCTGATAAAAGCAACAGGTTGATCCTGGCCCTCTGTGTTTAGCTGTGATAGAACTGCCCCTACCCCTAATTCAGAAGCATCAGTTTGTACTATGAATTTTTTGGAGTAACAAGGGCTTTTGAGGACAGGTGCAGAGCACATGGCCTGTTTGAGCTCATCAAAAGCCTTTTGACAGCTAGCTGCCCATAATACCTTTTTAGGCATTTTCTTTGATGTGAGCTCATTAAGAGGGGCAGCTATAGTATATATTCTTGATGAACCTCCTGTAATACCCAGTGAGGCTTAGGAAGGCTCTCACTTGGGTCTGAGTTGTAGGGGGAGCCCATTCCATAATGGTTTGGATCTACCCCTGCAGTGGTGCAGTCTGTTTCCCACCTTCTAGGTGGCCCAGATAAACCACCTTCCCCTGCCCTATCTGGCACTTTGAGGCCTTGATAGTGAGGCCTGCCTTCTGCAGGGCCTCAAACTTTCCAAAGGTGGACCAGGTGATCATCCTAGGTGGAGCTAAAGACAGCAATATCATCTAGATATGCTGCATTAAAGGCTTCCAATCCTTGGAGGACTGTGTTCATCAACCGCTGAAAAGTGGAAGATGCATTTTTCAATCCAAAGGGCATAACTGTGCATTGATAATGCCCCCCAATGGTTGAAAATGCTGTCTTTTGGTTTTGCATCGTCTGATAACTCAATCTGCCAATACCCTGCAGTTAAATCAAAAGTGCTTAGATATTTGGCAGAAGCCTGTGGATCTATCAGCTCATCTGCCCTGGGTATAGGGTGTAGCATCAGTTTTTGTTACTTGATTGAGACCCCTATAGTCCACACAAAACCGCATTTCCTTCTTTACTATGAGTTTTGGGGACAAGCACCACTGGGCTGGCCCAGGGGCTTTCAGAGGGTTCAATCACTCCAAGGTCAAACATTTTCTGTACATCTTGTTTGATACAGTCTCTGACATGGTCAGGCTGTCTATACATTTTACTTTTGACAGGTAAACTGTCTCCAGTGTCAATTGTGTGCTCACACCAGGTAGTTGTACCTGGAACTAGTGAGAAGAGGTCAGAGAATTGTCCAAGCAGATTTATGCAGTTGTCCTTCTGCTCAGCGGTAAGGCAATCTGCCAGTACAACTCCCTCCACTAAGCCATCAGCTTCAGTGGTGGAGAAGAAGTCAGGGAGAGGGTCACCCTCTTCTTCCTGCCCTTCATCTGTGGCCATAAGCAGGGTTAAGTCGGCCCTGTCATAGTAAGGTTTAAGGCGATTGACATGAAGCAACCTCAGGGGGCTTCTGGCAGTGCCCAGGCCCACCAAATAGGTGACCTCACCTTTGTTTTCCACAATTAGATGGGGTCCACTCCATTTGTCCTGGAGTGCTCTTGGTGCCACAGGCTCCAATACCCAAACCTGTCCTGGTTGGTACTGAGTCAGGACAGCCTTCTGGTCATGCCATTGCATTTGGAGCTCTTGGCTTGCCTGAAGGGTTTTTGTGGCATTTTTCATGTACTCAGCCACCCTTGATCTGAGGCCAAGTACATAGTCCACAATGTCTTGTTTGGGAGCTTTTAGAGGTTGTTCCCAACCCTCCTTCACAAGAGCAAGGGGACCTCTTACAGGGTGTCCAAAGAGGAGTTCAAAGGGGCTGTAGCCCACTCCTTTCTGGGGTACCTCCCTATAAGCAAAAAGGAGGCATGGCAACAGGACATCCCATCTCCTCCTGAGTTTTTCAGGGAGTCCCATGATCATACCTTTGAGAGTTTTGTTAAATCTCTCAACCAATCTATTTGTCTGTGGATGATAAGGAGTGGTGAACTTGTAGGTAACACCACACTTCTTCCACATTGCTTTGAGATATGCAGACATGAAGTTATTACCTCTGTCTGATACCACTTCCTTAGGGAATCCCACTCTGGAAAAGATTCCCAGGAGGGCTTTTGCCACTGCAGAAGCTGTAGTGGTCCTTAACAGGATACCTAGTGGCATGGTCCACTACTACTAGGATGAATCTGTTGGAGTGTCAAGGGGGCCAACAATGTCAACCCCTACCCTCACTAAGGGCACCCCAACCACTGGAAGTGGAATTAAGGGGGCCTTAGGTGGGCCACCAGTCTTGCCACTGGCTTGGCAGGTCACACAGGAGCGACAGAACTCCTTTGTGTCCTCTGACATATGAGGCCAGTGAAACAATAGAACAAGTCTGTCCTATGTTTTACTTTGGCCCACATGCCCAGCCAAAGGAATGTCATGAGCCAAAGTCAGAAGAAAGTCCCTATACTGCAAAGGGATGACCAATCTCCTTGCAGCTCCAGGTGTAGGGTCCCTTGCCTCAGTATAGAGAAGGTTGTCTTCCCAATAGACTTTGTGGGTATCAGTGACATTCCCATTTTGCTGTTTGACAGCTTGCTGTCTTAGACCCTCTAGTGTGGGACAGGTCTGCTGTGCCACACTCGGCTCTTCCCTAGCAGGCCCCCCTGCACCCAAAAGCTCAGCAGTGCCAGCTGCCAGCTCCTCTGGTGTAGGTTCTGCATAGGGAGAGGATTCCTCTTCCTCAAAATGGGAATCTTCTGGAGAGGGAGGGATGGTGGGCAAGGTTTTATGCTTTCTACCCCTAGCTTTTGGGAGCACTTGGTCCATTTTTCCAGGATCCAAGTTTCCCTGTCCTCCTTGCTTCTGGGCCTGAGCCCTTTTGAGAGCAAATATATGCCCTGAAATGCCCAGCATTGCTGCATGAGCCTCCAACTCCACTTCAGCCCAAGCTGATGTTTCCAAATAATTTCCTAGTAAGCAGTATACAGGTAAATCAGTGGCTACCACAACTTTCTTTGGGCCAGTAACCCCACCCCCCAGTTGAGATTCACAACAGCCATGAGGTGGCTAAGAGTGTTGTTATGAGCATCAGTCACTTGGTACTGCTAAACAAGTAGGTGTTGTTCAGGGGCAACCATTTTCTCTATCACCATGGTGACACTGGTTCCTGTGTCCCTGTAGGCCTCAACCTCAACACCATTTATTAGGAGTAGTTGCTTGTACTTATCCATATTAAGGGGACAAGCAACTAAGGTGGCAAAGACAATACCACCATCAGAGACTAAAACAGCCTCTGTGGTCTCCCTAACTAGACCAACTCCCACTACATTACCAATGGTGAGCCCAGCTACACTCTTTGTCTGGCTGTTTGTAGTGTTCTTCCCACCACCACTGCTATTCCTATGGGCACTAGTGGACGCAATTGGGGTTGTGGTGGTGGGAGCCTTGGTGTTTTTCTTTGGACAAGTGGGATCACTTGCCCAATGGCCTTTACTTATACATAAATAACACCATGGCTTCTTTTGATTGTGAGAAGAGGATTTGGACCCACCTCCCCCAGAGGATTTTTGTGGGCCTAATGAAAACTCAGAATTCTTTTTGTCTTTGTCCCCACCCTTATCATGAGACTTACCATCCTTCTTCTTGCCATCCTTGTCACCCCCCTGTATGAGCTTTTCTGCTCACTCTTGTTCTGACCCATTTGTCTGCCTTCTTTCCCAATTCTTGGGGAGAGGTCAGATCTGAGTCTACCAAGTACTGATGCAACAAGTCTGACACACAATTATTCAAGATATGCTCTCTCAAAACTAGATTATATAGGCTTTCATAGTCAGTCACCTTACTGCCATGTCACCATCCCTCCAAGACCTTCATTGAACAGTCTACAAAGTATGTCCAGTCTTGAGAGGACTCTTTTCTGGTATCTCTGATCTTTATCCTGTATTGTTCAGTGGTTAAGCCAAATCCATCTAAGAGTGCATCCTTCAAAACTTTGTAATTGTTGGCATCACTCTCCCTGACAGTAAGGAGTCTGTCCCTACCTTTGCCAGTGAAAGATAGCCACAATATAGCAGCCCACTGCCTTTGAGGGACCAACTGTACCATAAAGGCCCTCTCACGTACAGAAAACCACTTGTTAATGTCATCCCCCTCCTTGTAAGGGGGGACAGTCTTATGCAGGTTTCTTGAATCTGTTTCTCTAACAGGATGACTATCAAGATTGCTGCTGTTGCTGCCACCATGGAGATCTAACCCCAACTTCAGTCTTTCTCTCCCTACCTGTAGGGATTCCCCGTCTAAGGCCAACTGTTGCTGCTTTAGACTCAGTCTGCCCTCTTCCAACCTCAGGTGTCTGAGTTCCCTGTCTATGGTGTTATCCTCAGGGTGGGAGGATTGGGAAGTCTCTGATACAGAGGTAATGTGAGAATGTGCAGAAGTGGACCTTTCTCTGGCTACCTGAACCCTAGTGACCTGGCCTTTAGGGGTGAAAGGTGTCCTACTGCTGTGACCCCCTCCCACTACTAGCTTCACTAGATGGCCTGTTAAGTGAAAGGTCTTTGGAAGTACCATCCCCAGAGTTCTCAGGACCCTCCTCTGAATCTATCTGGGCACCTCGCCCCCCCCCCCCCCCGCCCCAACCTCCTGATCCTGGGTTTGACCAGTCTGACTCTGGTCACTTTCAAGGAGAAGGTTAAGAAGGAGATCCTTAGTAGGGTTCTTACCAATCCTCAAACTTCTTTCTATACAGAGACCCCTCATACTTTTAAAGTTTAGATTGGCATAAATTGTCTTCACAACTTTGGGAGTGGCCTCTACTATAGACATGGTGAAAAGAAAGAGGTTAGGGGTAAGAGAAAAAGTATTGAGCTTTCAAGAACGGAGAGAAAAAACTTTTTCAAACTTTTTAAAAAGTTTTTAGAGGGAAAGTAAGACTGTTAAGTTTACTTGTGTATATTTCTAAGTATTAGGAATATGATTTTCTTATGAAAAGCACCAATGACAAAGTGGTAAAGTAGTTACAAGTACTTATCCCACTGCTGCACCACCAATGTAGGAGACTGGCCTGGCTTATAGTGGGTACTAATGGTACTTACACCTTATGCCAGGTCCTGTTATCCCTTATTGGTAGAGTGTAGTAGTGTTCTAGCAGCTTCGGCTGATAGAGGTAGCTATAGCAGAGCAACCAAGGCTGAACTAGGAGACCTGCAAAGCTCATGCAATACCACTTATATCATCTAGGTACTATATCATAAGAAAGACAATACTCATAGGGTCAGATGTAGGAACGATTTTGCATGGCGCAAACTGCGAAATTCACAGTTTGCGCAATGCAAAATGGGCATCGCGATGCACATTCCCATTTTGCGATTTGGTACCGACTCGCAAAATGGGAATGCGACTCGCAAATAGGTAGGGTGTTCCCCTTCCTATTTGCGAGTCGCACCGCGATGCAGAATTGCTTTGTGAACGCGGTCGCAAAGCAATTTGCAGTTAGCACCCATGTGAAGTGGGTGCTAACTCATTCGCAAAAGGGAAGGAGACCCCTTCCCCTTTGTGAATGTCGCCAAAAATATTTTTTCAGAGCAGGCAGTGGTCCAATGGACCACTGCCTACTCTGAAAAAATGAAACCAAATGGTTTCATTTTCCAGAGTGTATTGCAACTTGTTTTCCTTTAAGGAAAACGGGCTGCAATAAAAATAAAAAAAACAGTTTTTTTTAAAAAAGCAGTCACAGACATGGTGGTCTGCTGTCTCCAGCAGGCCTCCATCCCTGTGAGTGCAGGGAATCGCAAGGGGGTCGCAAATTGCGACCCACCTCATTAATATTAATGAGGTGGGTCTTTGCGACCCCCTTGCGATTCGCAGATGGTAAGTAAAACAGTCAGAAAGTAGTGCAAACACTGTAAAATACAATAGGATGCAATAGGCCTAGGGGCAACACAAACTATATACAAAGAAAGTGGAATGCGAACCACAAATGCACCCCTAGGCAAGGCTAATCTGTAGAGGGTCGCTGGGAGTGTGAGAAAACACTAAGGGGGGAAAGGAGATCCCACCCCAAGACACTGGAAAGTAGGAGTAAAGTACTACTATTTCCCCCAAAACACACTAAAGTCGTGATAAAGGATTTTGCAAGGACCACAACAGACTGCAAAGCACTGAAGACGGATTCCTGGACCTGAAGACCTGCAAAGGAAGGGGACCAAGTCCAAGAGTCGCTAAAGTGTCTGGGGGGCAGGAGCCCACTAAACCCCGGATGAAGGTGCAAAATGGCTGCCTCTGGTTGGAAGAAGCTGCAGGATTTGCAACAACGAAAAGAGGTAGGAAGTTCTTCTTCGTGCAGAAGATGTCCCACGGCGTGCTGGAGGATGCAGAGTTGTTTCCTTGGCAAAATACCGCAAACAAGCCTTGCTACCTGCAAGAGTCGCGGTTGGAGAAAAAGGGTGCTGCCCGGGCCCAGGAAGGACCAGGATGTCGCCACTTGGGAGAGGAGACAGAGGGGGCCTTCGGCAACATAGAGAGCCCACGTACAGGAAGGAAGCACCCGCAGAAGTCCTTGAACACGGGTTCAAGAAGACTGAACATGGCGGTCGTCTCAATACTGCAAAGAGAGGTTCCACAACACCGGAGGTCAACTCCAGGAGCTGAGCATTGCAGGACGGAGTGCTGGGGACCTAGGCTCGGCTGTGCATGCAGGATTTCTTGGAAATGTGCACAGAAGCCCTTGTAGCTGCAGATCACACGGTGCACAGGATTACTGTCTGGGGAGGGAAGGCAAGGACTTATCGCCTCCAAATTTGGACAGTTGGACCACTGGATTTGGGTCACTTGGGTCCACCACCTGTGTTCCAGGGGCCACGCTCGTCAAGATGAAAGGGGACCCAGAGTACCGGTGTAGCTGAAGTTTGGTGCCTGCAGGAGCTGGGGGAAGATTCCATCGACCCATGGGAGATTTCTTTGTGGCTTCCAGTGCAGGATGAAGGCAGGCAGCCCCCAGAGCATGCACCACCAGGAAACAGTTGAGAAAGCCAGCAGGATTAGGCGCTACAATGTCACTGGTAGTCTTCTGGCTACTTTGTTGCAGTTTTGCAGGCATCATGGAGCAGTCAGCGGTCGATCCTTGGCAGAAGTCACAGAGGAACCCTGATGAATTCTTGCAAGTCGTAATCTGAGGAACAGCCCACTGGAGAGACCCTAAATAGCCCTCAGAGGAGGATTAGCCACCTAGTCAGCTATGCACCTATCAGGAGGGGTGTCTGACGTCACCTGCTGGCACTAGCCACTCGGAGGCCTCCAGAGTGCCCCCACACCTCTGAAAACAAGATGGCAGAGGTCTGAGACACACTGGAGGAGCTCTGGGCACCACCCCTGGGGTGGTGATGGACAGGGGAGTGGTCACTCCCCTTTCCTTCATCCAGTTTCACGCCAGAGCAGGAACTGGGGGTTCCCTAAACAGGTGTAGACTGGCTTATGCAAGGCAGGCACCATCTGTGCCCTTCAAAGCATTTCCAGAGGCTGGGAGAGGCTACCCCCCCCCCAGCCTTTAACACCTATTTCCAAAGAGAGAGGGTGTAACACCCTTCTCTCAAAGGAAATACTTTGTTCTGCCTTCCTGGGACTGGGCTGCCCAGACCCCAGGAGGGCAGAACCCTGTCAGTGGGGTGGCTGCAACTGTAGCTGCAGAGAAAACCCCAGAGAGCTGGTTCGGCAGTACTGGGGGTCCGTAGTGGAACCCCCAGGATGCATGGACTTGGCTCCCCAATACCACATTGGGATTGGGGGGACAATTCCATGATCTTAGACATGTTACATGGCCATGTTCAGAGTTACCATTGTGAAGCTACATATAGGTATTGACCTATATGTAGTGCAAGCAGGTAATGGTGTCCCCGCACTCACAAAGTCCGGGGAAATGTCCTGAACTATGTGGGGGCACCTTTGCTAGTGGAAGGGTTCCCTCTCACTTAGTAACTTTGCACCTAACCTTCAGCAAGTGAAGGTTAGACATATAGGTGACTTATAAGTTACTTAAGTGCAGTGAGAAATGGCTGTGAAATAACGTGTGAGTTATTTCAGTCAGGCTGCAATGGCAGTCCTGTGTAAGGGTTTGTCTAAGCTCCCTATGGGTGACAAAAGAAATGCTGCAGCCCATATGGATCTCCTGGAACCCCAATGCCCTGGGTATCTAGGTACCATATACTAGGGACGTATAAGGGGGGTCCAGTATGCCAATTGAAATTGGTAAATGTAGTCACTAGCCTATAGTGACAAATTTAAAGGCAGAGAGAGCATGAGCACTGAGGTTCTGATTCGCAGAGCCTCAGTGACACGGTTAGGCACTACATAGGCAAACACATTTAGGCCACAAACTATGAGCACTGGGGTCCTGGCTAGCAGGATCCCAGTGAGACAGGGAAAATCATATTGACATACATGTAAAATTGGGGGTAACATGCCAAGAAAGATGGTACTTTCCTACAGGACCAAACTACCTCAACAACTGCATCAAATGGAACTCCCCTCCGCTCGCCCCAACAGTCAATAGGCAACGTACCCCGAATAAAGAAGTCCTCGGCTGGAGGAAGATGGTTTTCATACCTGGCATCAAAAAGCTGGAACACCTTACCACTGCACCTCAGTCAGTCACCATTGCTGCCTCAGTTGAGGAAGGACCTCAGGACATAGCTCTTCGACTGATTTGTGAGGTCACCCCTCAGAACCTTGAGACCCTGTTGGTGAGTAGTGTACTATACAAGACTGTGAGTGATTGATCGATTGATTGATTGATTGAAGATAGTGAGTAAAGCCTGCCTGACCAGAATAGTATGTTTGTCTAACATGTATTTGATTGCTTTTTCAAAAAAGATGACGGAATTTAACTGCAATTTTTAAATAAGCCTAGACATATTTAAACATTGCCAACTTAAAAGAATAATTGGAAAAAACTCGGGGGAGACGATGATTTCTTCCCCTCCCCCCCTTCCCCACACCCTGACCCCCCTGCCCACACCTGGTTGGGGGGGGGGGGGGGGTCATAAAAAAGTTTGAAGACCACTGGTCTAGAGTGAATTCACAAACAGTCCAACTGTCAGTCTGACCCAGACGTGGATTTAGAAGCCAAGCAGAGGCACAGAATAATTAAGCAAGAAAATGTTGACTTTTTAAAAGTGGCATTTTCAAACTGACAATCTAAAAAACAACTTTACCAAAAGATGTATTTTTAAATTGTGAGTTCAGAGACCCCAAACTCCACATCTCTATCTGCTGCCAGTGGGAAACTTCACTTAAAAGATATTTAAAGGTAATCCCCATGTTAACCTATGGGAGAGATGGGCCTTGCTATAGTGAAAAACAAATTTGGCAGTATTTCACTACCAGGACATGTAAAACACACCCGTACATGTCCTACCTTTTAAATACACTGCACCCTGTCCATGGGGCTATCTAGGGCCTACCTTAAAGGGTGACGTACCTGTAGTAAACGGGAAGATTTGGGCCAGGTCGAATTGGCAGTGAATAACTGCACACACAGACACTGCACTGGCAGGTCTGAGACATGTTTACAGGGCTTCTTATGTTGGTGGCACAATCAGTGCTGCAGGCCCACTAGTAGCATTTGATTTACAGGTCCTGTGCACCTTTAATGCACTTTACTAGGGACTTACTAGTAAATCAAATATGCCAATCATGGATAACCATTCATATTCACAATTTACACAGGGAGCATTTTCACTTTAGTGCTGGTCAGCAGTGGTAAAGTGCCCAGAGTACCAAAAAACAGCAAAAACGAAATCCAGCACACAGTCAAAAATACAGGAAGCAGAGGGATAAAGATGCCAGGGATACCAGGTCTAATAAACATCAAAAGACGGTAATTTGTGAAATTGCCTTGATCACCCACATAAGAATCATAAATCTGTGTAGTCATAAAATAGCTCGCCTTCTTCATTATTTTGAGATTGCATTATGTTTCACTGTATTTTTAGAGCGGGGCATAGAGACCGCTTTAGTTGTTTTGCCAGCCTTTTGTTTTCCTCACCAATCATAATATAATTACATACATATACACATACGCAGAATGGTCTCTGTCAGCTCTCTTAATCCAGTGATCTGTTGAGTATAATTCACATATTACTCCTGGCCAACACAGCATTCAACATGGGGCAGTGGGACAGCCTCTTCATTCACTGGCCTCCTTACATTTTGTGTGATAGAATTTGAGCTCATCATATGTGCACAGCTGCCTGAAAAAGAGTGCATTTCAATGCCAGGGCAGGTTATTTTTACATTTTGTTTACATGTTTGAAGTTTTGTTTGCATATTACATATGCACATATTTGCAAGAAAGAAAAAACTTCAGGTTTACCAAGATCAGGCGTATTGGCGTTTATATTGCTCGTTTTTAAAAAGTAGGCAGTTTCAAAGGAGTGAAAGAAAGTCAAAATCACAGTGAGGGTATATGAAAGAGTTATATCTAGTGCAAATTATTAAAGTGTTAACTGTGTACTTTTGACTCTGGGACTAGCCACCACTGAAAGTGCCAAGAAACAGATGGTTACGAGGCTTGTGATTCCTCATCCACTTGGCTAGTGGGTCTGAAAACCAATCCAACATTGCCAGTGTACTTTGCTAAATGAACGTTAACATGGATATCTGAAAATGATTGCAGTGTCTCAAATGTTAAATGTGTCAATGTGAGAAAATAAAAGTTAAAACATAATCTAAAATATTGTGATCCGCACCGCCAGCCCAACTAGCCTTTCAGCCCTTTTGTATGAGAGGCCGCAGTTCTCAGACAGCAAGATCAACATGCAGCTCAGCTCCTCCAGCAGCTTGTTCATGGTGGGGGCTATGCCCTTCCTATCCTTTCTACCACAAACACACCATCCACATCATCAGTGTTGCTGACTGAGGAGCATCTGTCCATCTAATGCAGGAAGTGCAGACTCTTTTGACTAAAGGGGCTGTAAAGTAGGTTCTGGCCTCTGAAATTGGAACTCAGTGTATTCTGTTTCCCTGTGTTGAAGAAGGGTGGTGGCCTTTGTACTCTGTTAGCTCTTCGCCTTTTCAGTGCCTTTATATGGAAGGACGTATTCAGCATGCTAATCCTGATGTTTCAAACTAAGTCCTGGATACCAACAGATGACTCTGAGACCCTTGGGGTTGTTGGCCTCCTGCATCCAACTAGTCAAACACACCAGGTGGCCCATGCAGGCTTTGCTGTTGGACCTTAAATCCTTGTGTACACAACATCTAGGAAATCTGCTGGATTGTATCCAAATTTAAAAGGACACTGCCAAAGATCTGCAGTGGTGGCAACTTGACTCTATTGAGCCAGTGGTAGTCCCCTCTCCTTACCCCACCCTGAGTGACAGTGGTCATAGCACACAACAAATTGACCCTTTACAGCAAAACAAAGTTGTCTGAAGTTTTATTATTTGTTCTGTCATTAGCCCAGCAAGGACTTTGTTTGGGCACTGTTGAGGGCTACTTATTAGCTCTTTCTGCTTTTTTTTCAGCTGCCAGATCAGCGTTTCTTTCTTAAACTACCTGCTACGATGGGACTTTTGAAAGGTTTCCAGCATTTGTTTCCACCAAAACGCTTTGTAATGCCTCAGTGGGACTTGAACTTAGTCCATACTTTCTTGATGTGCATCTCTTTTGAGCTGCTGAACAATTGTCCCTTAACAATTCTGACCTTGGAAACAGTTTTTTTTATTGCCATTACATAGGTCAGATGTGTGAAAGAACTTCAAGCTCTTTCTGTCAATTCACAGTGTACTACCTTCTTTCTAGATAAGTTGGTCTTGATGACTCAGGTGTCAGTTCTACCGAAAGTGGTTATTCCTTTTCATTATCAGGCAGGCTGTCACCCTTCCGGCATTCTTTGCTCCATCTCACACCTCTAAAGAGGAAGGGAGACTCCATAATTTGGACCCTAAACAAGCATTGGGCTTTTTTCTCAATCGTATCAAGGAACATTGTGTCGACGACTAGCTCTTTGCAGGGTTTCCAGAACAAAGAATTGCAAAGCAGTGCAAAAATGGACCAGCTCTTGATGGGGTGTTCTCTGCTTAAAGATCTGCTATGCACTAGCGAAGAAGCAGACACCAGAAGACTCTGGGCGTATTTCACTTGGTTCAAATCTGCTACCACTCTGTTAGCTTTCGCAGTGTCAGTCCTGGATATCTGTCTGGCAGCTATGTGAGCTTTGCTACACATGTTCACTAAACACTACTGCCTTGACAGTCAGGTCTGTCGAGAGGGGCATTTTGCCTGCTCAGTACCGCAGGACTGTTTGGTCTGAGCCAGTTCACAGACACCACTTGTGGGAGGTACTGTTATGTTACTTATTCACAAGGTGAGGATTCTGCAGTTAGAAGTATCCACCAGAAGAAAAACTTACTCTCTGTAACAGTCTTTCTAGTGGATACCCTTTATAACCTCGGATTTTTCACTGACCCTCCCAACGTTTTTCAGTCTAAAAAGATCCTCATTCTAGAGATCTGCACACTGGTCTTCTCAGTTTGTTCTAGGGGTACAGACAGCTTAGAAGGCAACTTAAGTCAGCATGCATGTGTGGTGCTGTTATGCTCATCACTTCAGAGTGGAACAACGTTTATACCGAACCGCACAACGTCATCTGTTTGCATGCAGGAAAACTGCTCTAAAAGTTTCCGCATCCGGTCTGAAGCCTGGGGAATATGTACATGGGGAGACACCAACCAGAAAGATTCTTATCAAAGGTAAGTAAGTTGCTGTTTACAAGCAAGATGTTAAAAATGTAGTATAAGAAACACTGAGCACTCTGAGCAATGATGATGTGACCTGGGTTGAGTATGAGCCAGATTTCTGAAACTGTGAAACATACCCTTTCTGCCTACCCCGAAGCAGTTGTGAAAAAAGCCTTCTCTGCAGAAACTTCCAAGCAAATAATTTTGCTGCAGGAAAATTTCGAGCACATTTCAGTTTATCTTTAAGAAATAAAATCCACAGGATCATTTTGGCCTTTGCACATACCCCCACAGAATATGCTTAGATGCCATCAAGTCATTAATAGGGAGATACAACATTTCAAAAGTGAATTAAAACAGGATAATCTCCTACCCCACATATGTACCATCATCCCTGAGCAAAACTCTGTCTTGGTGTATTCAGGTGGGAAAATAACATCAACCTTGATTCCTTATTACTTCTGAGACTATTCTGAAAGATATTTATTGATCTGAAGGTGAAAAAGATTAGGTATTCACTCCGAACACATGTGATCAACTGCATTGGGGTTTACTGTCAAAAACAGAAGGTTTGGATACATCTGTGTATGTACAGTATGCCATTTGCTCTAGGTGTTTAGAAATGTGTCGTTTTCTGTGCTGATTATCATTGCAATGATGTGTTGCAAGCACATTTCAAGACCCTTTATACTGTTGCATGTTGGGTCCTTTGTAGTTATCGGATGCCTTGCTTGGGCTGTCCTGTGCAACCACCGATACAGTAGTTACGGCCAGGTGCTACAAGGGACTATATAATAAATCACTCTATTTAACCATTTTAATTTCATTATTAAGAAACTTGAAAGGAAAGTAGAGTATTGCAGATTTGAACTGACAATAGAACAATGGAGTATCACAACCATAGGGGGTAAAGGAGAAGAGAAGTTGGCAAGTCCAGCACGTGAATGCACGTGACATATGGCAGTGGGCCATCAGAAGACGGGCATATCTTGGGTGAATGTATGCCAAGAGAAAAATACAGTGTGGCAGAAATGCTCACGTATTGAAGTTAGATGAATAATTTTTAGACATAATTTTCCAGAACTGGGACCTTTTCTCACATGGATTAATTTGTTAACTGAGTAAACAATACTTTCATTACAAATGCATGTCCTCTTACCACAGGTCAAAAGGCAATGTTCATTGATACAGTATATTTGCATTAAATTGGAAGAGGTTTACTGCTGGGTTCATAAAAACACAGAAGGCATTCTTTGCAGTTATTATGCAGGATAGTTTAGAATATTTACTACATTTAGTATATTACAAACAAATGTGCACCTCAATTGAATTACATCTAGTAACCCTGGCAGGGTACACAAAGAGAAAAAAATAAATGTCCTATGTAGAAAGCAGTGAGGCGGAGAGCAACATTATTCACATAAGAAAGCAGAATAATAGGTTTTTTTTTCATGTATTGGTACCATGCCTTTAACAGATACATAAGTATCTTCACAGCTGTGATCACTAAACAATTATTTATGTATTAATCAGAAAATCTTATAATATTGACATTCAAGCAAGGCAAGAGGCAGTAGTAGGACAAACAAAAAAAGTCTCATGCTACATCAGGTATACTCCTTTCTCGCTAGCTAATCTACAGTAGATTCATATTGGAAAATAAACCATTGAATTACATGTAACAGTGTTTGCAGCTCTACTCTATGAAAGTCATAGGCACATTTTTCCAACTCCCCATTCAGGTAGTGTGTTAGTTGATATTATTATTGCAGTGTTCTCATTACTACCTAACGCTGTATATAGTGGAATGGAAAAATACTTTCTTAAATTGGTGTTGATAGGTGTTGTGGGTATCATGCCACAGCGAGCCTTATGAGACAATTCTGTATTCTGCAACTAACTTATAAAGTTTTACTCAAATACATGATTCTGGTTGAAGCCCAACCACTAGATGTCAGAATTGTGCCTCACATATTCTTGAGTAAAGCGTCAAGCTATAAAGCTATTGTTTCTAATAACATGTTTTTTTTTTTCCAGTATGTTGGTTCAAAGGCATGGAGAAGGAAACAATGAGGGAAAACAATGGGGCAGAAAGTCGTTGCCTCCTTCAGTGAATAAGGGAGTCTCAGATTTTAGTGCAGTAAGACACAAACGTTGGAACTAGGAAAATCCCACAATAGTATTCCACCATTATTCACTTCTTGTAGACTTACTGCCAGTGTACCACTTATGCATGGGTTAGGGAATTAGGTGCTGGATGGGGCAAGGTTATAGGACCATCCTCTTCACCCAGTCTTCCAATATGGTGCTTTTGCCATAGAAAAAACAACCAATAAAGATGAATTTAGATATCAGGGCTGAATCCAGGACCTTATGTCCTTGATACAGCATTGCTTGCTGACGCTTGGCATTGGATCCGATGAAGCTTTCAGCTGCACTGCTTCGTGGGGCGTGGCAGCACTGTGTTGGGTCCAAAGAAGCCCTCCTGTAGAAACTTCACAGCTCCTTGGGGCTCCGGGTCACTCTGTGTTGGGTCCAGTGAAGCTTTCAGGCAGGTTGTGCACAACTTTATGGTGCTTGGCGTTGGATATGGTAAGGCTTTCGTTTCAGAGCAGCATTGCTTTGTGGGCCTTGCATCTGATATGATGAAACGTTCAGTTAGGCAGTGAGGAGTACACTCTAATGCCTGCCAAAGGGCCCATGATCTGAGTCGGTGGGTGGTGCACTTCTTAAGGATCAGGTAACACTCTAGCAGAGGCCAGCAGCTGGGCTCAGCGAGGTCCAGGCAGGTCTTGTTGGTGCTGGTCAGCTAGGCAGTTGCAGGACAGGCCTCTGGAAGGTTCTTGTGCCCCTCTAGCTCAAACAAACTGGAGGTCAAGCAACTGACCATTGGAGTTAAATACATGAATTAGGTATAAGACAGTTTTACCATGTTTCAAGGAGAGAACACACGCACTTTAGCACTGATTAGTTGAGTTAGGAGCTCACTGAGTCCTAGTGTCAACAAAACCTAGTTCAGCAAAGTAAGAAGAAGAAAGCAAAACATTTGGGAGACTACCACACCAAGGATGTCAGATCTAACAGATGCAGATACTCTGAGGTGTCCGCAGCCCACGGATTAAGAACCACTGCCTTAAAAAATAGACAAGATTCATTGTCTTAGTATATTTACTTTCCTTTCAAAAACTAGGAAATCCCATGATGCCTTGTTCTAGATAAGTGTTTGGAAAAAATGTGTTCATATAGAGAAGTACTTCTAAATTCATATGGAAATTGGATGGCAATTAGAAATGTGTTAACTGTGTTAAATGTTTTGCTTTCTTGAAAATCAGAAAGTGTTAAGCACCTGGGGGTCTTCTGTTTCGTGACAGGGTAATTCAACTACCAGAAATGCCAGCATGCTAAACGTAGCTAGCAACGTTTACTTTTAGCTAAATTGCTTGAGCATGACAGGACAGCGTAAATTATTGATTAATGTATTTGCCTTGTTAGCAGTCATGATTTTTTTCTATTATGATTGTATCCCTATATGCCAGTAGTGATAGTGTCTGGAGGCAATTGTTTGTTTGTATTGTCTTTAACCCTTTCACTGCTGAGGCTGTTGCTCAACCCTCCCTTCCGCCCTCCCCCATCACACACACACAAAGTTCTGAGCCTGTGTTTTTTTTCTTTTTTATATTTGGGGCGCTTCCTATTTAAAGCCTTCTTAACTTTTTTCCACAAAAGGTACTGTGAGAAAATGTGTACCCTTTTACCCACATATTAGGGATTGTAATGGTACCCAGTGTTTGTGGGTTTCCTTGAAAAAAAGACAAAATGTAGTAGCATTTTCTTTAAAAAAGGGAAAAAGTTCAGTTTTTTTTTTCTAATAATTACATGAACAAAAGACTCGCTTTGCTAAAATCACCCTATTCCCTGCTCTCAGAAACAGACAGGATTGTGAAGAAGAAAAAATAAAAAGTAGTGGTCGACAGTTTTTAGCTGTCGATAGATGAAAGCTTACCAAAAACCTAGCCCATCCTTTGCTTACCATTGTTTGGCCTTATTGTGACTTTCATTTGCTTGCTTCTTGTTTGATGGCTTGCCTTACTCTTCTTGTGGTGGTTCCACCTCTAGAGTGAAATCTCTTTACCATCCTCTCAATTGGATGAATTGTATCATTCCGCTGCTCACAATTTGAGAACTACTTTATTTTATTTTCCGTTCAGTACTCCAAGAGAGTACATGTGTTTACTTGCCCTCTCCCTCATAAGATACTTCACCCCTCAAATACTCACCCCCAGAACTCTTTGTTGCTCCCCTCCCATCATAGTTTGTCTGTAAAAGCACAACAGGTATATTTTTTTCCACGATATGTCTAAACAGAAGCCTTGCTTTTCTTTTATCCGCTACAGTGCACATATTGCACAAAAGCTTAGGCCTTGCCACAGAAACCCCTTTATGAAGCTGTGGAGGGGCCAGCTGCTGCATCCACTCAGCTGGTGTTTGAGGCGAAGGTTTTATTAGCATGATGGAAATTGTCCACCTGCTGGAGGGCTACAGCCCTATTTCCTAGGCTGGAGACATTTTCAGTGTTGAATCCTATGGAGGTTACATGTGGCCTTGGCACTCGTTTTTCTTTAAGCTTCCTTACTCTTTTTTTTAATACTATTCAGTTTCCTGAGAGACAAGTATTTGAAAAATAAATCATGCCGTTTGTAAAGGTTGAAAATATTAATTTCAGTGTACAATTTTGAGATACTTTGAGATATGTGTTTGCTATTCCTCCTGTATTTTAAAAGTTGTTTTCTTTTACTTTAAAAAAATACAAAATAACAATGCCTTACAAACAAAAATTTGCAAAGACTTTGTTTGACACTATCATTATAAAGGCGAGGCCTATTGACTTTGCCAATACTTGCTCCTATTTGTTTGTGGTTTCTACCTTCTTGCAGTTTGTAGTGGAAACAGGTATATAACCCATATGTGAACTGGGAAAGCTACATTACTGAAAAGTAGATAACATTTTGAAATAATAAAATAATTATTTGTGTAGATTGATCATGGTTTTCCCTAGCAAATGAATTGTTGAAATTAAACAAAAATAGGTAAAAATATAAATGGGGGACAGCGTTTTCCTCTGTAACTTTTTGTCCCAATATTTGATGCACAAAAGTAATGTATCGTTAGACCTGCCAGACTCTTTTGGTCGCAGAGATATATAGAGGTTGTTAGTTGTCTAAAACCATATGATTCCTAAAGCCAGCTACTGAGCTGCAGTTTTATTTTCCATTGTGAACCAACCATGCATCACTTCACATGGTAAAATCTAATGAATGAAAAATGAGTATGAAGGATACAGAGCTTAGGAATAGTTGTTATTTGTGCAACTCCAAATTTGGGGTTATCTATACTATCTTGTGATTTAGAGAACATTTTACAAAATGCGTTATTTCTTACACCATGGCTTACATTTGGAAGACAACAATGAAGAGAAGTTCAATTGACATTAATAACTGTTCTACTATTCTGTGTTCCCTCACTTCTCCTATGAAAAACAGTACCCCACTTTTGTGGCTGGCCTGTCTCTTGTGAACAAAAAAGCCCCCAGAATGCAATCTGGATACTTAATGTTTTGCCTTTAAAATTGACCCATTTGGGCAATGTGTGTGGGTAGATGTGGTATTTGGCCCTGGCCGCGCCCCCTCAGCCTCCTTCCCTCACCCCCAGAAAAAAGGAAAATGCTATTGTTTCTTATTCAATCCCCCTGTGGCATCTGCCTCTAATCAGAAGAACACCCCCACCCCCAAAAAAAGGACTTTCCCTGGTGACTAGTGTGGATTCCTGAGCAGAGGTTCATTTGGGAGAGGCACCGCTGGAAAGGGAAGACTCTCCTCTTCACAGCTGTGCCTCTCCCTTGTTCCACAGTGCCTGGGACCTTAGGGGGAGGTGGCTACTGTGGGTTGTAAAATCCCACCATCGTCATGCCTCTCCCCTTACCTTTGTCAGTAGTCGTGCCGTCTGGTGGGTGAATGACTTCCCCACCCCACGGAAGCAATTCCGCATTAGTCTCATATGTGTTTTTTTAGTTGGTGAAAGCCTGGGGAGAGCACCAGGGGTTCCCTTATGCGCCCAATGAGGATGATACATTCATGCTGTTACCTCAGCAATGCGGAGGACGTGAACGCCCAATGCCTTTGTATTGAAGGTTGGGTTAAGCGTTTACTCATTCTTAAGACAAAAAGAGAGCGAAATGGGTGAATTCAAGAAGAGTGGAAGGGTAGACTGGTTATGTAGCGGTATAGAGTGCATGCCTGTCTTTGTTGCTGTAAGTGCTGTAGACGTTGTGACAGCGTGCCTCTGGGATGAATACGATGGATGTGCAGGTAAAGTGATTGTGACAGTCTGCCACTGCAGCTGGTACAGATGGTGCCACAGTCATTGTTCGTGTGGTGAAGGAGTTTCACAGATACAGAGATTATGTGTG
Organism: Pleurodeles waltl; assembly: GCF_031143425.1. Classification (NCBI taxonomy): domain Eukaryota; kingdom Metazoa; phylum Chordata; class Amphibia; order Caudata; family Salamandridae; genus Pleurodeles; species Pleurodeles waltl. The sequence continues at coordinate 186,204,379 of NC_090442.1, forward strand.
TCTTTGCCTCTGGAGTAGTGCGAATGATGCACAGGTACAGACAGTGGGATAGTTGTGGGCTTTTAATTTGTTATGAGGGATGCACAGGCCTAGGTGGTAATAAGGTTTCAGTGAGAGTGATATGGCATTGGTTAGGCCCAGGGTCAGAGGTCACTCAAGATGTGGGATGGGGTTATGCAGTTTAAGTGATGCACAGGTACACAGGTCGCCTCGTTGGTGCTGTGGCTTCAGGGACGCACAGCTGGACATTGCCTCTGTGTAGGCTTCCCCTGGGGATAATGATGTATTTAAGTTATGCGTAGTCTCAGAGGCTTAGCCGGAAAAGTTTCAGTGATACGCAGGTAAAGAGATTGCCTCTGTGTCATCTAGTACTGGTTACGCACAGGTACAGAGGTTGTCTGTGGCCTGGTAAAGTTTCAGTGATGCACAGGTATAGAGATTGCCCCGGGTAACACAGTTTCGGTCATGCACCGGTGCAGAGGTTTCCTGTGTGGTTATACATTTTCAATGGTGCACAGCCACAAAGGCTGCCCCTGGGCTGATATAATTTCAGTGATGCACTGGTACAGACATTGCCCCTAGATGACAAGGTTTCAGTGCTGTACAGGTACAGAGATTGCGTGTGCGGCGATAGAATTTCAGTGATGTACACCTACAAGGGCTGCCCTGGGGGTGATGGCTTCACTGCTGCGCAGGCGCAGAGGCTGCCTCTGGGGGGGAGGCACAGACTCTGCTCCTGTGGCTACAGTTTCAGTGATGTACACCTACAAGGGCTGCCCTGGGGGTGATGGCTTCACTGCTGCGCAGGCACAGAGGCTGCCTCTGGGGGGGAAGGCACAGACTCTGCTCCTGTGGCTACAGTTTCAGTGATGCACACCTACAAGGGCTGCCCTGGGGGTGATGGCTTCACTGCTGTGCAGGCGCAGAGGCTGCCTCTGGGGGGAAGGCACAGACTGCTCCTGCGGCTACAGTTTCAGTGATGCACAACTACAAGGGCTGCCCTGGGGGTGATGGCTTCACTGCTGCGCAGGCGCAGAGGCTGCCTCTGGGGGGGAAGGCACAGACTCTGCTCCTGTGGCTACAGTTTCAGTGATGCACACCTACAAGGGCTGCCCTGGGGGTGATGGCTTCACTGCTGCGCAGGCGCAGAGGCTGCCTCTGGGGGGGAAGGCACAGACTCTGCTCCTGTGGCTACAGTTTCAGTGATGCACACCTACAAGGGCTGCCCTGGGGGTGATGGCTTCACTGCTGCGCAGGCGCAGAGGCTGCCTCTGGGGGGGAAGGCACAGACTCTGCTCCTGTGGCTACAGTTTCAGTGATGTACACCTACAAGGGCTGCCCTGGGGGTGATGGCTTCACTGCTGCGCAGGCGCAGAGGCTGCCTCTGGAGGGGGAGGCACAGACTGCTCCTGTGGCTACAGTTTCAGTGATGCACAACTACAGTCGCTGCTCCTGAGATGACACCATTTCAGTAATAGACCAGCACAGAGGTTGCCTCGGTATCACGTGGTGTCTAAAATACATGGATCCGGAGGTTACCTATTGGGTAACGGGTATGCACAGGTGAAGAAGTTTCCTCTGGCTTGATACAGTTTCAGTGATGTACAGAGGTTGTTTATGGTATGATACAGTTCCTGTGAGGTTGCCCCTAAGGGCGATGCTTTATCAATGACCCCGGTAGAGAGGTTGTGGCAGGGGTGACACATTTTCAATGACTCACAGGTACAGGTCTTCTTTGCTGATAGATCTGTAGATTATCTGTTATTTACAGATGCAGGGCTTGTATCTGGAGGGTGTTGCTGTACCATTTGGGCACAAATGTAGGGTTTTCCCTGGGAGGTCATGCTTCTGTCAGTTTTCCCCAGGGGGTAATTCAGCTTCAGTGATGCACATGTGACATGGGGTTGGTTATGCTCTGGTGCAGAGTTTGTGCCAGGGTTAATTCAGTTTCAATGATGCACAGGTGACAGGCGGTTGGTTATGCACTGGAGGGTCACACTATCTGTTGGGCACAAGTGCACACGTTGTCCTTTGGGGTCATGTATGTATTAGTTATGCATTGCTGCAGCGGTTGCCTCTGGGGGCCATGCTTGCAGCAGTCATGCATAGGTCACAGGGGATTAGGTATGCACAGGTGCAGAGTTTGCCCCAGGGGTTATTTCAGTTCAATGATGCACAGATGACAGGGAATTGATTGTGTGTGACACACAGGTACAAAGGTTGTTGGAGAGGGGGGCACATCTTAAATGACTCACAGGGTCAGAGGTTTCCTCTCTGGTGACAGCTTATCTGCTGGTTACACGCACAGAGATTGGCTCTGGAAGGTCATGCTGTATCGGTTGACAGGTCGATAAGCTGACCCTGGGGGTAAGGGTCACTTTCTCGTATGCGGAGGCACAGATCCCGGGTGAATCTCAGCAGCCTGTTGCTACAAGAGAGCTAAGTAACTGGTCCTAATAGGGAGCGGATTCGTCACGTGCTATTACTACACACATTGTGTTTCATACAAGGTGGATTTACTGGCTCTTCGTTGCAGTAATCACTAATAAGCTCGGTTTGCTGCTCATTAACGTTGGAATGTTTCATGTAAATGCCCAGTAACAAGCTGAGCTGTGTAGTCATAAACACGTGCATGCATCATTCTTCAGCTCAGGGCTGCCTGTGCAGGTGTTGGCGCCATGTTTGCCTGATTGCGACCCACTGCACCACACGTACAAGGAACAGCTTGCTGTTGTGAGGCAGCACCATGGATACAGCACTCACTGTAGTGAAACCTTGCAACTATCAAGGATGTCCCTACTGTCCTGTCTACTTCCTGTGACTGCACTCTGAGACTGAAGCGGCAGATATTTGGGACCTGTCCAAGCTCCCCAGGCAAGAGAATGGGCACACCAGTACGTTTAGCATTTCTGCGGTGTACACACAGCGATCATACAGGTGCTTACGCACACAGACCAACAGACATAAAGCACCAATGTTTACGGAACAAAGATATACAGTCAGCCACCTTTGCACACAAGTAGATCTGCCTTAAGTGTGTCAGCAGATATGCAGGCACCCGTGTGTACAGATCAGTAGAACCACGGGCACTGTATGCACAGCCCGGCAGATAACACCATCCACACACACACACCAAAAGATATCCAGGCAACAAGGCACACAGTACGGTTCATCTAAAGGGTTAAGCCTATATAACCCTCTGGAGCCTGGGCTGTGTTACAGCACAATACTGAGCAAAGGGAGCTCTAGCAGGATAGATTCAATAACCTAGTCACCCAACACCGCATTCATTATTATTGATGAAACAAAGAACAATTACAACTTATTATTTAAACATTTTTCCATACATGGCGGTGTTAGTGTGTTATATGTAAAGCAGGGGCATCGCTACTGTACAGAGCAAAACAAGTACCATAGGGAACAAGATGAAGCATTTGCTATTGACTCTATTTTAATAGGCAAAGGGTGAAGTATAGTATATGTGCAAAAACCAACGCATGCGTAATCCTTCCTGAATGTACAATGGATTGGGGTAGACGGTCTACTCCAGTTGTACGTGAAAAAGGGATGCAATATTAACATCAAATCCATCATTAACCTCTCAGATAATTCACTTAGACTGGCTGACAACAGACTTGCAGCTAACAATAAATACAGACCAACAAACAGGCATGCAGCTGCTCGCGCAGTAACCGACATAAAAGCACACACACCCCGAACACGTGCCGACATCACACACAAGTTGTGGGAGCAGGTGTGTCGACCACGGACAGGGACAAAATATCAAAGGTGCACATAAAAAGAAAGCAAATATTCAGTCCTACTCAGCACTCATCTGGTGATAGATTATACATATAGGCACAATGCGTGAACGGGGGAACAAGCAGAGGAACTAAGATAATACTTCTACAGATATCCTTCGATATACATAAGACACCAACACACTTATGGACACCTAGCCACTCAGACTAACAACAGGACAGACAACATGCATGCACAAAGAACTAAACATTCTTTCAGCCACAGCATATAAAGACGCACGGACAACACATGCTTAGTTCATTTTTTAATGTTTTGTCTCACTCGTCCCTACCCCGCTGGCCCCAAATTGCGCATCATAAAATATTTAAAAAAAACCTAAGCACTTAAGGACGGATAGGGACAAAGAAAGAGGTGTAGGGAAGGGTAACGCCTACTAACAAACCTAAATACACTTCTGCACGCACGCTTTCAGATGTGCACGCGCTATTGCACACTGATCACCGCACGCATTAACCATGCAAATGGAGGCACCTAAGCACACACAGCTCACATATACAGGCACATAAGACTGGATGGAAAAAGAGTATGAGGAGGGGGGTTAATGCATAGAACAGAGAAATCACTTCTAATAATAGAATACCTCAATGCCCATCCAATCTTTGCCTCCTTTGGATTATTAACCACTATTTAACAACACAGTGCCCTCTGCATACCCATTCCATCCTTAACATCGTTAGTATAATGATACTCATGGAGTACTTTAGTTTTGTTACTGCATCTCTCTTGTGCTTATAAGTGAAACACTTGGGGCTGCTAAATAGCTGCATGTTGTGTATCCAGTATTTCTTTTTACAAAACATTGTTGTGGGCTATGGTGATTTAATGGGTACAATTCCAGCAACCTAACGCTACAGCTCCTTGGATTTATTGATGTGTGACAAATATATGGTAATGTGTTATTAACCCAGCATTTCCTTTCCCAGGCTTTCATTCCTATGCAAAATGTGTTTGATGTAGACATTTTAACTTGTGTTGCTTTTTCTGCTCTCTTAGTAATTAAATGTTTCCTGTTAGCATTTTGCAGCAGACTAGATTAAAAAGGAAAATTGCTACATGATTGATTTTCAGTCGTATTGGCTTTTAAGCTTTTTATCAGTCTGTCATTAGATTTCCATTCAGACAGCTGGGCTCATGCAAATCGTTATTTTATTTGAACATTAAATACAAAAGAAAAACTAAGCTGGCTTGATCTCAATTACCTTTTTCAGTCCGGTAATGAAGTGAATCAAATGCTTGGCCTAAACTGGTTGCTATGAAGACTTTATTTTCCTTTTAACAAGTGTGCCCATGTATAGGAGGCTGGCCTGGTTTGTAGTGGTACCAAGGGGTACTACACTCTGCACCAGGTCCAGTTATCCCTTATTAGTGTAGAAGAGGTGTCTAGCAGCTTAGGCTGATAGAAAAGGGTAGCTTAGCAGAGCAGCTTAGGCTGAACTAGGAGACGTGTAAAACTCCTACTATACCACTGGTGTCATATGCACAATATCATAAGAAAACACAATACATAGATATACTAAAAATAAAGGTACTTTATTTTTATGACAATATGCCAAAAGTATCTCAGTGAGTACCCTCAGTATGAGGATAGCAAATATACACAAGATATATGTACACAATACCAAAAATATGCAGTAATAGCAATAGAAAGCACTGCAAGCAATGTACAGTCACAATAGATTGCAATGAAAGCACATAGGTATAGGGGCAACACAAACCATATACTCCAAAAGTGGAATGCGAATCACGAATGGACCCCAAACCTATGTGACCTTGTAGAGGGTCGCTGGGACTGTAAGAAAACAGTGAGGGTTAGAAAAATAGCCCACCCCAAGACCCTGAAATGTGGGTGCAAAGTGCACCTAAGTTCCCCAAAGAGCACAGAAGTCGTGATAGGGGAATTCTGCAAGGAAGACCAACACCAGCAATGCAACAACGATGGATTTCCGGACGAGAGTACCTGTGGAACAAGGGGACCAAGTCCAAGAGTCACGATCAAGTCGGGAGTTGGCAGATGCCCAGGAAATGCCAGCTGTGGGTGCAAAGAAGTTGCCACCAGATGATAGAAGCTGTGGATTCTGCAAGAAAGAAGAGGGCTAGAAACTTCCCCTTTGGAGGATGGATGTCCCACGTCGTGAAGAAGCTTGCAGAGGTATTTCCGTGCAGAAAGACTGCAAACAAGCCTTGCTAGCTGCAAGGGTCGCGGTTAGGGTTTTTGGATGCTGCTGTGGCCCAGGAGAGACCAGGATGTCGCCAATTGCGTGAGGAGACAGAGGGGGCATCCAGCAAGACAAAGAGCCCACTCAGAAGCAAGCAGCACCCGCAGAAGTGCCGGAACAGGCACTACGAAGAAGAGTGAACCGGAGCTCACCCGAAGTCACAAAAGAAGGTCCCACGACGCCAGAGGACAACTCAGGAGGTCGTGCACTGCAGGTTAGAGTGTCGGGGACTCAGGCTTGGCTGAGCCAGAGCAGCTGCAAATCACGCGGTACCCAGCAATGCAGTCTAGCGTGGGGAGGTGAGGACTTACCTCCAGAAAACTTGGACTGAAGAGTCACTGGACTGTGGGAGTCACTTGGGCAGAGTTGCTGAGTTCCAGGGACCACGCTCGTCTTGCTGAGAGGGGACCCAGAGGACCAGTGATGCAGTCTTTTGTTGCCTGCGGTTGCAGGGGGAAGATTCCGTCGACCCACGGGAGATTTCTTCGGAGCTTCTAGTGCAGAGAGGAGGCAGACTACCCCCACAGCATGCACCACCAGGAAAACAGTCGAGAAGGCGGCCGGATCAGCGTTACAAGGTTGCAGTAGTCGTCTTTGCTACTTTGTTGCAGTTTTGCAGGCGTCCAGAGCAGTCAGCGGTCGATTCCTTGGCAGAAGGTGAAGAGAGAGATGCAGAGGAACTCTGATGAGCTCTTGCATTCGTTATCTAAAGAATTCCCCAAAGCAGAGACCCTAAATAGCCAGAAAAGGAGGTTTGGCTACTTAGGAAGGAGGTTAGGCTAGCAACACAGGTAAGAGCCTATCAGAAGGAGTCTCTGACGTCACCTGCTGGCCCTGGCCACTCAGAGCAGTCCAGTGTGCCAGCAGCACCTCTGTTTCCAAGATGGCAGAGGTCTGGAGCACACTGGAGGAGCTCTGGGCACCTCCCAGGGGAGGTGCAGGTCAGGGGAGTGGTCACTCCCCTTTCCTTTGTCCAGTTTCGCGCCAGAGCAGGGCTGGGGGATCCCAGAACCGGTGTAGACTGGCTTATGCAGAGATGGGCACCATCTGTGCCCATCAAAGCATTTCCAGAGACTGGGGGAGGCTACTCCTCCCCAGCCCTGACACCTTTTTCCAAAGTGAGAGGGTGTAACACCCTCTCTATGAGGAAGTCCTTTGTTCTGCCTTCCTGGGCCAAGCCTGGCTGGACCCCAGGAGGGCAGAAACCTGTCTGAGGGGTTGGCAGCAGCAGCAGCTGCAGTGAAACCCTGGGAAAGGTAGTTTGGCAGTACCCGGGTCTGTGCTAGAGACTCAGGGGATCATGGAATTGTCTCCCCAATGCCAGAATGGCATTGGGGTGACAATTCCATGATCTTAGACATGTGACATGGCCATGTTCGGAGTTACCGTTGTGACGCTATACATATGTAGTGACATATGTATAGTGCACGCGTGTAATGGTGTCCCCGCACTCACAAAGTCCGGGGAATTTGCCCTGAACAATGTGGGGGCACCTTGGCTAGTGCCAGGGTGCCCACACACTAAGTAACTTAGCACCCAACCTTTACCAGGTAAAGGTTAAACATATAGGTGACTTATAAGTTACTTAAGTGCAGTGGTAAATGGCTGTGAAATAACGTGGACGTTATTTCACTCAGGCTGCTGTGGCAGGCCTGTGTAAGAATTGTCAGAGCTCCCTATGGGTGGCAAAAGAAATGCTGCAGCCCATAGGGATCTCCTGGAACCCCAATACCCTGGGTACCTCAGTACCATATACCAGGGAATTATAAGGGTGTTCCAGTATGCCAATGTAAATTGGTGAAATTGGTCAATAGCCTGTTAGTGACAATTTGGAAAAAAATGAGAGAGCATAACCACTGAGGTTCTGGATAGCAGAGCCTCAGTGAGACAGTTAGTCATAACACAGGTAACACATACAGGGCACAATTATGAGCACTGGGCCCCTGGCTGGCAGGGGCCCTGGCTGGCAGGGTCCCAGTGACACATACAACTAAAACAACATATATACAGTGAAATATGGGGGTAACATGCCAGGCAAGATGGTACTTTCCTACTCCATGAAAAACTGAATGGTATATTAGAAATGTGCATCAGCTAAACTCACCACGTCATGGGTGACTCTTCCATAACTCTCGCCGTTTCCATCAACAAGCCTACAGTTCCTCATAACGCACCCAAGTCATGCCCTTTATCATTAAATCTCCAGAGGATGTGGCATTGGAGCTGAAAGTCAGGGGCGTAGCTTGGTGAGTAAGATTGGGGGGGAGCTGGGTGGGGGTTGAGCTTCAGATTTACCAACAATCATGCTGACATATGATAAAATATATTATCTGAGAAACAGGACATGGGGGGGTGGCTTAAAGGGCAGTGGAAAGAGACCGCAGTGTGGATTGTTAACGGTACTTAAAACAAAATATTTTGTAAAATATCTAAATGTTTTAAAGAACTTCAAAACAGAGAGGAGAGAGAGATTGTGTGTGTGTTTGTGTGCATAGAAAATTCTTAGGTGAAATCTAACAGACACCTCACCATACCCGACTGAAAGCACCTGTACCCAACTATTTACTAGGTACTACATTTATTAGGGGGATGTAACATTTCCCCCCCCCTCCCCCCACCCTTGCTGACAATATTCCAGTCCCTCTTTTAGGTCTGGCTTAACAAATGCCACTCAATTAAGCCACACCTGAGAATGGATGAGGCCACCGGACATTACTGGCACAATGAAACTTTAACTTTGAAGTTCAGGTAGAATTAGGCACATTCCCGTACTCAACCAAATTTATCATGAACTTTCACTGCACTGAACCCCATGTGAGTGGAGCATTAATTAGCCGACAACTAATTGTGTGATTCTTAGCACATCACAGTATCAGTCACCTCCTCCCTGTGCCTTCGGTTGTTTTTTGTGTAAGGTAAAAAAAACAACTGTGCATGTGCTGTCTAGTAGTGTCCAGTTACTTGTTCCGAACCCTGTCTCGTTACACCCTGGTCTCAGTCAAGTCCCACACACTATACTGCTATGTGTACAGCACCTCACATTTGATATGTTCCTGCAAATAATTAGCACCATAGCATTCCTGTTTTTTGAATGCTTGTGAAAACACGCCCGTGTTATAAATCTTTGGAGGACAAAGAGCACCACTGAGGCCCGTCCCCTTTCTTTATTTTGCTCTAGTGAAGGATAACATCGCTTCCCATAATCTGTTTTATCCTGGAGAAACTAACAGTGCCGTTGACCGTGTATTTTAGATTATCAGTTCCTATCTGTCACCAGTAGAGGGCGCTTAAAGATAAACGATTTGTAGTTCAAAATAAATCACTTTACTTGTATAGACAGCGCTACAAACTTTCAAGGTGCAATCGTAATGGATAGTGGCAGTGTATGTTTGTTTTGTCAGCTGCATGTTTCAGTTCTGGTTCTAAAACCCGCTGTATGTGGCTGCGTCCCAGCAGCACCGCAAAGCGCTCTAGCTGTAGGAACGGACGGGTTTGACCTTTCTTTCAGTCAGCACGCTACCGAATAAGACAACTGCAGTTCCCAAATACGGCTCCACCACGACGGCAGCGAGTGTCCCGACCCTGGAGCGCGGCGGCAGCGGCACGTGCAGCCAGCGGGCCTTCGGCTCCCTCCGCTATCACTGGTTGCGCGGCGACGTGACGGGCGCATACCTCGGGCTCTCGCGCAGGCCACAGTCTGACCCTCACGTGGGTCGCGCGCACACGTTCCAAGCAGGGAACCCGACCCCCAGCTAGCACGCCCGGGCCAGGCCAGCCCAATGAAGCGCTTTGCAATGGAGACTTGAAGCCTGGCTTTGGCTCACCTCGAGTACATCACGCGATGAGCTTTCATGTGGTTTCTGCCTGCCGCCCCCGCACTACTCTCAAGCACAAAGAGATAAAAGCATTAAGATTTGAGGTAAAAAGAAGAGACAAATAGATACCAATTTAGTGGCTGACTTGTACAAAGTGAAACTAGAAAACCTCGATTAATAGTGCTGTCTCTGCTTAACCAAACTGTGTGATCTTCGCAAAGATCTTATTTCACCAATCCTCCTTTTTCTTCAGCCTTGCCAAGTACCACGCATCAGGAGTTAAACAAACACATTTTAATGCGTCCGCACCACCTCATTAAAATGCATTGGTCACGCATATGTGGCTCCCTGGCACCCTTTGGGGAATCATAAGGTGTTCCAAAAAACATCCTTATGTGCAGCACTGCCACTGTGCCTGCAGAGGAATTTAGATTTCCAGCGCCGGGCCTGCAAGTCTTTTTGTCATGGTAACATGACGCACAGGCGTACATTGTGTATTTGCTGTACGCATACCCAGATTGTGCTCCCTCTGTCAGCGGGGCTGCTGATGGGCCGCGACCCACCGCACTCCTGCCAGAAGGGATCCCAGGAACAGTTGGAAGGGACAGTTTACTGATAGCCTGCCCTGTTTTTCCTGTCTTTGGCAGCTGCTAAATGACAGCCAGGAGAAGCCCGAGCTGAGTCTCGTGAACCCAGGGCATCTGCAAGAATGTTGACGTCTTAATTTGGGATGTTGGTTCTAATTGCGTGCTAGACCGTAATCGTTATGTTTTTACTGGTTACCAATTTTACTGCAAGCTGCACACTTTCAAACTTAGTGGCCAGTTTATGCTATATTAATATAAATGTGCCCTGTTCAGCGTGGCTCTGTACATTCACTTTGTTTTTGCAAAGCATCCATATTGTATAATGCATGCAAGGGTCGACACTTAATTATGACAGGTGGTATGTACCTGCACCTGGCGCTGAGCTGGATGGTGCTGCTTTGGAAAGCACTCTGCACAGTTCCATTGTGTGCCCAGCAGTTTTCAGGCAACAATAAAACATGTCCAGGGAAGAATAAGAACTGTTCCTACTGGAGAGAGATCTGAGTTTTAGTGATAGTTTTGACTCACGATCATTAAATGTCACGACACGTTTATTTAATGTCTGCTTCAGAATGTGTACCATGCAGATGGAATTGATTCTTATGTGGATAGCGCAGTGGGTTACTGCTTGTGGCATAGAGATCCTTTTGATACTTGCAGTTCAGGTGTCACTCATCTTCTTCCTAATTTAATTTATTTTCAAAGGAGCACGTCAGTCTGGCAGCATTCAGCCTATAAGTAAATTTACAGCACCTGAGCTGAGCTCTGCGTTTCAGTCACTCTCTGTAGTCTGCACATTTTGAGTACAGCGTCAGTAAGGCTGCCTGGCTTCACGCTGGGCCCTCTCTCACTTTCTAGTGCCCTTCCATTTCTGCAACTTTGCAGCAGTTTTAAGATCTTAGAGTTCCTTGTAGCTGAAATGGGTGTAATTTCTGATATTTATGTCTCCCTTGTCTTCATTGCTTGATTTTGCTCTCGAGAAAGTGTCACTCATAGTTGTCGAATGTCACTCATATTTACAGTGGAATGATGAAAATGTCACACATAAGGAATCCGAAACCATGACAGCTGTTTATTCATTATCGCATTAGAAAGCACTTTCAAATACACCAGCTGTACAAAAGCGTTATTGTGCTTCATCTAATGAACTATAATTGTGCTCTGTCTATAAGAATATGGGGCCACATACAGGGTTCACATGACAACTGTCTTGATTCTTATTTCACTAATGGTACTGTCACTCGGGTGGGGGCGGAGGTCTGAAAAGTATTTCTCAGTGTGACATATTAATGTCAAAGCTATCAAATATTTAAGAAATACACTTAAAAAAAAATTGGAGATAATTTATCCCATTTTACTGATGTTTGGCCTGTGATTTACATTGCTAGCATTTTCAGGGCTTGGCTCTATCTTGGCTCTCTTTGGTAATTTATTGGTTCGACCGTCTCTAGTTTGCAAATATTATACACTCAACTAACACCCATGCCCCTTACATTCTAACTGATGGAATGTGTTCACGTAAAAAGCTTGAGCTGGTAGCTTATGTGTCATCCATCCTTCCGGGGCTCATAAATTGAATACCGATAGAATGGGTTGCTTTTACAGATGGTATACCAGTGCATTATAAGCTTTACAGAAATAGTTATCCTCTAACAGTGTAATACTTCTCATTAGTGGCTTCCTGGCTACATAGATTTGTGAGATCAAGTGAGCTGATGATGTCATCTGGTCATTTCCAGGACTGAAACGAAGGTTTCAGAAAGAGGAAGGTTGCAGATCTTGTGGAGGAAGATCATTTATTGTGTTTAGTTCACCACTACATACAAACTGCATGTGCCTCTAGGGTTTGGCTAAATTGTTACCAGTCACCACATGGAGGACAAAATATGCATAAGGCTCGGGATTGGAGAAAAGGTTATGCTTTTGTTGCTCTGGCTCTTGAGCTTTACCTCCTTACTTAACCCTGAACATGTGACTTTTGGTCGTTTTGGGCAGCAGCACGGCCTAGATGTTGGCCAGAACTGCTCCCTGGGTGATTGCCCAGCAACTTGTTGAACTCCCCGTTGTTGCGGACAGGGAGCTGCAGGTGCTAGGGGAGAAAGTGGGTCTTCTCCCGGACTGTGTTGCCTGCCCGCTCCAGGATCTTGGAGGTTATATACTCCAGGACTGCAGCCAGATATACTGAAGCTCAAGCATTCACCTACTCAGCTTAGCTTGCTTTCTGGAGCAGCCTGTGCACACAGCCGACAGGGAACAGCAGTCTAGCTTGGGAAGAACAGGTCTTGGCCTTAGCGCAGGTATTTCTTCTTTGCTTTCCATGCCAGACATATCAAAGAGCTGCACACATTCTGACACAGTCAAAAAGCAAAGTGATCTTAGCTGCATGTATGTAATGCATTGTTTTTACCCACTTCATATACCATCTCCCTGAGTCAAGACAGGATGCTCTCAGAAGAACTCTTTTGACAGAAAATTGCGCTAAGACATCAGTGCCCTGAGGATGCTTTGCTAATCAAATATTCCATCACAATACAGTGAAGGAAAATACTGCATGCAGAATGTCAGAAGGACATTGTCCACAAATTGGTGAGCCACAGAATATTGTAAACAGCGATTTGTGCTAGGAGAGAGTCATACCTGTAATGTTTGCTGGAGCTTCTCCAAAAATGCTGCATTTGACTATTTTCCAAAATGAAGAAAGTCCGCTTGACGAAATTTGGCTGACAAAACTTCAGTTTGGTGAAATGTTAAAATGGTGAAATACCTTTTCCACAAAGCAAAATATTTTCTAAAATATATTTTTGTTGAACCTTTGTATACACGTTAGGGAAGTACACATTCCTTCACAGTTACATATTCACGTAGTTTGTCATTCAGTTGTCCACTTTGGTTAGGCATCTGTGCCGCGAAAGAATTCCACATGTACATTTTGACTTTTTTCGTTGAAACCAGATTCATTGAAACCCTCCCTAGCCCTCTCTCCGTCTCGCCTTATTTTGTGCTTTTCATCTGTATTGATCACCTCCTTGATTAGAGTGTCTTTCCTGTGAGAGTAATGCCTTCCACTGAGGGTCGTTTAGTTTGACCTAAGTACCTCTTTCTCCTTAGCACGGGCAAATATTGTATCTGTTTCAATCGTCGGTTATAGCAGTGTAAATAGGATATATTTGTGTGTCAGGGGTGGTTCATGGTGGTAAGGACTCGTTAATAGTGGCTGCTTTAAAACTTTCTACTAGGATATCCCATGCTTGAGCGATGAGGTGTTTGTGCAATCCCGCTCTTTTTTCCATGTGTTGCGGTGCACTCTTTGTTTGTAACCAAGGGATTGCTGATTATTTGGGCTAGACCTTGATAATGAGAGGATTGTATGTTTAGCTAATAATGATGGCATATCCAGGAACCTGGTAGTGTGTTTGTGTTGTCTGGGTCAGGGGAGTAAGCCTAAGAAGACCACAACTGGGGAAGTGGATAGTTCCTGTTAGTCTCTATTTTCAGAATGGGAAGTACTGCAATCCAATAGGGGTGATGGGACAAACAAGCCTATAACTTGTGCAGGAAATCTGCATCTGGAAGGTACATCGTGGGCATCCCTCTGCTGCCCCGTAAACGTTTTATTGATTCGAGCAGGCGTGAGATTGGCCCAGTTAAGTATATTGTATTGTATATATTTAAAACTGACCCCCTCAGGGGACTTTGTGGGGATACTCTAATATTTTGGCCATTCCAAGTCATGAAATGGTTTAGGCACATCACCCTCCCAGGTAGTTCTCAATAATATCTATCTGTTTGTTGTGTGAACGCCTGGTAAATCCATTCAATCAGTCTTCTACCTGAACCAAATGTGTGGTGGAAGTGTAAAAAAAAAAAAGTTTCTGCATAGATTTTCTCATTCCAGAAACTATATTGCTTTAGTAGAAATGTTAAACGTATTTATTGAGAGGCTCACAATTGCCATTCTGTTGGGGCTACTAAGACCCGGTAGTAAAAAAAAAAAATGTCACAAAGCAGGAAGATAGAAGGGGATAGCCAGGTGAAAGTAAGAAAGGAATATAACATGGGCATAGAGAAGAAAAAAAGAGGGCTAAAGCATGATGGAAGCAGCACTTGGGCTATTGCAGATAGGTGGGAGCTTGAAAAAAATTAACCACCGTTAAAAAAAAAAAAAAGAGTGAAAAAAAACAGGAGTTTAAGCCCCCCCTCGTCCCACCCTCCCCCTCATTTAAAAGACTCTAAACTACGACTAACCGGAAGAAACAATATTTCTTCATGAATTGCGTTCAGCAGGATGGTTTTGTGAAATTCGTGAAAAACATTAATTACGAAACAATTGCCAAGAATGGTTCAGTGAAGGTTAAGGCTGAAAGTGTGGCCCTCCGGGGGAAGAGGCCAAAGGCCTCTGTGTAGGAGGCTGGCCTGGTTTGTAGTGGGTACCTTGGGTACTTACACCTTAAACCAGATCCAGTTATTCCTGAGTAGTGAAGTAGTAGTGTCCTAGCAGCTTAGGCTGATAGAGGTAGCAGAGCAGCTTAGGATGAACTAGGAGACAGGCAAAGCTTATGCAATACCACTTATAATTACACACCACTTATACACAAGCAAAGTCAATACTCAGTGTTACCAATAAAAAAGGTATTGATTTGGGGTGACACAGTACCAAAAATATCTTAGAGACAGTACTCCTTCTGAAGGTAAGTATTATACACAATATATACACTAGACACCAAAATTAGACTAGTAAATAGTCATAGAACAATGCAAACAGTAGGAAATCCTATAGAATGCAATGGGAGAAAATAGGTCTAGGGGCAACACAAACCATAGACTAAGAAAGTGGAATGCAAATCACAAATTTACCCCCTTATACAAGTGTAGTGTGTGCAGAATCGCTGGGAGAGTAAGAATGCAGCAGCCAACCAAGTCTGCAAAGAACAACTGCTGGATTATTGGACCTGAAGACCTGCAAGGGAAGGGGATCTAGTCCAGAAGTCGAAAGAAGTTCCAGGAAGGACAGGAGCCCCTGCCAACCCGGAAGAGGGTGCAAAAGAAGAGTCCCAGTTTAGTCAAAGACTGCAGAAATGCTCCCTAGGAAGATGCCAGTGAGTTCCTGCGTGATGCAAAAGATGTCCCACGGCGTGAAGATCGTTGCAGATGAGATTTCGTTTTGAAAGGTGCCACAAGCCTTGGGTACGACAAAAGTACATTTTGTGTCAAAATGGCGCTGGATGGACCCAGGAGGGACCGGGGGCCTCACCTCTGCGTGAGGAGAAAGAGGGGGCTCTCAGCACTTTAGAGAGCCCTCAGGGCGCCAGCCAGCACCCCCAGAAGCCGCAGGATCCGGGTTCAAAGGAGGTGCAAAATGCAGTTGATGCAGTACAACAAAAGAAGGTCCCACGCAGCCGGAGAACAACTCAGCGAGTTGAGCGTCGCAGGATGGAGTGCTGGGGACCTGGGCCAGGCTGTGCACAAAGGAATTTTGCAAAGAGTGCACAGAGGCCTCAGGAGGCGAGGAAGACAAAGTACACAGGGGTACCGTCGCTCTCTGGGAAGGCAAGGTCTTACCTCCTCCAAATTGCATCAGCAGGACATCAGGACAGTCTATGTCGATGATGCCCACCCTCTGTGTCCTTAGGAGCACGCTCGTCGCTGTGAGAGGAGTCCCAGGGTACCGGTCTTCGTCGTCTTGGAAGGTGCATGGTTGGATCAGGGGAGTGACTCAGTCACCCCACGGGCGATTTCTTCGGTCCTTCTGGTGCAGGATGAAGACAGGGAGTCGCCAGAACGTGCACACCGTGGAAACTGTTGCAGTTGCTGACTTGGAGCTGCGGTTGCTGTAGAAAAGTGTCTCTTGTAGACACTTTGTTGCAGTTACAGCGTTTCTTGGAGCAGGCTGCGGTTGATCCGAGGTCAGAAGAGTCTGAAGTTGTTGCAGAGGATTCCTGAAGGAAACTTGCAAGCAGAATCTGAAGAGAACCCACAGGAGAGACCCTAAATATCCCTGAGAGGGGGATTGGCTACCTTATCAGTAAGGTCATATCAGGAGGGGTCTCTGATGTCACCTGCTGGCACTGGCCACTCAGAGCCCTCCAGAGTGCCCCTACACCTTGCAAAGCAAGATGGCTGAAGTCTGGGATACAATGGAGGAGCTCTGGGCACCAGCCCTGGGGTGGTGATGGACAGGGGAGTGGTCACTCCCCTTTCCTTTGTCCAGTTTCCCACCAGAGCAGGGGAGAAGGAGTCCCTGAACCGGTGTAGACTGGTTTATGCAAGGAGGGCAGCATCTGTGCCCTTCAAAGCATTTCCAGAGACTGGGGGAGGCTAACCCTCCCTGGCCTGTAACACCTAATTCCAAAGGGAGAGGGTGTAGCACCCTGCTCTCAGAGAAAATGCTTTGTTCTGCCTTCCTGGGACTGGGCTGCCCAGACCCCAGGAGGGCAGAACCCTGTCTGTGAGGTGGCAGCAGCTGTAGCTGCAGTGCAAGCCTCACAGAGCTGGTTTGGCAGTACTGTGGGTCCATGGTGGAGCCCCCAGGATGCATGGAATTGGCTCCCCAATACCAGATTTGGAATGGGGGGACAATTCCATGATCTTAGATATGTTACATGGCCCTATTCGGAGTTACCATTGTGAAGCTACATATAGGTATTGACCTATATGTTGTGCATGCGTGTAATGGCGTCCCCATACTCACAAAGTCCGGGGAAATGGCCCTGAACTATGTGGGGGCACCTTTGCTAGTGCAAGGGTACCCTCACACTTAGTAACTTTGCACCTAATCTTCAGCAAGTGAAGGTTAGACATATAGGTGACTTATAAGTTACTTAAGTGCAGTGAAAATGGCTGTGAAATAGTGTGTGCACGCAGGCTGCAATGGAAGTCCTGTGTAAGGGTTTGTCTGAGCTCCCTATGGGTGGCAAAAGAAATGCTGCAGCCCATATGGATCTCCTGGAACCCCAGTACCCTGGGTACCTAGGTACCTTATACTAGGGACTTATAAGGGGGATCTGGTATGCCAATTGAAATTGGTAAATGAAGTCACTGGCCTACAGTGACAAATTTTAAAGCAAAAAAAGAGCATAAGCACTGAGGTTCTGATTAGCAGAGCCTCAGTGACACAGTTAGGCACTACACAGGCATACACATTAGGCCACAAACTATGAGCACTGGGGCTCTGGCTAGCAGGATCCCAGTGACACAATAAAAACACACTGACACACACTCACAAACAGGCCAAAAGTAGGGGTAACCATGCTAGAAAAAGGCTCCTTTCCTACGCTCTGCCAGTGCCCACTGACTGGGACTTGCTGCGGTCAGCGCTGACAGAAATGACAACAGGAGTGACCTCACCTTTTAAGGGTGAACGTAAGCGTTCGACCTCATGTATACTTACAGTATACTTCTTATGGCTTAAATCGATTTCATTTGTTTGTTGCAGTGTCCTTTAAAAATTCTTGCTAGCTATTGGTCAGTTCTGCCTTTTCTCCCTCCTTTTTCTGTTTCAGAGCAGTGACAAACTACTGTATTATTCCACTTTGGTTTCTTTATCTGTTGATGGGACGGACTTCTTTGGCATTTCTTTGCTGCCTTTTCACTATGGGTGTTTTAGGCTGGTTGCTGCATGCGTTTTATTTCAGCATTCCGTTTGTCACTGACATGTATTTTAGGTTTATTCCAGTGTTCTCCTCTTCTGTCTCCTGGAACATTTGCTCGACTATTAAATCTTTAATAAAAGGTAGTTCCTAGGCTTCTTTTTTTTAATGTTATTTTACCACTGCCCAGCCCCTTTACTCGTATAATATAGCTAAACCTAGAAGCAATGGTGTGAAACTTGTCTCTCCAGGGCCCCTCCCGACATCCACACAGAGGGCATTGCTTATTTTCTTTATTGGGGCCATAAATATTCTCAGGCTGCTCTGCTATAGTTAACTTCATTAGAGCTTTGTTGAAATGCAGGCAAGAAAGCTTGCAAGACTTTTGATTTTGTTAATATAAAAAGAAAATACTTTTCCAGCTTATTTTACAATTTCTGTTCAGATGTTTACACAACACGAGATAGTGCAGTCATCTTCTCATCTCTCCTCAAGGGGTTGTTTTTCTTTAGAGACTCCAAAAGGATATTTGTACCCAGCTGCAAGCTAAGTTGTGTTAGTTTATTTTCAGTAATTCTGCTCAGATCAACTTGTGTTACCCCACTGTCTTCACTGTTTCACAGGTCAGCTAATACTTTCTGTCTTATTCCTGTGGAAGCCCTTTGTACCATTTTCAGAGGGTAATTCTGGTGGCCGTTGTAACACTGTATCTTCTGCGTAAATGGATGAAGTATATTTTTATATGAGCAACTAATGCATTTAGAGGAAGTGTGGCTGTAAATCTTTTTTTAACCATCATTGTCTTCAGACTTTGTGACCGCATAATTACCTGTGTGTGTATATGAATTAATATTATTTGAGTGTATATATTTTTTACACGCACATTTGTGTGCGTGAATTTATAGAAAAGCACAACTTCTTTATACAATGCTGCTGTGTCTACGTTTGTTTTGTAGCTTCTTGACTGTGGGTTTACATTTTTCACATTGTTTGATTTTTGTGTGCATCTGTTGCTTAAATATAGATTTAAATATTTAAATTAGGAAGCTAAATGGCAATATCTGCATTTTTTGCTGCAGATAGACGAAGAAGATTATGGACGTGCTTTAGTTATATACAGGTCCACTGGAATTATATGGCAGGAAAAGGCGAAATTATGTGGCCGGGTTGACCAGTTTATGGGGCAAGAAAAGTCCAGTTATGAATTTACAATGCCAATCTGTCTAACTCAAGCAAATGTGAGACCTGGTGCATTACAAATGCTAATTTTCTCTCCAGTGGCCATCCTCTACCATCCGACTCCTCCTGAAGCCCTCTCACCTCCCAGCTATTTCCAGGCATAGATGGCATTAAACCTTCAGTGCCTGCACAGTTACCCTCTAGTTACCAGCATATGGTTCCCCTCCCCTAGTTTCATTTTTTTTTTTTTTTCCTCCTTACCCTTAATGTTGCTCTCAACCAAGTGGTTGCACGCTACCCATCCCCACCGATGGTAGCTCGAGACATGCCCACTGCTGCCGCTCTCCAGCTATTGTTGTTTTTCCTACTGTTCTCTCCATTATCTCCTTTGGACATGCTATACTTTCATAGCAATGAGGACTCAATCCACAATCACGTATTGGGATCACACCTGTGGTCAATACTTCGCCTCACTTACCTGTACCAGAGTGCCTATGTTTCCTATTATTCATGCACTTTCCCCCATGTACCTTATATTGTGGTTTTCTCCTGATTAATATGATGTAACCTTTGGAGAAACCCTCAGTTGTTTGTACTTTTACAGCTTAATGTTTTGCTTTGAATCCGTTATGCAAAATGCCAATAAAAATGTATTTTAAAAATAGTTCAGTGAAAGTAATTAATCTGAACTATCTTCCTCATGTGAGAATTTCATTAGAAATCCATATAACCTCCAGAGGAACAAGTTTCTTTGATCTGAGGGTTACCACAAAGAAATCCTGCAAACCACTTAAGCTTGTAGGACTAGTAAGACAGTCTAACTCCTTTTACATAAGGTGATAGGCGAGCATGTAACTGCCACTCCATCGGTGTCTGGTGGCCATAGAGCAGAAAAAAGGTCCCTGCATATGAAACTGTCTGATTTTTTTTTTTTTTTGCTGCATTACCATAATTCTTACAAAGTGTCCTGTTTTCCAATTTGCTTGTAAACGCAAGACTGCTGATAGGCTCTGGGAGGGCTTGCGGGGGGCGGGAGGGAGTGACATTTTGCCCTAACTTGACCCTCTTATTGGTTGCAGGAGCGTTGAGGCTTTTGAGCAGGGTTGGGACATAATACAAAATGGTTACTCTCCTCACAGCCTCACTTCTCACTAGTATTGCCGTACTGGCCTCTACAGCAGATATTCATTAAGCCAGTGCGTTGAAGATCTCCGCCCTGGTCTCTTCCAGCCACAGGCGAGCTCTCTTTGAGGCAAACTCTGAGCGAAGTTTTATTTTGCATGCAGAGCGATTAGGACCCTTTCTCCCAAGACATGACTAATCTACTTCAATAGATTTGCTGTTTACCAGTGGAAGCCAAGTTGTCTTTGACATGACACATGCATAACCATAATTAAGACGAAAGCTTTAAAATTACTCAGTCTCTGAGATCTATCTCAAGTCTCTGACCTCTGTTAAGAAGCCAGGGTTTTCTGGTACCAAGTTTCATTTCTCCGAACATTTACCCAGGGTACTGACGTCTTGAATGACAGACACTTTCTCCATGGGTGGACTATGTGGTAAAGCTAATGCTAGAACATCACATACGTTTTTTCATTTGATACAGTTAGTAGTCCTTGGATACAGAATCTTAGATTTAATGGATCTTTTTAATTCCAAACTTGTATTCTTTCCACAAAATTAGAATAATACGCTTTGTCCCATATTTTGGAACTTCTTCAGGGTAACCATGTCTTATTATTCATATGTATATTATGCTTCAGTCAACATACAGTTGTACGTGGCAGGCTATTCTTTGCAGTAGAAACAAACATGTGCCAAAGCTGATGTGTGCTTTGAGCAGGGGTTCATCCTTTTGAACCTCATCTTCGCCAGCCAGGCCTGACTTTTTCAATTAGAATCATAAGGCTGATTTCTTTTTCTCTTTAGTCTCTGGGCATTTGAAGTTTGCTGTGAGCGAACCTTGTATCGCTAGTCTTTGAAGGCTGAACTAGGCTGTGCTTTGACCTCTGATCATCTGCTGTAATTGAACTGATATGTGTCCTTTGGTGTGCAACACCCATAAAATTGCTGATAGCCTCTTATCAAAAGAACTTAATGCAAGCTCAGCAAAGGAGGGTTAAATGTTTATTGCAAGAAATGTACCATTTAGTTAAGTTGCTTAGATCTGTTGTTGGACCCGCACAAAATTGTCTGTTAGAAATAAGCAGTGAAAAAAGTAGCAATATACCTACCGCTGACCTTGGATAAAGGCACCCGCATATACGCTATTATTTTAATAAACACTAGTAGGGCATACAGATTGCCATTAATATGGTCTGGTAGCAACTTTTGGTGGTCCGGAGTAAAAATCTCCTAACTTTTCACTCATAGAGCTGAGTCGGATTCGACTTTTTAGGAGTGGTTCCCACTAGGGTGAACATGTCCCTTTTAATTAGCTGTAGGGTTTTTGGTGGGTGATACTGAAGTGTTGTACCAAATTGCTTACATTGTTCTTTGGGTAACATAACAGCCAATTGCCTACCAAATATAAATGTGTGGTAAGTAGCCAACAATAGTAAGTGCTTTTGGATGTGTTGATACCAGTTAATTGCATAGGACATTTTGGGAGTATGTTCCGAGTTTTGTTTTGATGTGTAAGGAGTGATAAGAGCATGTTGACGCAAAACTATGCAACATGTCTATGCTGTGTTTGTATAGATTTCTGTCTAAAGTGTTTTGTAGGAGGCTGTGTTATGGTTGTGGAGGATCTCAATGAACAATGCACAGTCTTGACAATCAAAGGTAAAATAGAGTAAATACTTGTGAATTAAATTAAGACATTTCAGTATGTATCAAGGCAAAAAAATATAGATAGGTCTATCACAGAAACCCTCATTCCCGATATATATATATATATATATATATATATATATATATATATATATTGATTGACAGGTTATGGTTTTGAATCCTGCAAGTTACACTCCGCCTCATCCTCTTTCGAGGTTGCGAAACTGGGTTATATCACCTGTTCTATTTTTTACACTTGGAGACGGCAGATTTAGTAAGAGCTGCCATGTAAAATGTATGTACTCATCATATTGGTATTTATATAACACAAACCCTCGGTGGCTATCAAAGAACGCTGTACATAGTGGTTCTTAACCTGTGGTCTGAGGACCCCAGGGGGTCCACAAGGCCTACTCAGGGGGTGCGCAACTGTTTTACCAAATTAAATATTATTACAATTAATACACTAAAATTAATTTGCAAGTAAAGAAGCAAAATTGAAAATATGAAACATTTTCTGTGTTTGATCGTGAATTGAACAAAATATTTCAGTATCTGGGCATTTGTTCGATGGATACTTGTTTTTGTATTTTTGCGTATTGGTTTGAAATTCAAACAATAGAAATGGCTTAGGTCGGGGGTCCCTAGCTACCAGTAGTGACTCGGTGGGGATCCAAGAAATGATTCAGTGGGAGTCCATAGAAGTCAAAAGAATAAGGACCGCTGCTGTACATCATTTAGAGATTTACGCACCTAAATAAGTCAATTCTATTTTACATAATTCCAAGTACATTACGTTTCATACATTTACAGTTTTAGGTGCATGGGTGCACAATTTTCAGTGATTTTTTTTTTTTTTTTTTTTGGGCAATCTGGGGCACAATTTGTGGTTTCATAGTGTTAAAGTTGGTAGTCTATCCATCTGTTCCTTAAAACTGGGTAACTCACCATGGGAATCCGACTTGCCAGCTAATGGGTTAATTCCTCAGTGTGTCAGAGCCACATCACCCCCAGGCGTAGAGCGAGCCCATTCTCAGGCCATACTCCGCACACCACTGACCCAGGGCTCGAGAGGGCTTCTATCACACATAGTACTAACTCAACCACGGATAGGGCAGAGTTCTCAGTGACCAAGAGGTCAAGGGTGCATCATTTCCACAGAAACTCACAAATGGATCAGAACAGAATACTAAATCACCCAGAAATAGGATTGCCTGATTTCCATAGAGCACGAACTAGTCCAAGGATCAGGAGTGCTTCATTCTCGCAGAGCACTAGCTCAGTCAGTCCCTGGGTGAGTTGACCCTGCCCACATCACTGTCAGTTTCATCTCTTAATTTTTTTGCAGTGGCAAATTGTCCCAGAACACCAACTTGCAGAGATTTCTGCATGTCTCCTTAGAGTACTCGCGGAGTCTCGTCATCCAGCACAACAAACGTGCTACAGCAGATGCACGAGCACCTAGCTACCTCCCACACGCAGGGATCTCGAGCATCTAGGGGACACTCACACCAGTGGGCAGGGAACATCTTCTCACATTAGATGTTCACACCCATGGCCATGTAGCATCTCTTCTTACAGGAATGTCACACCCAGGGTTTTCAAGCACCTTGCATAGGATGCTCACATAAAGGATCCCAAGCCTCTTACCACATCGTATGTTCACACTCAAGGACATGTTTCATCTCGTCTCACAGGAATGTCACACCCAGGGATTTCAGCAGAGGCGCTTTAAGGCATGGGCAAAGTGGGATACGGCCTAGGGCCCCAGCCATTCAGGGACCCCACCGATAGAGCCAGCTCTGTTCTGCAGAGTATGTCTTGATGACAATCACTGATTTTTAAACAGATAGTTTTAAAACCCTTTTCCTTTATTTTAATGTGTGTGAAGTGTGGCAGTCTATTACAGACATTTTGCAGAGAATTGTTGTATTTGTTTCATGCAACATCCATAAAGTTTCTCACGTATGAGAAATGTCAGGGGGTCTTAAAGATTTTTTGCAGTAATAGTGAGCTGTTGCTGCTGTTAAAATATTGATTGGCACTATCCCTAACTTTTAGATGTAAAATCATTTAGAATTTGGACGAGTGTGCCTGTGCACGGTCAGTGATCTGGTCAAAGAGGATATGGAAGAGCTTGAAACTGGACCGAACAAAGCTGTTCCGAACAGGGGACCCCAAAATACGTTTGGCCCAGGGCCCCCAAATCCATTGAGATGCTTCTGGGTGTTGAACACCTCATATAGGACGCTCACAAGAAGGATCAGAAGCATCTTGCCACATGCGATGGTCACACCCATAGTGCCCGATTCACAAAGGTAAGCTTAGACCTGAAGTCTAGCTTAGGCTTCAGGTCCAAGGTTAGACTTCAGTTTTACCTTTGTGCATCGGGCCCAAAGTTTGGAAGCGTCGCCTCACACTGGATGCTCACCCCCAGGGGTGTGGAGCGCCTCCTCGTACAGCCCTCTTACCCTGGAATCGTGAGCACCTGTTCACTGAACAGTCTCCTCCGGGGTATGTTGCGTCATTTGAGGTCAGTTCAAGGGCACTGTCAGCATTATGGAGATGGATGACCGGCGTGAAGGAGGCACCAGAGTTCAGGGAGCGTTGCATTGTCTGAATTCCCACAGGCGCGCGCTCACACCTCATTCACTCCCGCGTCATGGCATGTTTAGCCTTGCGGAGACACCTTAAGATCGCTTTTCCTTCCGCCGAATCCCTCCACACTAACAACCGCGCACGCGAGCCGGGAGCTGGCACCGGGCCCGCAGCCTGCAGCGCCCAGGGCGTCCGGTCTGAGCAAATGTTTGTGCGAGCAGAGCTGGGGCTGACATCACCCCGCGGGAATGAGGTGAGGTCATCGCTGGCCAGAGCGGGCCCGCTGCTTTTCCACACAAACACTGCGCCCGTGCCAAGGCTGGGGCGGGGAGGGGCTGCTGGGAAGGCTCAAGAAAGAAACCGGCACATTATTGAAACGCATGCAGTACCTTTCCACTCCCCCTCTCCCCCCCTCCTAAAAAAAAAAAAACTTCCAACCAAACGGGGTCATAGGATGGGGTTGTAAATGCTGAGAGGACAGGGCCGTCGCCTGTATCTGCTCACGTGGCTGCATCTGGCAGGCATCTCTTCTGTCCTATGAGGACTCAAAAAAAAAAAGTTTTCTTTACGGGCACCGCATGACAGACTTCAAGCAGTCCATACCCCACTTAAATCACGGTGCATTAAAGCACTCTGCCCTCTGGTAAACTGTAGGAGTCGTGTTAGAGAATGCTGCTGATGATCGATCGTGGACGTAGCAATGTCTCATCATGCCACCAACTCCCCAGCACCGGTAGCAACATCTGAAGTGCAACCTAATTATTATTTTTTTCTTTAAAATAAATTGCATCGCTCCTACGTATCCTGTTGGGCACCTCCCGTTTAGGCGGGGATGGAGACTTCTTTCCTAAAAACCAAAGCAGTGCATCGTGTGTATCATACGAGCATACCCCCCACCCCCCCGTTTTATACAATTCCATTTCCTTCCAAATTCCCATTTTCCACCAACGGGCGTGATTGCTGCCAAGTAAGAACACTATTTTACAGTCCCAGGGTTTTTGTGTTTTTTTGCTCAACTCGCCTGATAATAGTTCGCCAACTCCAGTGCACAGGATGGAAACTTGGCTTTATAATTTGTTTACGAAAGAACATCTTTTATGTAACTGCTTCAGTGACAAGTTGCATCAATATCTGGAAGACCTAGGTCCATTTTCTCCCCTTGAATTGGGAAAGAAGGCAGATCATTGGGTCAAGACTAGGGTGACCAAGACTTCCACTGGGGGTGACCAAAAGAAAGAGGTTACAAAGCCTCCCCAGGGGAAGGGGTGTGAGAGACATATGGATAAAAGTAAAGAGTTTTCTCAAGGGCCTCAAAAAACCTGCTCTGGATGGCTGTCCCTGAGCCTCTTCACAATCTTCACATGGGTACAAGGGTAACAACTTTGATCCCAAAGATACCTGGTGTTTCAACTGTAAACAGCATGGACGCAAATCTAGAGACTTGGCCTGTCCCAATAAGATTCCCCCTAGCACTGCACCAATTATCACTGGCATAGCCAGTCTCTAGGTGGGATCAACAGTGTTCCCAGAGCAAATCAGGGTTCACACTGAAGCTACTTTGGTCTCTGTGGGTTGGGTAGATGATGCTGCTCTTGCTGTCTGGCCTCCTAATATGAACAAATACAGGCAGCACTCCTTGATTAATTGGGCAAAAGTAGAAGCTCTGAGGGATACAGGTGCCAGTGTCACCATGGTGACAGAAAAACTGGTTTCCCCAGGACAGTATCGGACTGGACAAACTTATCCAGTCACCAATGCTGACAATGTAACAAAGGTCCATCCTATGGCTATGGTCACCTTAGAATGGGGAGGGGTTACTGGCCTGAAACAAATAGTGGTCTCTTCTGCAATCCCAGTGGAATGCTGGCTAGGGAATGATCTTGAGTCCTCAGCTTGGGCTGAGGTAGAATTTGAAACCCATGCAGCCTTGCTGGGAATCTCTGAACTGGTGTGTGTGAAAACTAGAGCACAAGATCGAGCACAGGGTGAAAAAAGTGTTGGAGCTTGGAATAACGGCCCAACCTTCCAAGAGAAAGGGTAAAAAGAGGGGGGAAACCAGCTTCTGAACAGCAACGAAAACCAGACTCCTCTTCTCAGGAAGAATTCTTGTCCTCTGAGGTAACTGAGTCCAAGGAGCTGGATCCTTATCAGGTAGAGCTCTTGTGCCCAGGGTGACTCTCAAGGACCTGTCCCACTCTTGAAGGCCTGAGGCAGCAAGCAGCTGCACAGAAAAATGGAGATTTCAGTGGATTCCACAGGGTCTATTGGGAAGATGGGCTTCTACCAGAGACCACAAACCTGGTGCAACCAGGAGAGTGGTAGTGCCTCAGCAGTTTAGGGAGTTGATCCTCACTTTGGCCCATGCCAACCCCCTAGCTGGGCATCTGGGACAGACAAAAACTTGGAATAGACTTGTACGCCATATCTACTGGCCCAGTACGTCTCAGAAGGTGAAGGAGTTTTATAACTCCTGTGCCACCTGCCAAGCCAGTGGTAAGGCGGGTGGCCACCCAAAGCCCCCCTTTAATTCCACTTCCTGTGGTGGGGTTCCCTTTGAGAGGGTTGGTGTGAACATTGTGGCCCACTTGAACCACCCACAGCCTCAGGAAATCAGTACATACTGATAGTAGTGGATCATGCTGCCAGATACCCTGAAGCAATTCCTCTTAGGTCTACTACAGCTCCTACAGTAGCCAAGGCCCCGATTGTTATTTTTATAAGGGTAGGGTTTCCCAAGGAGGTGGTTTCTGACAGGGGTAAAAACGTCATGTCAGCTTACCTAAAACACATGTGGAATGAGTGTGGGGTTATTTATAAGTTCACCACACCATATCATCCACAAACCAATGGACTTGTTGAGAGATTCAACAATACTTTGAAGGGCTTGATCATTGGGCTCCCTGAAAAACTCAAAAGGAGATGGGATATCCTCCTTCCGTGCTTGCTTTTCACCTACAGAGAGGTGCCTCAGAAGGGAGTAGAGTTTTCCCCATTTGAACTTCTGTTTGGCCACTCTGTTAGGGGACCACTTGCACTTGTAAAGGAAGGGAGAGACTTCTCCATGAACCTAAACAAGATGTGGTGGACTATGTGCTTGGTCTCCGCTCCCGGATGGCTGAGTATGGAAAGGGCATCCAAAAACCTTGAAGCCAGCCAACAGCTTTAGAAGTTGTGGTATGACCAAAAGGCTTCACTGGTAGAATTTAAACCAGGGCAGAAGGTATGGGTTCTGGAACCTGTTGCTCCCAGGGCACTCTAGGACAGATGGAGTGGACCTTACCCTATCCTAGAAAAGAAGAATGAGGTCACCTACTTGGTAGATCTGGGCACCAGCAGGAGACCCAAGAAGATGATCCATGTAAACTGCCTAAAGCTCCTCTACTGTGACAGGGCAGATGTAACCATGCTGATGGTTACTGATGAGGAGCAGCAAGCAGAGAGTGAACCTCTCCCTGACCTCTTAAATGACCCTAAAGATGGGTCAGTCGACGGAGATGTCTATTCAGACACCTCCACTGCCCAACAGCAAGCTGACTGCAGGCAAATCCTACAGCAACAGTTTGTTGGGCTCTTCTGTTTGACAAACCCACCTGTGTACCCATGACGTGGACACCGCAGACAGTTTACCTGTCAAAACCAAAATCTATAGAAAGTCTGACCAAGTCAAAGAGACCATCAAAGTTGAAAGTCCACAAGATGCTGGATTTAGAGGTAATTGAACCCTCTGACAGTCCATGGGCTAGCCCAGTGGCATTGGTCCCCAAACCTCATTCCAAGGATGGGAGGAGAGAGATGAAGTTTTGTGTGGACTACAGAGGTCTCAACTCTGTCACCAAGACAGATGCTCACCCTATACTAAGAGCAGATGAACTAACAGACAAAGTAGGTGCAGCCAAATTCCTTAGTACCTTTGGCTTAACTACAAGGTACTGGCAAATCAGAATTGCACCTGGGGCACAAGAGAAGACAGCATTCTCTACACCTGATGGGCAGTATCAGTTTACTGTTCTGCCCTTTGGATTAAAGAATGCCCCTGTCACCTTCCAAAGGTTGGTGATTCAAGTCCTTGCTGGCCTGGAGTCCATTAGTGCAGCATATCTAGATGATATTGCTGTCTTTTGCTCCTCCTGGCAGGATCACCTGATGCACATGGGGAAGGTTTTGTAAGCCTCACAATCAACAGGCCTCACTATTAAGGCATCAAAATGCCAGATGGGGCAGGACACTGTTGTATTCTTGGGCCACATTGTAGGTGGAGGTCAAGTGCAACATTTAAAGCTCAAGATCCAGACAATTCTGGCCTGGAAATCTCCAAAAATCCAGACTCAAGTCAGGGTACTCCTTGGCTTGACTGGTTACCATGGGAGGTTTATGAAGGGGTGTGGATCCATTGTGACCCCACCCCGCACAGAATTGACTTCAAAGAAAATGCCCAAAAAGGTAAACTGGACTCACCAGTACTCAAAGCTCCAGATTATTCTAAGCAGTCAATTGTGCAGACAGATACATACGAACATGGGATAGGAGCAGTCCTGTCCCAAACCAATTATGATGGCCATGATCAGCCTGTTGCTTATATTAGCTGGAGGTTACTCTAAAGAGAGCAGCATTGGAGTGCCATTGAGAGGGAGGCATTTGCTGTGGTTTGGTCACTGAAAAAGCTGAGACCATACTTGTTTGGTACTCACTTTTTATACTGGCCACATACCTCTCAGACGGCTGATGCAAATGGAAGGTGAGAACCCCAAACCTTTGAGGTGGTCCATCTCCCTACAGGAAATGGACACTCACTCTTTCTCTCTTAACCAGCCCCTGCAGTGTTGTTTCCCTAAAACGGTACCATTGTTCCACAATTGGCACACAGCTAAGTCCCTTGTAAAAGGTACCAGTTGTACCAAGGGTTCTGTGACCAGGGATGGTGCCTAAGGGCTGCAGCATGTATTATGCCACCCTAAGGGACCCCTCACCAAGCACATGCATACTGCCATTGCAGCTTGTGTGTACTGATGGGAAGAAAAAGGTAAAGTTGACATGGCATCCCTCTCAGGATGCCATTCCCACCAACCACTGCCTGTGGCATAGGTAAGTCACCCCTCTAGCAGGCCTTACAGCCCTAAGGCAGGGTGTACTATACCACAGATAGGGTAAAGCTGCATGAGCAATTTGCTCCTAAAGTGTCTAAGTCCATTACTTAGACATTGTAAGCACAGTGTGGCCATATACAGTACATAGTCTGGGAGGTTATCATTACAAACTCCACAGCTCCATGATGGCTACATTGAAGACTGGGACGTTTGGTATCAAACTTCTCAGCACAGTAAACCCACACTAATGCCAGTGTTGGATTTATTGTACAGTGCACCCACATGAGATCTTAGAGATGCCCCCTATACTTTAACCAACCCTTTAGTGTAAGGCTGACCATCTGTGGCAGCCTGCCACTAAAAGACGAGTTTCTGACCCCATGGGGTGAGGACCTTTGTCCCCTCTGGAGTCAGACACAAAGGCTGCTCTGGGTGGAGGAGCTTTACACTTCTCTCCTGCAGGAACTGTAACACCTGTAGGTGAGCCTCAAAGGCTCAGGCCTCCTGTTACAGTGCCCCAGGACACTCCAGCTAGTGGAGATGCCCACCCACCAGACAAAGCCCCACCTTTGGCGGCAAGTCCGGCATGAAAGTTAGGAAAAACAAGGAGGCGTGACCACTTAAGCTAGGACCACCCCTAAGGTGGCCAGGGCTGAAGTGACCCCTCCCCTCCCCTGCAGAATCCTCCATCTTGCTTTGGAGGACAGGGTTCAATAGGGTTAGGTCTGTGTCTCCCTCCCCAAAGGGAGTGGACACAGGAAGGGTGTAGTCACCCTCGGGGACAGTAGCCATTGGCTACAGCCCTCTGACCCTGTAACGCCCCTAAATCGAATATTTAGGTGCACCCCTGAACCTATCTCACCAGATTCCTGGCAACCTCAAGAAGACAAGAAGAAGAAAGAAGGACTGCTAAGCTGACCCCCAGCAGCAGAGAAGACTGCAGACACCAACTGATTTAGCCTCAGCCCCACCTGCTTGTCTACAGCTTTTGAAGCCCCTGCTACAAAAAAGCGACGCATCCTGCAGGACCAGCAACCTCTTCAAAACCCCCAAGAGGACTGCCTGCCCACCAGAGGACCAAGATCTCCCGAGGACACCAGCCCTGTCCACAAAGAAACTCCAGCAAAGGATTCCAGAATTGCCCCGGATCCGCGAACCCTGCCCACTCTGCACCCGACACCCACGACCCATGTCCAGGAGGCCCACCAGTCTAAAGCAGGTCCCCAGGCCATTCCAACCTAGTTGACCCCTCCTGACAAACACAAGGACGCCTACAGACTAGATCCAGAGGACCACCATGCCCATGAAGGATCTGGACGATGATAGTCGATACCAAAAGGTACCCTGCATCGGCAGCCCCCTGGCCTTGGGGAACCTGACCTTCACCGCAGCAACGTGCAGCAGGCAGCCCTCCAGTCTTTCCTGCCTGTAGTTTTCCTGAACCGACCTCCTGGACCCAGCCTGCAGCCTACTTTTGACCCCTGCAGTCACCCTATTCAAAAGCATTTGTACCTGGCCGCCCCTGTGGCGCTGAGGGTGTAAGTTTAAT
The DNA here is from genome assembly GCF_031143425.1 of Pleurodeles waltl. NCBI lineage: Eukaryota > Metazoa > Chordata > Amphibia > Caudata > Salamandridae > Pleurodeles > Pleurodeles waltl. The sequence continues at coordinate 186,235,587 of NC_090442.1, forward strand.
GCTGACCTGTGCCCCCCACCCCCAAGGGTGCTCCCCTAAACCCCTTAGATCTGCCCTCCGAAGATGCGGGTACTTACCTGGTGGCAGATCTAATTCCGAGGGCCCCCAGTCTCCATAGGAGCCCATTTGAAATCTTGCAGCAGCTTTGACCTCTGCACCTGGCTGGCCCTGTGTTGCTGCTGGTGGTGGGTGTTTGAAGTTAACTTGAACGCCAACCTATGGACATCCTAACCCTGGAGACTGGAACTGTAAATGTTGTACTTACCTCAAAACTGTACTAACTTTTCTTTCACCCTAGAACTGTGTTCGAATATTGTACTGTCAACTTTTAAAACAGATTATTGCTATTTACTTGAAAACCGTTTAACTTTCGAAATTGAAACAAAGTGATGTTGATACATATGCTTGCTGCCTACTCGCATATATACTACCTACAAACAGAATCTTGTGGTTTTGCTATATAAAAACAATTGGCCTGGAGTTAATCATTGAGTGTGTGCTTCATTTATTGCCTGTGTGTGTACAACAAATGCTTTGCACTACCCTCTGATAAGCCTAACTGCTCGGCCACACTATCACAAAAGAGAGCATTAGTATTATCTACCTTAGCCCCTGTTAAGCCTTTGGGGAACCCCTTGACTCTGTGTACACTATATCTCATTATGATTTGGTATATACAGAGCCAGCCTCCTACACATAGCTAATGAATGTAATAGCAAGCTCCTAAAAAGCCAGAAGGAAAACTAGGTACCCTATCCAAGTGCTCCTTCAATCTAGTGGACGAGGCGAGGAATAGATCTACCTTGGTAGGCCATAATCAATGGTTGTTAGTAACCACCAGAGAATGCGAGCAGTGTGTATCGCATGCACCTTTACCACAATACCCATTAACATGTTTGAACACAGATAACGTTCAGTTTTCTGGGAGGGTGTGTTTTACACACAGAAGCCAAAGGGTTTGTAGGAAGCAGACCTGTTGCACAATACATATACATACAAATTGCTGGAGACAAATTATCTCACTATTCTAAATAATGAGGGGTTAGCCCTAGGGCATTCAGCTACAGCCCCTCGATTACTCATATCACATCATTTTCATCTGGACTAAGACTGCCCTGCAGTTAAGTCCAAGTAAGTGAGAGGCAGAAGACTGTGAGTAGCTCTCAGCCATGTTATACAAAGCTCAAATAATGAAGGAGCACCTCCTTCAGGTGACAGGAAGTGGCTCTTCTCAGCTTAGGCTACCCCTACAGCTTCCTGTCTTCATCAGTCGAGCTGCTCCATGAGCTCTGCTTAAGGCCTCCTGCTGCATATTGAGAAAGATGTGACTTTGCCTTCCTCTGTTCTGCAAGAGATCGAGCAGGATGATGCTTCTGCCTTGGAAAATCCCACATTTCCCTAGAGCTTCCAGCAGGGCTACTGCAAGGAAACAGTACCAACACTCTCTGAAATTCTTGAGTGCTCGAATCCCAGTTAGCGATGTTCTGTTGCAGGAAGACCATGGAGTGATTGATCTTTTTTTCATGGGCCTGACTGGGAGATACAGAACCTTCCAAGTTAGATTGTTAATTTTGCCTTGTACTGCCATCCCTCTTGGTGCCTGTTTTTTCCCACCTTAACCTTTAAGTTGAGGGCTCTGGAGTTGTCTCCAACAATTTGTGCATCCCAAGGCTTGGCACTCGTCCCACTACCATTTGCTCTGTCACTGGTCCCTCCACTCCAAAACCAGTTTGTGTACCATCCACTTCATTACTAGTACAGTCATTAGTACTAAATCCTTCTCCAGGTTTACTGGGAGGTACCACACAAGCACATACTGCCTGAGCTGACCCTACCCCAGAAAAAGTGCTTGGGTTTGGTAAGATAGGGTGGCCCAAAATCCCACAAAGTAAGTGTCTTAATTAAACATCTAGTGTCTCAGGATAGATCACATGTGGGCCTTGGTTGGTCTCAAAATAAATGCCCCCAGAAGTGTCACATTGTAAGGGCCCATGTCTCAAACACCTGGCGGCAGTGTAGAGTTTCAGTTGATACATGGGGCCCTCAGTAGACCCGCTGGGGCCCCAGTTTGAACAGGTGAGCTGTGAGATAGGTTAACAGTGGAGTTGCATCTTCAAAATACTAATAGAGTTTAAGTGTTGGGATCATGTGATACTGTACAATATCCCAACCAGGTGGTGTAACCCACCTTTGTAGGCATTCTTCTTTTGCTTTTGCAATGAGGGGGCTGGCAACAACTGGTCAGATTCCATGGAGAGGTCAGCAAGCACAGTGCTACAGGGTATGATAGAAGAGGATTGTAGGTCATGTTTCTGGTTGATGCATTGGATCTGGCAGTATGTGACTACGAATTTCAACAACCTGGTTTACAAAGCAGAAAGGTTGCATGGTCCGCAGCAGGCAGGATGCCACTTCTACAGTTGTCAAAGAATGAACTGCATGAGATTAACTCTTTTGCTGTGACTATGGGATGCTGTAGGCATTGGTGACACCAAATAGCAAGCAGATGCCCGTTCTCTCTAGATCTTTCTTTTTGCCATGTGAGAATCAGTTCCTATAAGAGTTCCCAAGGACATCTTTGTCTTTGTTAATGGGACTTAGGGTAGGCTGTTGGAGTTAAGCAGGCAAACCTCTATTTGAGCTTAGCTGCTTTTCTCTTCACCACTCCTTAAATACAAAACTTTGCAGTGAGTGTGGTGAAAAATCTCTGCTAATGTGTTTGTCTCAAATGCCCAGAGAGATCTGCACTGGTTGGCTTTGAGGAAAATGTGCAGTTTAAGTGCCTCTGCATGGTCCATTAAGACTTCTGCAACATGGAAACATCTGAAATCGCAAAGCTTCCAAAACCATGTGCTCCAATTTGTTTGCTGCTCTCTGAAATCCTGTGCTTGTTAAATACTTCTTGTGTAAGGAAAACCTGCTTGGAAGGCTGTACATTTAGCTTCACATCTGAGACGCTAGGAGAAGTTGTTTTTGTTTTGCAGGATGTAGTAAACATTGCTTTTCTTGCTAACCTGTTTGCTAGTTATTGGACTTAGTCAGCATTTTCTGTGATCATCTTAACATTTTTTGATTATCTTGTTGGCCTTTTTATATGATTGCCCCCTCCCACAAACGCCAGCAGCCTGACCAGTCTCCCCAAGGAAAGCTACTGTCAGTGCTTGTAGGAGGCTGGACTGGCTTGTAGTGAGTACCAAGGGGTACTTGCACCTTGCACCAGGCCCAGTTATCCCTTATTAGTGTATAGGGTGTCTAGCAGCTTAGGCTGATAGATAATGGTAGCTTAGCAGAGCAGCTAGGCTGAACTAGGAGACGTGTGAAGCTACTACAGTAACACTTAGTGTCATATGCACAATATCATAAGAAAACACAATACACAGTTATACTAAAAATAAAGGTACTTTATTTTTATGACAATATGCCAAAGTATCTCAGAGTGTACCCTCAGTGAGAGGATAGGAAATATACACAAGATATATGTACACAATAGCAAAAATATGCAGTATAGTCTTAGAAAACAGTGCAAACAATGTATAGTTACAATAGGATGCAATGGGGACACATAGGGATAGGGGCAACACAAACCATATACTCCAAAAGTGGAATGCGAACCACGAATGGACCCCAAACCTATGTGACCTTGTAGAGGGTCGCTGGGACTATTAGAAAATAGTGAGAGTTAGAAAAATAACCCTCCCCAAGACCCTGAAAAGTGAGTGCGAAGTGCACTAAAGTTCCCATAAGGACAAAGAAGTCGTGTTAGAGGAATAATGCAGGAAAGACACAAACCAACAATGCAACAACGATGGATTTCCAATCTAGGGTACCTGTGGAACAAGGGGACCAAGTCCAAAAGTCACAAGCAAGTCGGAGATGGGCATATGCCCAGGAAATGCCAGCTGTGGATGCAAAGTAGCTTCTACTGGACAGAATAAGCTGAGGTTTCTGCAGGAACGAAAAGGGCTAGAGACTTCCCCTTTGGTGGACGGATCCCTCTCGCCGTGGAGAGTCGCGCAGAAGTGTTTTCCCGCTGAAAGAATGCCAACAAGCCTTGCTAGCTGCAAATCGTGCGGTTAGCGTTTTTGGATGCTGCTGTGGCCCAGGAGGGACCAGGAGGTCCAAATTGGACCAGGAGGTAGAGGGGACGTCGAGCAAGACAAGGAGCCCTCTTAGCAGCAGGTAGCACCCGGAGAAGTGCCAGAAACAGGCACTACGAGGATGCGTGAAACGGTGCTCACCCGAAGTTACACAAAGGAGTCCCACGTCGCCGGAGACCAACTTAGAAAGTCGTGCAATGCAGGTTAGAGTGCCGTGGACCCAGGCTTGGCTGTGCACAAAGGATTTCCGCCGGAAGTGCACAGGGGCCGGAGTAGCTGCAAACGTCGCGGTTCCCAGCAATGCAGTCTAGCGAGGTGAGGCAAGGACTTACCTCCACCAAACTTGGACTGAAGAGTCACTGGACTGTGGGGGTCACTTGGACAGAGTTGCTGGATTCGAGGGACCTCGCTCGTCGTGCTGAGAGGAGACCCAAGGGACCGGTAATGCAGCTTTTTGGTGCCTGCGGTTGCAGGGGGAAGATTCCGTCGACCCACTGGAGATTTCTTCGGAGCTTCTAGTGCAGAGAGGAGGCAGACTACTCCCACAGCATGCACCACCAGGAAAACAGTCGAGAAGGCGGCAGGATCAGCGTTACAGAGTTGCAGTAGTCGTCTTTGCTACTATGTTGCAGTTTTGCAGGCTTCCAGCGCGGTCAGCAGTCGATTCCTTGGCAGAAGGTGAAGAGAGAGATGCAGAGGAACTCGGATGAGCTCTTGCATTCGTTATCTAAAGTTTCCCCAGAGACAGAGACCCTAAATAGCCAGAAAAGAGGGTTTGGCTACCTAGGAGAGAGGATAGGCTAGCAACACCTGAAGGAGCCTATCAGAAGGAGTCTCTGACGTCACCTGGTGGCACTGGCCACTCAGAGCAGTCCAGTGTGCCAGCAGCACCTCTGTTTCCAAGATGGCAGAGGTCTGGAGCACACTGGAGGAGCTCTGGACACCTCCCAGGGGAGGTGCAGGTCAGGGGAGTGGTCACTCCCCTTTCCTTTGTCCAGTTTCGCGCCAGGGCAGGGCTAAGGGGTCCCCTGAACCGGTGTAGACTGGCTTATGCAGAATTGGGCACATCTGTGCCCAAGAAAGCATTTCCAGAGGCTGGGGGAGGCTACTCCTCCCCTGCCTTCACACCATTTTCCAAAGGGAGAGGGTGTAACACCCTCTCTCAGAGGAAGTTCTTTGTTCTGCCATCCTGGGCCAGGCCTGGCTGGACCCCAGGAGGGCAGATGCCTGTCTGAGGGTTTGGCAGCAGCAGCAGCTGCAGTGAAACCCCAGGAAAGGTAGTTTGGCAGTACCAGGGTCTGTGCTACAGACCACTGGGATCATGGGATTGTGCCAACCATGCCAGGATGGCATAGAGGGGGCAATTCCATGATCATAGACATGTTACCTGGCCATATTCAGAGTTACCATTGTGAAGCTACATATAGGTAGTGACCTATATGTAGTGCACACGTGTAATGGTGTCCCCGCACTCACAAAGTCCGGGGAATTGGCCCTGAACAATGTGGGGGCACCTTGGCTAGTGCCAGGGTGCCCTCACACTAAGTAACTTTGCACCTAACCTTTACCAGGTAAAGGTTAGACATATAGGTGACTTATAAGTTACTTAAGTGCAGTGTAAAATGGCTGTGAAATAACGTGGACGTTATTTCACTCAGGCTGCAGTGGCAGGCCTGTGTAAGAATTGTCAGAGCTCCCTATGGGTGGCAAAAGAAATGCTGCAGCCCATAGGGATCTCCTGGAACCCCAATACCCTGGGTACCTCAGTACCATATACTAGGGAATTATAAGGCTGTTCCAGTAAGCCAATGTAAATTGGTAAAATTGGTCACTAGCCTGTTAGTGACAATTTGGAAAGAAATGAGAGAGCATAACCACTGAGGTTCTGATTCGCAGAGCCTCAGTGAGACAGTTAGTCACTACACAGGTAACACATTCAGGCACACTTATGAGCACTGGGGCCCTGGTGAACAGGGTCCCAGTGACACATACAACTAAAACAACATATATACAGTGAAAAATGGGGGTAACATGCCAGGCAAGATGGTACTTTCCTACAGTGCTTTACGCCATTAAGTGCAGAGATATTTTTTTGACATTTGTGGCAATTTAAGCCTTCATAACATTTTTATTCAAAGGAATTTCTGATCCATACTTGTAACCCACATTCTTCACCTTGTGAATGTTCCCAACAGGTCAGAATTGACCTGAAGACTCCATAGCAGTACTATCTCACACTAGTTGGTGCTCCCTATGAATCCACACCTATGTCGTGCCACTCCTGAAGACTCATGTAAGTGCCATCCATGTGTACTGACATCAGTTTCTTTCTTTCTGTGCCTTCAGTCGCAGGTGTAAGGCTGCTCCGTAGTCTTCTGAAGACTTTTTTTTGACAAAATGTCTTCCAGTGTGCAAGGGAAAGAGCCCTCCATGAACAACTTCTACACCCTCGAAACTACCATACGCAAACACCACTAACTCATCTGGACCACCAAACGGACTTACTACAAAGAACGCATAGATAGTAACTCACATAACAGCAAAGAACTCTTCACCATCATCAAAGAGCTCACCAAACCCAAATCCTGCGCCATCGACACCCCTCACACACAAAACCTCTGCAACTCCCTCTCCAACTACTTCCACCTCAAAATCTTAGACATACACAACAGTTTCACACCACCCGCACCCACCATCACCACCACCACTGACACCACCGACATGACCAACAACACCACCCATCCCAACCAACTTCACACCTGGACCCCCTACCAATGACAAAGAAACCAAAAAAAACATGAACTCCATCCACTCAGGCTCCCCAACAGACCCCTGCCCCCACCACATCTTCAACAAGGCCAGCCCAATCATCGCTCCCCAGCTCCGTGCCGTAATCAACAGCTCCTTCGACGCCGCTACCTTCCCAGACACCTGGAAGCACGGCGAAGTCACTGCACTCCTCAAAAAACCCAAAGCAGACCCGGAAGACCTCACCAACTACCGTCCAATCTCTCTTCTCCCCTTCCCCACCAAGGTCGCTGAGAAGATAGTGAACGCCCAACTGTCTCACTTCATAGAGGAAAACAACGCACTCGACGCCTCCCAGTCTGGATTTCGCAAGAACCACAGCACTGAGACCACCCTCATCGCCTGCACCGAGGACATCAGGACCAGAGTCGACAAGGCCGAGACCGCCACACTCATCCTCCTGGACCTCACCGCAGCCTTCGACACTGCTTGCCACCAAACCCTCCGCGCACGCCTTTTCGACGCCCTAGACTGACTCACCTCCTTCCTCGCCAAAAAGAACCCAGAAGGTCGCCTCCCTTACAGTCCCCAGCAACCAAGATCATCTGCGGGGTCCCCCAAGGGTCCTCCCTCAGCCCTACCCTGTTCAACATTTACATGGCCCCACTCGCCAACATCCTCCGCCCCCACGGAATCACCATCATCTTGTACTCAAACAACACCCAGCTCGTCACCTTCCTCACCAGGAGCCCTTCCACCGCTAAGACAAACCTCCATGCCGGTCTCCTCGACACTGCCAAATGGATGACTGCAAGCCACCTCAAACTCAACTCCAACAAAACAGAAATCATCATCTTCGGCCCCAAGACAGGTTGGGATGGCTCCTGGTGGCCCACTGCCCCCGGACCACCCCTAACACCCTCCACCCACGCACGCAACCTCGGCATCATCTTAGACTCATCTCTCTCCATGGCCCAGCAAATCAACACCATATCATCCTCCTGTTTCAACACCCTTTGCATGCTACGGAAGACCTTCAAATGGATACCTATAGAAACCAGAAAAAACGTCATCCATGCACTCATCAGCAGCAGATTAGACTACGGAAACGCCCTGTACTCTGGTACCACAGCCAAGCTTCAGCAGAAACTCCAGCGTATCCAGAACGCAGCTGCACGCCTCATCCTCAGCCTCCCACGCCACGAACACATCTCCGCTCACCTCAGAACCCTTCACTGACTGCCCATCAGAAAAAGGATCGTCTTCAGAATCCTCATCCACGCCCACAAATCCCTCCACAACACTGGACCAGCCTACCTCAACGAACGAGTGAACTTCCACGCACCCACTCGACTCCTCCGCTCTGCTCACCTCGCCCTCGCCACAGTCCCCGCATCCAACACACCACCTCCAGAGGCAGATCCTTCTCCTACCTCACCTCCAACACCTGGAACTCCCTCCCCAGCAACCTAAACAAGACCCAGGACCTCCCGACTTTCAGAAAGCACCTAAAGACCTGGCTTTACCTTGAGACCCTTCCGGGTGAGTAGCATGCTTAATACATATTTTGATTGATTGATTGATTGATTGATTGATTGATTAATCTCTTAAGACATCAGAGTTTAAGCCATGCAGGAACTGTTGCAGACAGATGTCTGTGACAGACTCTCACGAGGTATGCCTTTGGTGCCTGGGGTCCTAATATGACTCCAGGGCCTGTGGGGACTGGGTCCAGATAAATCCAAGTGCCATAGGGACAGTGAGGTAAAGCTTTATATTGCTACTCATCAGAAAACACTACGCTACGATGAGTTGAAGTTGAAAGGAAGGTCCTATTTCCGCACCAGATGTCGTCCCCTCTGCAGATCATTGTGACGATCAAAGTCTTTAGGTAAGTCCAAGAAGAAGCATAAGAAATGTAAGTGGACATCAGCCCCTCCCCACCACTCTCGAACATAAAGAGAGTGCAAGGGTGTTGTAGTCTGGGATCGCTCCTGATCTCTATTGGAGTTGATCCTGAGCCTATTCCTGAATACCTTGAATTACAGCGTCCATTGTCGACTATGTAACAGGTGGATGCCTTTAGATATGTTAATGATTCCTTCTAGTTGCCTTTGCAGTGGCAGATCCACCCTCTGCATCGTCTATGCCCCTCAACCAGCTTCAGGTTTAGCACCGGCTCCGGTGCAGGCTTAGGTTATGGCGCGCTCATTGCACCAGTTTCTTTCACATTGACACCAGTTCTGACACCAGCTAGAGGGTTAACAGCCTATTGTGCTCTCCGGCTCTGAATGGAATCCAGCTCGACTGAGGCAGAAATGTGAGCACACCAGAGCGCCGCTAGCCAGAAGCACCTCAGATTCTAATACATTGCTACTATTCTTTAGGGCTCAGACTTTTTGGCACTAATTTGTACAATGACCATGTTGATGAAGGGGCTGATTTTTCTTTCCAATTTGAAGAGGAAAATTGGTATGAGGAGCTACAAGATAGCAGTGGCCTGGATACGTCTCCAGAGACCAACCTTTTTTCATTTCCTGGCTCTTCCTAGCTTTGCCACCAAAGAAAGCGCCCCCTTCGTAGTTGTTATGCAGTGGGCAGCGGAAGTGCTGGAGCTGCAGCTGCCTACTATGGAGGAGAATAATGTTTTCACAGAGATGCTCCACTGTGGACATGCACCTACAGAACCTTTGTTACCATTTAATGAAGCCCTTACGGATACCCTCTTGGGCACTTTGTCCGTAGGCATGCTGCTCGGTGCCATTGACCAGCACCATGCTACCCTTACTTCTTACACAACATCTCACACCAGAGAGCTTGGTGATGCAGGTGTCCACCGCCAAGGTAAATCCTAATGCCTTCCTCACCACCCCACCTGATCATGAGTCTAAACAGAGAGGGACATTTGGCAAGCACATTTTCTCTTTCAGAAGCTATTACTCTCTAGCCCTATGGGACACAGTGGGCCAAGTTTTAACAGCAGTTGCTGACAACTTCTGGTCATCCGACACCTGCTATCCAGGATGGCCACGTTTTAGCAAAATTTATTTATGATCCACTTTGGCTTGGACAAAGCTAACTTTTTAGGTTGGCTGTTTGATACAAGTGTGGTGCTTTGGCTCCATGCCTGATTAAGGTCTATGGACTTCTCCAGGCATGTCTAAGCATTCCTAATGTACATTAAATTTGAGGATTCCCACCTTTTTGTTGAGAAAGGAGACTCAGCCTTGAACATTTTAAATAAAGCCAGGACACTGCACATTCCTTGGGCCTGTCTGCCCCATCCAGACAGTTCCATTAACGATTTTTGAACCTTACACATCATCCAGTCCTTTCGTGGCCGAGGCTTACAAAGGGAATGCCCAGGGCATTGGGGGACAACAGGCAGCTCAGTCACCTACCCCACCAGCTACCATAACTGCAAAACCTCTTTATTGTGTCTTTAATGGCACAGAGCCACCTTGTCAGAGGCCGTATCAGGTAAACAAGTCGTACCTCCCGATTTTCAATCGGCTAAGCCATTCAATTTCTTGCTAACCAGTGCACCTTAAACCACCATTAAGATGGCTGACGAAAGACCACATGTCTGTCTTGCAACAGAAGGGGCAGGCCCTTTTGGCCAAAGGGTCTATCAAGAATGTTCTGGCCTCCCTGGTAGGAACTGGGTGTTACTCCTGCCACTTCCCTGTGCTGAAGGACAGAGACTTTCCTCTTTCCTTGCCCTAGACCCTGGAGACTGGATGGTGGTGTTGGACCTGCAGGATGCTTATTTTCATATCCTAGTCCTGAAGGTCCATAGCCACTACCTGCAGTTCACATTAGGTCAGGAGCATTTTCATTCTGCGGTTCTCCCTTTTGGCCTCACCAGTGTCCTAAAGGTGTTCATCAAAGTAATCGCAATGTTCGCAGCATATGTTGGGTGTACTAGTCCTCCCGTATCTCAATGACTGACTGTTGAAGGCAGGGTCACCCTAGGCAGTCATAGACTACCTCAATAAGGCAGCAAACCTCCTAACATTATTGGGGTTCACACTCAACATGCCAAAGTCACTCCTTCGCAGACCCTCCCATTCATCAAAGTCATTCTGGATGTGGTATGGTTTTGTACTTTTCTCCTGGAGCTGACAGTCTAGCACATTCAGGCTCCTAGTTCCAATGTTTCAGCTTCTAACCTGGATCTCAGTGCAGCTGAGGCTATTGGGATCACGGGCCTCCTGCATCCTGCTGGTGAAACATGGCAGATGCAGTGGGGTCTACAGTTCCAGTGGGCACAGCACCAGCGGAATATGTCGGCTTACTTCTGATGGATACAACTACCTGTGGATTCCTCACCTTATGAATTCTCCCAATGTGCTAGCATTCAACAAAAATTGTTTCCTAGCTCTGCACTTCAACGAGGATGTCAAAATAGCACGGCTCCGCACGCGACTCCGTCTGACATCATCGGACCCATAAGAAGTCCTCGCCGGCGTGCTGGCGTCTGTTCCCTTTTTTTCCACTCCTTCGACTTTAAGGTTTTCTACCTCTCTGTTGTTTTGCAACTGTTTTGAGGGAAAGTCTTGTACTATGTCTCAGCCTAAGAAGTCCGGCTTCAAACTTTGTAGCTAGTGGGGGGGGGGGGTGATATGTCAGTGACAGATCCGCACGACAACAGCCTTTGGTGTTTGAGCTCGGATCACAACGTGCCAGGTTGCTCATCCTGCCACCGCATGAATCCTAATGCTCTAAAAGAAAGGGGAGCGAAGATCTTGCTCTCTAAAGCAAAGAAAGAGAAAAGAGGGCGAAGTAGATCAAGGACTCGGGACACTTCATCACACAGATCATTGAGGACCCACAGGAAGCGACCTGAATCACGACGCCGTTTGTCCAGAGATGACAGCCCTCGGCAGTTATCTCCGACTTCAAGATCACCACGCCGCATGACTTGGATAGTCAGTCCCACCTTGTCTCCTCAGCCGAAGTCACCTGAGGCGTCACCAGCGTCGACTTTGGTAGAGATGTCAGCGTCACCTGCGAGTCCAGTGGCTCAATTTTCCCCTGCATCCTCTCAGGGTCGGGAGTTTGGAGTTCTGGCGTCAGATCCAGCCCAACCACCAGAAGGGGAACATGAGTATCCTGCCTTTTCGGCTCCGGGAGCGGATCCGTTTCTGTTCCTAAATGCTATATTTAGCATTTCTAATAGGGCAATGGTCCCCTCTGGTGCGCCTGCTGGCCCAAAGGGTCAGTTGGCTTTTACGGTGGAGATGCTGGCGCCGTATAAGCAGGCTCCATTTATGTCTTTTCTACCAGCAACCCCTTTGGATTGTACTCACACAGCGATAAGGATGTCACCGCCTCTACCCCAGATGACGGCACCGGCGCTGCCAGTTTTGCTGGTGCCAACATCGGAGAGACCTCAAGCGAAGTCCGCTCAGTCTACTCTGGCATGGAGCGTGGATCAAGGCTCCTACTACTCCTTCAGTTTTGCCTTCTCCCTTAGGGGTGTCGTCGACGTCAGCGAACTCTTTATCGACGCCACGTTTGGAGTCTAGACTAAGATCTAGAGGGAAGGCCTTATGACTTCTGGAAGGGTATCTAGAGGAACAACAACAGGTGGATTCCTGTGCCTTCAGATGAATACCAGGGACTGGATACTGCTAGTGGGTTGGATACCTCCCCTGAGTGGAAGGGTGTATCCCCTCGAGGTGTGCTTTCATCAGAAGTGACGACCTACCATGGGGTGATTAGGAAGGTGGCAGAGTTGTTAGATTTGCCTCTGCCTGCATCGGAGTTATAGACTAGTGTTCTGACAGAGGTGCTGCATCCATCAGCTTCGTCTTCAGAGTCCCTTCTTCCATTCAGTGACGCTTTGATGGAACCCATATTGGAGATATGGAAGAAACCAGTCACTATTTCTGCAGTTTCAAAAACTGTAGCCAAGCGGTATAAAGTTGCTCCTGGTGACCCTCCGTTTTTTAACCTAACACCGGGAAGCTTGGTAGTGCAAACTTCTTGTCTCTCAAGATCGGCTCTGGGGGTCATTCCCTACAACACCAGCTGATAGAGAGTCATAGCATATGGAACAGTCAGCAAAGAAGAGCTTCTCCTCCGGAAGCATGGCTTTAAAATGATTGAATGTGACTTGTGTACTGGGGAGATACATTTATGCGCTAATGAATACGGCAAAAGAGGTGGACCCTAAATTGTCGTGGGAAGTACAGAGACAGTTTGCTGGACTGTTACAGGACAGTCAAGCGGCAGCCAAACAAGTGATCCAGTCAGTCCTGGACACTGCGGACTCAGTTGCTAGAGCCATGGGGACTTCGATTGCAGCTAGGAGGCATGCTTGGCTCAGAGGTTCTGGGTTTTCCTCGGATGTGCAAGCTACATTGATGGACCTCCCTTTTGATGGTGTCAGGCTGTTTGGTGCAAAGGCAGACTCGGCCCTGGAACAATTCAAGGATAGTAGAGCCACTGTGAAAACTTTGGGCCTTTAGACATCATAGAGTTTGGACATGAGTCATCCTTTCGTGGGAGGCAGCAGTTCCACGTCCAGCAGCCTGCCAACCCCATGTACAGGTCCTAAAGGGGTCGTGGAAGAGTTAGAATGCAAGGAGCTGCTCAGCAGCCTTCTTCCTCCTCTTCATCCTCTGGGGGAATCCAGCCAGAAAAGCAGCCCTAGTTCTCACTCCATTCACCAGCATGTGCTTGCACGTAGGTGGAAGGTTGTTACATTTCCTCCAGGAGTGGGGGTTAATAACCTCAGACTCATGGGTCTTCGGCATAGTGAGAAAAGGTTATGCCCTTCCCTTTTGGGAGCACCCCCCATTCCGTCCCAGTCATTACTTTTGCTCAGAAGAGCATCTCCTGTTGCTTTAACAGGAGGTGCAGGGACTTCTGTTAAAGGATGCAATGGAGTTGGTTCCGGAGCAGGAAAAAGGGGTCAGGGATGTTATTCAAGGTATTTCCTGATTCCCGAGAAGGATGGTCATTTGAGGCCTATCTTGGACCTGAGGATTTTGAATTTGTTCCTCAAACAGGAAAAATTAAAAATGTTGACCCTAGCACAGGTGCTTCTTACGTTGGACAAGGAAGACTGGATGGTGTCTATCGACTTGCAGGATGCTTATTTTCACATCCCTATTCTGAAGTTGCACAGGAAGTATCTGGTTTGTGGTAACTACCAGTTTGTGGTCCTTCCTTTTGGTCTTACTTCCGCACCACAAAGGTGATGGCAGCGGTGGCAGCGTACCTCAGAAGGAAGGGAATATTTGTATTTTCTTGCCTAGACGATTGGCTGATCAAAGCCAAGTCCCCAGAGTTGGTGCTGCACCATTTGCAGGTGACAACCCAGTTGTTGTTCAACCTGAGCTTTTTGGTAAACATGCCCAAGTCTCACATGGAGCCCTTTTGGCGCCTCCTGTTCAGTGGGCAGTACTGAACACAATATTGAATCAGGCCTACCTTTCTTCCAAGAAGATTCAGGACATTTAGGCTATGATACCAATGTTACAAAGGGGAGCGGCTCTTCCAATCATAAAGGTCCTACGCCTGCTCGGTCTGTTTGCGTCCTGCATTCTGTTGGTCATTCATGCACGTTGGCACTTGAAGGCTCTCCAGTGGTGCCTCCGCAAGCAATGGTTTCAAGACAAATGGGATCTTGAGGAGTAGATAACGATCTCCAGAGACGCTGCAGTAGATCTGCGTTGGTGGAGTGTGGACAGAAACCTCTCTCAAGGAAGGCTGTTTTGTCTTCCACTTCCGGTGACCATAGTCATAACAGATGCATCCACTCTAGGGTGGGGAGCACATCTGGGGGATCTGGAGATCAAAGGCCTTTGGTCTCCAGTAGAGCAGATTTTTCACATCAATCTGTTGGATTTGCGGCAATACTTCTGGCTCTCAAGGCCTTCCTCCCATTCATTTGCAGTCAGTCAGCACAAGTTTTGACAGACAACACTACTGCGATGTGGTACATCAACGAACAGGGAGAAGTAGGGTGCAGTGGAGTTGGTTCTGGAGCAGGAAAGGGGTCAGTGATGTTATTCAAGGTATTTCCTGATTCCCAAGAAGGATGGTTGTTTGAGGCTTATCTTGGACCTGAGGATTATGAATTGGTTCCTCAAACAGGTAAAGTTAAAAATGCTGACCCTAGCTTCTTGCTTTGGACAAGGAAGACTGGTTGGTGTCTGTCGACTTGCAGGATGCTTATTTTCACATCCCCATGCTGAAGTCGCACAGGAAGTATCACCGGTTCATGGTAGGGTCGCAGCACTACCAGTTTGCGGCCCTTCCTTTTGGCATTACTTGGGCACCTTGAGTTTTCATTAAGGTGATTGCAGTGCATGCGGTGGACCTCAGAAGGAGGGGAATATTTGTATTCCCATGCCTGGACGATTGGTTGATCAAAGCCAAGTCCCCAGAGTTGGTGCTGCACCATTTGCAGGTGACAACCCAGTTGTTGTTGTTCAACCTGGGCTTTTTGGTAAACGTGCCCAAGACTCACCTGGAGCCCTCTCAGCACCACCTGTTCATTGGGGCAGTACTAGACACAACATTGAATCGGACCTACTCTCCTCCCCAGAGGATTCAGGACATTCAGGCTATGACTCCAATGTTTCAAAGGGCAGCGGCTGTTCCAGTACTAAAGGTTCTACGCCTTCTTGGTCTGTTCGCTTCCTGCATTCTGTTGGTCACTCATGCACGTTGGCACATGAGGGCTCTTCAGTGGTGCCTCCGCAAGCAGTGGTTTAAACACAAAGGGGATCTCAAGGAGTCAATAACGATGTCCAGAGACGCTGCAGTGGATCTACGATGGTGGATTGTGGAGGGCAACCTCTCTCAAGGAAGGCCATTTTGTCCTCCACCTCCGTTGACCAGTCATAACAGATGCTTCCACTCTAGGGTGAAGTGGACATCTGGGGGATCTGGAGATCAAAGGCCTTTGATCTTCAGTAGAACAGATGTTTCACATCAATCTGTTGGAGTTGCGGGCGATACGTCTGGCTCTAAAGGCCTTCCTCCCATCCATTCGCGTTCAGTCGGTACAAGTCTTGACAGACAACACTACAGCGATGTGGTACAACAACAAACAGGGAGAAGTAGGGTAGTATGTTCTCTGCAGAGAGGCTCTGCGGCTCTGGTCCTGGCCACAGGAGCATTGGATTTGCGTGGTAACCAACCATTTGGCCGGAGTTCTCAGTGTACGTGTGGATGGTCTCAGTCAGCGCTTTTCAGCCGTTCACGAGTGGTGTCTCCCTCCGGAGGTAGCTCTTCACGTCTTCCAGTTGTGGGGAACGCCTCAGATAGCCATGTTTGCCACCCACGAGAACGCGCACTGCCCGTTGTTCTGCACTATCCAGTATCCGATGCAGGGGGCATTGGAGGACCTGTTTCAGCGGACGTGGAGCAACCAGATGCTTTATGCGTTTCCTCCCACAACCTTGATTCCTCGAGTTCTCAGGAAAATTCACCAAGACTGGGCCCTGATTCATATTAATAGCCTCAGATTGGCCAAGAAGGGTGTGGTACACAGACCTTCAGCGTCACTGTGCCCTCCGCTCCATCTCCCTCACAAGGCAGACCTCCTCTCGCAGTCACAGGGGCAGGTTCTACACCCCTACCTCCAGAGCCTGCACCTACATGCCTGGAGATTGAACAGGGCAATCTGAGTTCTTTTTCTCAACCTCCAGAAGTGGTGGATGTTATTTTATCGGCCAAGCAACACTCCACCAAGACTGTCTATACCTGCAGATGGGCAAATTTGTTAATTGATGTGGAGAGAGACAAATTGATCCTTTAAATGCCCATTTGTATAATGTTTTGCAATTTGCACTTTCCTTAGCAAAAAAAGGCTAAGCAGTTGCAACAGTGAAAGGATATTTATCGGCACTGACAGCTTTTATTTGTTTACCTGATCAACCCTCTTTATTTAGTTACAATTGTTAGGTTCCTTAAGGGTTTAACAAACAAATTTCCTCCTACTCCTTTTGTAATGCCTCAGTGGGATTTGAATTGTTTTAACTTTTTTGATGGGATCTCCGTTTGAACCAATGCACAGTTGCCCGTTGAGGCTCCTAGCTTTTAAAACAGTTTTTTCAACAGCCGTCACGTCGGCCAGGCGTGTTAATGAGATTCAGGCTCTTAGTGGAAAACCCCCTTATACTACCTTCCATGCTAATAAGGTGGTTTGAGAACCATGGCGGCTTTCCTATCTAAGGCAGTCACTCCTTTCCATCTAGTACAATCTATAATTCTTCCATCCTTTTACCCTCCTCCCCATCCATCGAAGGAGGAGGAAAGGCTGCATTGCCTGGATCGGAAAAGGGCCCTGAGCTTCTGCATAGAAAAGACAAAGGACTTCAGAACTGTTGATCAGCTCTTCATTTGCTGTCTGGGCAAAATTAAGGGTAAAACCGTCCACAAGAGGACTCTTCCAAGGTGGGTCATTCTTTGCATAAAGATATGTTATTTTCTATCAAAGAAGGTTCCTCCTGAAGGCATTAGGGCTCATTCCACCAAGGCTAACTCTGCCACGTCGGCTTTAGCTAGAGGTGTGCCTGTTGCTGACATTTGTAAAGCAGCAACTTGGGCTTCCCTCCACACTTTCACAAAGCATTATTGTTTAGACTCGGAAGTGAGGAGGGCTGGCCATTTACCTGTTCTGTTTTGCAGGACTTCTTGGTTTGACCTGTCCGGCATCCACCTCCGAGTGTGGGACTGCTTTGGAATTCTTTTCATAAGGTGAGGAATCCACAGGTAGTTGTATCCATTAGAAGAACAAGTTACTTCCCTTCGGTAACGCTTTTTCTGGTGGATACAATAGCTACTTGTGGATTCCTCACAGTCCCACCCGCCTCCCCGTTGCCTGTCTGGTCCTACCAAGAGAACCATTGATGTTTATTGAATGTGTTATATATATATATATATATATATATATATATATTTGTATTTATATTTAAGGTTCTATAGTGTTTATATATGTATAAAAGATTTTTCCATGTATATATTGAGTTGGCACATGTGCCTGTGATGTTGGTATTCACCTGTTCACCTCGAAGGCACAGTAAAAAAAAAAGTGGTGAAACTGACGTCAGCACGCCTGCGAGGTGTTCTTATGGCTTCGATGACGTCAAATGGAGTCGCGTGCAGAGCTGTGCTATTATGACATCCTCGTCGACGTGGAGAGCTAGGAAAAGTTTCCATCGAATGCTGCCACATTGGGAGAATTCCTAAGGTGAGGAATCCACAGGTAGGTACTGTATCCAACAGGAAAAGCATTACTGAAGGTAAGTAACTTGTTCTTCCAGTTTTTGGAGGCGACTGGTAGAGATTTGTAGTGCTGGTTGCTGATCCAGTCAGGGGCAGTCCCCTCTCCTTATTTCAGCCAGCTGTTTAGGATGCATCACTTTTGGGGTTTGCAAGGCCATCTGGGAGAGTTGGACATCTGATGCCTCTAATCTCCGACAGAAGTTCACCTCCACATGTTTGTTGGAGTTGAGGGTGAATCGCTCGCCATTGAAAGTCTTCCTTTTGCTTGTTAGAGTTTCAAGGAGGTGCTCTCTCAGAGAGGCATTCTGCCTAGAGTGGAGCTCGGGACTCCTGTATGCCTTGCTGCTTCTTCTGTTACAAATTCTGAAGATTATCAGGAATGACCAGGCCCACATAATCTTAGTGGCACCAGATTGGGCCTGGAGTGTGCGGTACCTGGAACTCCTAGTCATGAGCATCTGTCTTCCGAGCAAGCTACTAATTTGTGAGGATCTTCTGTTGCAACAGGAGGGCAGGGTGCCGCACCCAGGCCTGCACAATCTACATCTCTGTGGTTGGATATAGTGGCAGCTTGACCTCCTTTCACCTGCCTCCTGAAGTTGTTGAGGTTATCTTGGCTGCATGGGGGTCCTATAAAGTCTTGTATGCCAGTAATTGGGACAGATTTGTGAATTGGTCTAGTTCCTGTCAGATTAAACCGCTGCTGGCCAAGTTTTCTGAAAATGTGGTGTTTATTTTTTCCCTGGCCCAGTAAGGACTTGCTCTGGGTGCTATCAAAGGCTACTTGTCAGCTCTGACTTTTTTTTTTTTTTGATTGCCGGATCAGCCTTCATTTTTTTTTTAAATCACCCATTGTGTTGAGATTTTTATTGATCAGTTCCAGTTCTGTTTATTTAACGTTTTAGGATCTTGCACAAAGCCATTTCCTACAACTTGACGGCCGGCCGGAACTGTAAATCAACAGAGAAAAAAAAGACGAGGACAAATACAGAAAAAGCAACTAACGCATCCTACCTTCTACACACAGCGTACACTCATTAGTTCCTGAATATAGTCTGTGCCTCTGCCAGTACTTCTTTCCATCAAGTCTGTTAATGTCCAGATTTCTACACAAAGGATATCTTTTTAATTCCCCTGCCAGCCAACTTCGTACCACTACATCATCTAATTGGGATAGGGCGCTGTATGTAGAACTTTAGGGTACTTAGTACATGCTAGCTTATAGAATTTGGTTGAGTGAAGTGTGATATATGGAGACTTTATCTCTCTGATACTGTCCACTTTATATTCTATAAAGAATGTTAATTTCCCTATTCCTAGTAAGTGCCAGATCCTGTGAAGCCAGTCTGGGATCTGGTCTATGCCCGAAAGAGAAAAAATTGCCTGGTGTGCTGCGCAAGAGCAATATGATGGCCTCTTAATGATTTTAGCTGAAATATTTGCCTAGTAGACAATCTAAATCTTACCTAAAACTGGAAGTTCAGGGTTTGTGTATCAAAAGTTTTATCTGTATAATCGAAGACTTTGTCCTGGTATTGAATCAAACTGGGACAATTCCATAAAACATGGAGTGTCCCTGTGTCTCTATTACCTGCTGCACTTCGCTTTCTGCTCTGGGCACCATTTCTGACTCCAAGCTAGGGTAAAATATCAATGTGTGCTACCAAGGTCATGGTTTTCCTGCTAGAGACATTCCTTGCTATATTTTGGGCACATTTAAAAATAGCCTCTCATTCTTTGTGTTAGAGTGTGTCCTAAATCTGCTTCTTACCGCTTTCGACCCACAGGTTTCTCTTTTGGAAGGAGTTGCACTAGCAGCAAGTATATTTGAGAGACTATGCGTTTATCGTTGTCCTCCAGGAAAATCCATTCTTCAAATGTTGTACACCTGTGTTTTAACTGAGAGGTGTGTGTCCCTTTGCCGAATCTGTATGTACTGAATATAATCAGACTCCAGGAACCCATATAAATTTTTTTAGCCTATCAAACGGGATGATCCCACCTATGTCAAATAAATTGCCAACCCCTTTGTAACCTGTTGGAGAAACGATCCCCCTGTAGGCCTGGAGTGAAGTCTGGGTTGGAGATGATCGGCGTCAGTGGTGAGCGGAACAAAGTCAAACCCTTCCTTTCTGCCAGGCTATCTCATACTGGCAAGGTTACTATAGGGCATGAATATAGGCTTTATGCTCTGTTAATGGGGCAGGCAAGGGATCTTTCAAATGTGTATGTCAGCAATCATTTGATCCATAAAGCAGCAATGCTTTTCAGAATTCTCCCTCCCCCATTTCACATATGTACCTTAGTTGGGCTGCTTGGGAATACTGTATGACATTAGGAACCCCAAGACCACCCTAGTCTGTATTACCTGTAGGCCACTTTATTGCACATGCGTAGCTTCTGTCCACCCCAAACAAATCTACTTCGCTTTGAATGTGGTGCCTTAAGTGTGTAAGAGAGTGGATGTAAAAGGAGTGCCTAGAACTAAAACAAGTTCTTGAGTAGGGTGTTCATATTTAAAGCAGCAATTCATTGGAACTAAAAGCTTTACTGCTGCCAGCGAGAGATCTTGTTTAACTTGTCTGTGAAGCAAGCAATAATTGATAGCTGCCATTTTCATGGTAGACTTGGAAATTTGTAGTCTCAATTACGAAATGGATGTCGCAGCTCAGGCTAGGAAATTAAACATGAAGACTTTGACAATGTGCAGGGAAAGACAGTAAGGTTGAATATCTGCTATTTCTGTAAATCAATTTTTGACCTGGAGGTGTCCCCAAAGCTCCAATGAGTGTCTAGCAAGACAGGGAAGAGGACAGGATCGGCAAATAGAACTAGTATGTCATATATTCTTATGGTATGAGTATCCGCCCTGAATCTCGCCCCTGAGCTAAGCGGGCTATCTTTAACATGTTGGGCCAGTGGCTCCATATAGAGTACAAAAAGGAGAGGTGACAGAAAGCAGCATTGACATTTCCCCCTCCAAATGGGGAAGGGTTCTGAAGAAGTGCCACTCATCCGCACCCTGGCATTGGGGTAGCTGTAACCGCACAACATCCAGTGGCAGAACTTGTCCCTCAGTTCCAAAATGTTTTAGTGGGCCCTGTCAAATGCCTGTTCAACTTTCATTACCACAGCTGGGCTTCTTTTTTAGACGTATGCATCTTATCTATAATGTGTAGTATAGGTTTAGTAGTATCCCTACATTTTCTGTCTTGGATAAAATCCACCTGGTCCGGATCCTCCAGGTTGGGCATGTAGGGGCTCAGACGGGCCAGCAGGATACGTGTGAAGAGTTTTACATCCGTGTTAATCGGCGAGATAGGTCTATATGAACTGCAGGGCTGTTTTTTTTTGCCTGGCTTGGGGATAACTGCTACAGCGTTAGCGTCCTGTTTTCAGCAAAGTAGTAAAAGATCTTGGTAAGTATCTGAGCTAGGGTCTGGCGGAAGCTAGTACGACATAAATCCATCCAGGACCCGAGATTTAAAGGGCTTCAGCCAGGTGGTGGCAGGTAACATTTCTTCTGTTATAATAGATGTGTTATAGGTTTCTCTACATCCTCAGCAGGTCGAGGTCTTAATTTGGTTATAAGACCTTCTCCCACATGAGGAACTGTATCAGTGTTTTTATGTTCTTGCCATGAGTAAAGGGTCTGATAAAAGTTCCCAGACATCACTGCGATCTGATCTTCCCCCATGATCTCTGCATCTGCTGGGTCCGTGATAGAGTGTACTCTATCTCTACTCATGCTGGGGTGTAATTTATGCACTAGTAATTTCCCGCATTTGTTGCTGCCCACATACAATTTATGTTGGTGTCGGGGCAGGGCATATTCCGCTCTGTCTATGTCTAGTTGTTTTAGTTGTGCTCAGGGTGCATCTAGCTTGTGCGACAGTTTTGGGTCCCTTTTTCTTTTATGAATTGCTTCCAGTTCTCTCATCAGCTTTGCTTTTCCCAGGTCCCTTTTTCCTTGGCCAGTATAGCTACCAGCTGCTGAACCAGCCAGAGGCCTCATGGGGCCCTTCAGCAACACCAAACCAACTTACCTCTTACCACAACAGTAACGTTTTGGCAGCTAGTCTCTTCTGACAGTCGATCCAATACTGCCTGCTATTCTTGCATAATCCTGCCTGGATCCGGGCACAGCCCCTTCAGGAATCCGGCCATTTAGGAACGTTCAGTTCAGCATTTGTTTTTTTAATTTCTACAAATTCAGATACAAGCACGAGTAAGTTTCATATATACAGATACTCTATCAACAGCTGTTTGTTAATGTAAGCTTGGCCCTACTGCTAATGAGCTCCCTAACCGGCTCCTGGCATAATACTACAGTCAGAACGCAGCAGTGCATATTTCATCTCCCAGGCAGCCTACCAATGAATGTATGCTACACTCAAATAACAGATCCCTCACAGCTCAATATCACATACCCAGTTTCCATAGCAAAAAGTTCCACAAACCGAGGAAGGTGTGCTTCATTCAATAGAGATACTTTGTGCAAATCCATTCACAACCAATACCTCTCAACATCACCAAACTCAGAACACTCACTAGAGCACAATAAGCATTAACGTGTACAGACATTACTGGCACACAAATCTAGAAAATGTCTGATGCAGGTGTTAGCAATGGTTGCTCATCTTGAAACGTGTGCACTAGACCGGGGTCCCCATTCCCTGAGACAACTACACACCAGCACCATTACAGGTACCCCACACCCAAAGTATTTTAGGACTGGCAAGCCTTGAAATCTCAAATTGACTGGACAAGTCATATACCATACCCCCAATAAACAGTACACATATCAGACCACTTCAGAACTACAGGTTGTAGTCCTACAAGATTTTCGAGCCTTGCTGAACTTTGGCAAGGGCTTCATACTCCAGTAAAACACAAATTTGTCACCAAATTCTAGCATCCACACCCACATCTAGGAAGGTTAAGCTCAGCAAGTTTATTTAATCATCTAACAGTTCATGCATGAGCTTAGTGGTGGGCATGAGCATGAGCTTAATTGCCTTTCATATATAGAAAGATCCTGCAAGGAGTTATCTTAATACAAGCTGAGCCCTTCTCATTATGAGCTCTCTAGGTGACCCCTGGCAGAAGAGAGACACACTGATAACGCTCATCAGTATACATTTCCATCTCCCTAGATCCTACTCTTCCTTGTTAAACTCACACAGCAAAGAACTCACACCTAGGTACAACATTAGCACAGCCCAGAATTTCCACAAAAGCAAAGGAAGATTTTTCTTCATTTGCTACAGATCATTTGTGGTTGTGCAGAACCGTTCACATCCTATACCTTTGAACATAACCAAACTCCTAAAACCCTCACAACAAAACACAAAAAATTATTTAACCATGCAGTAATATTTATGTGTGTATCTTGCCTATGCGTATTTTCAATGCCACTATTTATGTGTGTATCTTACCTATGAGTATTTTCAATGCCACGAAGTAAGATAAACCTACTGAAATGACTAAAAGTAAAACTCTCTAGAGGTAACATACGTTTTGTCATTTTAATGTGTGTGTTTAGTTTCTGGGTGAGGGAAAGGAGTATTGTGCATTGTTTATGGAGGTTTTGCTTGCACGTGTCAGTGCCTTTGTGTGTGACTTTGCATGAATTAGTATGTGTTACTCACTTTGTGTGTCTTGGTTCGCATGTAGTAAGGGATAGAGTGCTTCTTGATGAGTCTTTTTAAAACACATAAGGGGTCACGATAGCGGTATCCTGACCCCCCCCCATAGGACACTTGCAAAATATAGCCTTTTTTTCAGGCCAACTGTGGCTCCACCACGGGGCTTAGTGTGACCCCCTATGTGTAAATCCTCTATGGATCACTGGGTCCCACGCAGAATAAATAAATAAATCACACAGCGTGAGGTTGGGTGCATGTGAAGGGTTGGGTTGCAGGGCCTGGGCACAGGCCAGGCCATCAGCCGTGCACGTCAGTGGTTGTATTAACATACAATAATGATATATAACTTTATGTTAAAAGCATAACATTCAATAAGAAAACCAAAGGTGACAGGGAAATTACAGTTAGGTTGATGTTGTACCCATACCAAACTGTAGAAATATAGCAGTTAGTGTTATACCTATAGTTTCTTCAGATAGTTATAACTATAACTTGTGCAGTTAAGTAACTTTAGGCCACAAGTAATAGTTTCTTAACATAAGTATAACTTAACATAAGTATAACTGTAACTGTTGAATTTATCTGGTTTTGTATGGGTAAAACGTCAACCTAAGTATAATGTCCCTGAACCCTTTGGTTTTCTTAGTGAATGTATATATGTATCAGCCACACAGTGGCCTTCACTATGTAGTTCTAGTTAGGACCTAGTTACCATAGGAAACTGATTTTTGGTTTGCTAATAACTTTGGAGCCGTTTGATGTAAATGTTCCAAGAAAAAGTTAATCCACTTCAGCTCCTTCCTTGAAAAGTTTTGGGGTGATCCATCAAGTGGCAACCTCCTTCCTGCGGGAGCCAGAAGCTCTTGCAAATCTTGTGGGAGTTTGCGCTCCGATTTGCTGGCCACAATAAGAAGAAACTTTTGTGGCTTCCATTACAGGACACAAGACAGTGCCAAAACAAAAAAGGCGTACAGGGGTAGTGTAGGGGTACTCTGACCCACTTGACCTTGTATGGTGGGACCAGACAGACCCCAGACCAGAGCCAAATTATATATATTTTGCAGTGCCACAATCTTTTGCGACTCCAAGGGGGAATCCAGCGTGGGCCCCTCTTTTCCAGAGAGAATCTTGTGGGAGCACAGAGGGCTGAACTGGCTCACGCAAGTATCTTGCAGGAGTGGAAAACTTTTTTTTTTTTTTTAAACAAATGAAAAAGGGGAGGTGTGGATGTCTGTGGTCAGTTGACCACATGTGAGAGGGAGTCTGATCTGAGCAGGGCCTGGCTGCCGGCAGGGGTTTGGGCACAGGGTCTGGTTGTGGCCAGGCCCTGCGGCCAATCTCCTGATGCATGGACAAAGGCCATGCGCCTTAGGGGCTGGCCGCCACAGGCCATACACTGGTTATGACCTCTCACATTACATCATTCATGACGTTCTATGACATAACTGATAATATCACTGATGACAACACTGCATGACAAGGCAATAACTATAACTGAAGAATTTCAGTGTTTTCTTGAGTTTAAATGTTCTGTTTAAACTGACATTTTCACCTAACTATTAACGTGGTTTTAACCTTTGTTTTTGAGTAAGTATAATATACGCACACACACATGACAACATAGGGTACAGCTATAAATGCATTGCTATATTTTTATGTTTGGCTTTGTAGAGTAGTTTTTTTAGAATTGCTACATATATAGGTGCAAGTAAATAAGGCTCGGACAAAGCCATTTGTGCACCTGAATTAAAATTCGGTTTGCAAATCGCAAGATTTAAGAGTTTAGAAACATGTTAAATATTCACAGAACTGTATGGAGGCACAAATACATTTATCATAAATACAATTAGACAAATTTGTTACTTTTATGAGGGTATGTATCTGAGTAAATCTCATACATTCAGTGAGGAAGTGTTCAGGGCAGGACAAACTTGAAGAGTAGATGAACACTCGCAAAGCTGCACGTGAGAGTTCAAAACGTTTGTAAGGAACATTTCCTCTTTGGATACAATTGGAGATTTACTTTTGCCACCTTTGTTCAGGGTGGGATTTTAAAAGGAGCAGTCCAAAAAACGGTTAGAGTTTAGGGGAAGGTTTTCCTAATTGGGGAAAATCTTGCATATTGTGCGAATGCTTAAAAATGCAGCTTTTCTAAATGGATAATACTTTGTAGCGAACATTGCAATATTCTCTTGGAGCTTGAGGTACTTCTCACTGGAACGTCAGCAAACTGATAAAAATAGTTGCTAGGATAGTTGTAGTGGTGGGTGGAGGGACTGTTTTTCATGTCTAATCATCTTTAAAATTCTGTAGCTGACTCCCTGGAGTGAAAATAATGATTGCATACCTGATTGTGTTAAAGGTGTAGATGATCGGTTGGTGGCCCTAGAGGTGACTTGAGCTGTGTCGCTTATCAGTTTGGGATGCTGATGGATCAGTGTTTCTTTTTCCATCCCATCTACCTCAAGCACAAGCTGTCGCTGTAGGGACAGGTTGGGAAAACAGTAGGTCAGTAGAAGCTGCCCGATCCATCTAGCCGTGGTTCTCTGATTGTCCTGTAGTGCAAGAGTCTATCCCAATCTTGGGCCACTGCATCAAGACATCTGATACCTACCTAGCCCATACTGAGGATTCTGGCGTGAACATAATGCTTGGAACTGCCCCTAAATTCAACCATCACCTCACGCACACACACTCATGGAGCCAGTAAGGCATCCACACATTGTATTACTCACTAGTCTCAGCCGATGGACACTAGAAGACCTGGTCTCCCCATCACACACATGGTGCATATTCATGTGGGAATTAGGCCACTACAAAGAGAAACGTGTTCATCCACTCATTGACTTATTTCTACCCTTACACTTTGCACCTTCAGTATACATTGCACATATTAATGATCATTTAAGAAAAAGTGTACTGTGCCTCATGAATAGCAATTGAAAGAGAAGCTAAAGAGGATCTTGTGGAGACTTTGCGGCATTTTGCCATACCACAAACAGTGAGATATTTAAACATAGAATCTCAAGACTGTTCTCCATCTCTATGGGGGATATTCTGTCCATACAATCTGCCTGTTTGCTATGATTCCTAAGTCACGTGGCTCTTTCAGTCGTAGCTTGCCCACCTTTGCTTCTAAACTCTGGAACACCCACTGCTTCACTACAAACAGAATCCTAGTATCAGAATATATGGTGTCTGCTACTTACATCTTTTTTTATGACCATCCTTTGGCATGGTGCACCCTAGTACCTAGAGATTCTTCAGCGAATAATGCACTATATCCATGTTTTACTTTATTATTACGCATATAGCAGGTTGTTTTATGTGAAAAGCTGGTATTTTGGGCTACATATTACTGAAACAACTGGTTCAGGCTAACAATATGATTTGTTATTTATTTGGCAAATTGTGAATTGAAGACAAAGAAAAAAGTCTATTCTTCTAAAAAAGGTAAAATTATCTCTAAGTTTTTGTACTAATTCATAGTAGTATTTGTTGAGTGTATAATAGTGCGTGCCATTAACACTTCTGCTCTTAAACATATTTAATTTTGCTTGCAGGGCTTCTCAGTGGACAGACCTCACCCACAAACACCAAACTGGAGAGACTGGACTCCCAGCAAGTGCTGCATCTCTGCGTCCGATATCAAGAGCACCTTCACCAGTGTGCAGAGGCTGTGGCCTTCGATCAGAATGCGCTAGTGAAGCGTATCAAAGAGGTGAGCACACACTGCACCACAAGTCACGTGCCATAACTAAGGTCTGTTTGGTTGCAGAGGTACGACCTAGATTTAACCCTCGTACTCTTTCCAAGGCTGACTAAACTTTTGGTTTTCCAAGATCAACAACATTAGTATTATAAGTTGGTAGATATTACTACCATATCTTTACATAATATTACAGAAGTTTCTTTATCCTGTCAGAGGAGATGGGCAAAGCTGTTGGAAGGGGAATGACAAACCTCTACAACAATGTCTTCACAGATCTTGCAGTTCAGTGAAACAAATGACAGTTCAGTACAGAGATTGGTTATGCCTTGAAGGAAGAATAACCTGCATCCTTAGGGTTCCAGTGACACAAGGTACAAGATTTGCCACCCTCTTGATAAACATATTAGCAAATAATTAAAACCTTATGACCCATACCTATCTCCGAAGCATGTTTGTAACATCTTAATGATGCACCTCCAACAGCTTACTTACTTTGAATCAAAGTCTGACTTTTGCTTGCTCTCTGATTATCTATACCTTTCTCCTAATGAAAACATCTGTAGGTCATTACGATTTTTAGGTACTCTTGTATAGATCTTTTATTTAGTTGAAGTCTGCTGTGTGGTGTTGGCAGCAAGGCTTCAATTCATCTTGGGTGTGGTACGCACCAGATGGTTACAGGATGCTTTGGGGTAAGGCACAGTTTGGCCATTGTTACAAATGGGGTCTTTGGTTGGCAGTCAGGTTACCTCCCCCGTCCAAGCAGGGACCCTCACTCTAGTCAGGGTAAGTCACACACAATCCAAATTATCCTGTGCCCGCCCTCTGGTAGCTTGGCACTGAGCAGTCAGGCTTAACTTAGAAGGCAATGTGTAAAGTATTTGTGCATTAAATCATACAATAACACCATATAGCACCACAAAAATAAACCACACAGTGTTTAGAAAAATATACAATATTTATCTGGGTAAATGCAGGTCAAAACAATTAAAATGCAATAAGTATATGTTGAGATATCACTGTCAAAGTGATATAAAGTGTCTTAAGTCTTTTAAAAGCAATCAAAGTCTCTTTCAAGCACAAAGTACCTGGTTCACGTGCAAAATCTCTGCAAAGAACCGCAGAGGAGGAGATACGTGGAAACAAAGGGGTGTGCGTCGATTTCTCGGGCTGCACCCGGCGATGCGTCGTTTAGTTTTCACGCAGGGACGGCTGAGCGTTGATTTTTGTCGCTGGCCTCTTCGGGATGCGGGGTTTTCGGATGCCCCGGGGACGATGCGTGGATTTCCTGCACTGGCAGGACGAAGTTACAGGAGCTGTGTCGATTTGGTGGGTGTTGGGTCGAATTTTCTACCGCACAGCAGCCGCTGCGTCAGTTCCTCTCTGGAAGTGGGCTGCGTTGTTCCGGCTCAGCTGTGCGTCGATCCGGTGGGCTGTGTGTCGAATTTCCAGTCACTTTGCTGGCGCTGCGTCGATCTTCTCGATGCAAAGTCAGGGTGCGTCATTCTGGTTCGGCGTGCAGTGAATTTTTCACTGCAGTGCAGGCTGTGCGTCGTTTCTGGCAGGCCGTGCGTCGAATTTCACCGCACAAGGAGTCCTTCTTGTAGAGATGAAGTCTTTTTGGTCCTGAGACTTCAGGGAACAGGAGGCAAGCTCTATCCAAGCCCTTAGAGAGCACTTCTTCACCACAGCCAGAGAGCAACAAGGCAGCAGGGCAACAGCAAGGCAGCAGTCCTTCACAGAAAGCAGACAGGTGAGTCCTTTGGGCAGCCACGCAGTTCTCCTTGGCAGGATGCAGGTTCTGGTTCAAGTTTCTTCACTAGGAAGTGTCTGAGTTGGTAGGGGCAGAGGCCCTGTTTAAATACCCAAATGTGCCTTTGAAGTGGGGGAGACTTCAAAGAGTGGCTTAGAAGTGCACAAGGTCCCCTTTCAGTTCAATCCTGTCTGCCAGGGTCCCAGTAGGGGGTGTGGCAGTCCTTTGTGTGAGGGCAGGCTACTGTCCTTTGACATGCAAGTGTCAGGCCCTCCCAGCCCAGGAAGACCCATTAAAAATGCAGATGTATGCAAGTGAGGTTGAGTATCCTATGTTTGGGGTGTCTGAGTGAATGCACAAGGGAGCTGTCAACTAAACCCAGCCAGATGTGGATTGTAAGGCACAGAATGATTTAAGTGCAGAGAAATGCTCACTTTCTAAAAGTGGCAATTCTAAAATAGTAATATTAAATCCAACTTCACCAGTCAGCAGGATTTTGTATCCCCATTCTGGCCATACTAAATATGATTTTCCAACTCCTTTCAGATCAGCAGCTGCCACTCAAACAATGTATGAGGGTAGCGCCAATGTTAGCCTATGAAGGAAGCAGACCTCACAGCAGTGTGAAAACGAATATAGGAGTTTTACACTACCAGGACATTTAAACTACACAGGTACATGTCCTGCCTTTGCCTACACAGCACCCTGCCCTATCGGTTACCTAGGGCATAACTTAGGGGTGACATATGTAGAAAAAGGGGAGCTTTAGGCTTGGCAAGTACTTATAAATGGCAAGTCGAATTGGCAGTGAAACTTCACACACAGGTCTTGCAATGGCAGGCCCGAGACAAGGTTAAGGAGCTAATTAAGTGGGTGGCACATTCAGTGCTGCAGGCCCACTAGTAGCATTTAATTTACAAGCCCTGGGCACACATAGTGAACTTTACTAGGGACTTATCAGTAAATTAAATAATCCAATTGGGTATGATCCAATATTACTATGTTTAAAGGGAGAGAGCATATGCACTTTGTGCACTTTACCACTGCTCTCCAGCGCTAGAGTCTTAAAACCAGCAAAAACAATAGCTAAAAAGTGGAGGGAGGAAGGCAAAAAGTTAGGGGTGACCACCTTAAGGCAGTCAGGTCTAACAGCTGTGTGCTGTAATATCAGGCCTAGCACATACCTCATTGTTATGAGAGTCCATTTTGGCTTTCACTGAAGCATTGCCTGGTTTGGTTTGGTGTCAATGAAGCATGAGCAATTTTTCTGAATATATCAACGCATTACTTTTCCAGGCTTGAGTCTTGATCGCTTTTGCCACAAATGTTATCCAAGCCAATTTTGAATATATTTTTTTTTTCTCTCATTTTATGGATTCTAAAGGTACCCAGAGTTTGAGATCTCTTAGATGGAACCAAGAAATTTGCCAAAAGGTTGCAAAGTGTGCCTTGTAGACTTTCTTTGATGCACCCTATTGTTCGATGGTTACATTTTCAGTACTGTAATTGATCCTCCGGTCTGCACTGTGTCTTTTAGGCTGAGGTGTAAAACAGCAATGATGCACGGTGATCAGAGAGGCAAGCACACTGGAGGGCAGAAGTGTGCAACCTGGCTGTTGTCCAGAGGGCTGTTCTGTGCCAGTTTAGTTCTCTTTCTGTCACCTTGGCTTACCCTGTGTGTGTTCTGATCCTGGATAATAAAGGAGGCGCACATGGGGAAGTGTTGCCTCCTTAAGAATGGAGACTGTCACTCCCCTTGTGTTCTTTAATGTGTCCTCTACCAGACCATATCTCAGGAAAGTCTGTGCATGTACTCTACTTTTATTTTACAGCAGAGTCTAACACAGTGAAAATGTTTTCAGCATGGTGTGTCATTTCCATTTATGTTAACAAAATGTGGTAGTTTGATTTTCTTTAAAATTACAATTTATAGTAAGACTTTATGGTTTTATTTAACCCCTCTCTTCAAATAACTTTCAAATATATTTTTATTTGATTCCTGAAATGGCCTTACACTGCAAAGATTGCAACTGTAATCTATTTACACATCCTTAATCAATAGCACAGCACAGTTACTAATTTTGAACATGGGTTCTTCGTTTATATTGTTCATGTCAGCGGATTCTTGCGATTTTCAATATAAATATTTGAAATCATAAAATATACTTAGCCTCAGCTTGCCCTTTAAAAAACGTGGAGTTTTTGAAAAGTAATCATTCTGATTCCACATCTGAGTTGGGGTGTAAGGAAAAGGGTAAAATCAGAGCAATTAAGTAGTGACCTACGCAGTTTTTCATTGTTACTATTTGTATTCATCGATGTTTGTGGCTTCACTTAGATTTCACATAATGATGCTTCCAACTACTCCTTACGAATATGGCGATTCTACAAGAATGTGTTAGAAGAATCTAGATTTTATTAGACTCGAAGATTACCATTATATTACATTCCTTTAATGATACACCTCAGTGGCATTGAAAGCACAATAGAGAAAACATAACTATATAGAAAGAAAAGCATAAGATGCTGCAGTATTGTAGATTCTCTGTCTTTTTGCACTGTGAAAGGCAGAACAACTCAGAAAACGGTTCCCAGTAGGAGTCCTGCAGTTCCTTAGAACCAGGGGACGAGAAGACCTCACATTGTTCATATGCATGGTATGTATGTATGTATGAATGCATAAGGTCTTACTATAGTGTGCAGCTAGCCAAAAAACAGCAGAGTGCTGTACACAGATAAAGACTAACTAAGTCAATGCCTAATAGGAAAAGAAAATGGGCTGTGGATGGTTAATGCATTCTGATGTAATGCCCTTTTTAAAGGTGAGTCTTAGACTCTTTCCTTATCTGGAGCACTGCTTGGGGTAGTTCTGATGGATACAGGAATGTTATTCCAAAGCCTGGTTGCATAAATGGAAAATGCCTACTGTCTTGGTTTTTCTTGCTACCATTCTCTGTCTGCAGTAGGATTGTGTCCTGGCTGCATTTGTGTGGAGAGCCACCTGAGATGGTAAGCTCTTCTGCAAGATGAGCAGGGATGCAGCCACCATGGCTTTGTAAATGACACAGATGGTTTTGAAGAAGGTGAGGTCCAGCAAAGGGAACCAGTGTAGTTCCATCAGGGTGGAGGTGATGTGATCACATTTCTTCAGGCCCTTCTTCAGGCTGCTGCAGCTTTTAGGATACTACCCAGGGGATGGAAGGATCACAATGGTTATAATATACAGCAGAATTGTCGGATTCATGTTGATATAGTAGTGTTACCTGATGACATCTTGTGACTCTTGTTTTGCTATCATCATAGATGGATTACCCCCAGGGAAGTAATGTTTCAGAAATTAAATATATATCTTTAGTGATAATCTGTTGACTATTTGTATTTATGTTCCAGATGACAGAAATGACCTTACTATATACGCCCGTTGTTTTGAGAGGGCTTGGAAATGGTGTGATAGTGTGTGTTGTGAGCGGGATTGGTTGTTTGAATGAAGTTTTTTAGCTTTTTGTTTTAAAGTATGTGATGTCTGTGACCCTGTTATGCACTTATACGACTTATGCCATATTATAACAAATTATTTTTTGTTGGCTATCTGTGTGATTTGAATACTGCAGTGTATTACTCAATGATTGCTGAACATTTCAATTGGATTTGATAGTTAATAAAACTTTTTGCCATACACGTTTGCTTATGCTGTATACATTTTGCACCAATGAATGTACTATACATTAATTCTAGTATGGTTGTTGATTTTTCCCGTAGACTTTAGGTATCCATTTTGTAGGGTTCTACATTGTACCCGCCCCACCTCCGTTTGTGCTACCTGGGTAGCATCTATTTTTTTCAGGGCCCTCTTTTGAGCCGGCAGGATACCCCTGAGGGGTGCCATGTGGATTCTGGAAGGCCATGGAATAGGGCATTACCATCATCCAGATTCAAGAGTATGAGGGCTTGAGCAGCAGTTCTGAAACTGCTTTATGTTGAAATCTTTTTCCCAGGGTAACACTGGGACTCTGCCAATACCTGATGAGGCTGCAGTATACATGAAATACAGGAACAGCTATATACTTGTTCTACAGTGCTTCTCTCTAACATTATGGGGCAGTAGTACTGACACAGCTAGATGCGGAGGGTTCTTCTGAAGGAGGATTAACCCTTCTGATTAAAACTGCTTGGATCATGTCTTCAAGACAAAAGTGTGTAACACTATTCACAAATACTTTAAGCTGAATGTAGGCAAGGTCCACACCCAGGCAGCCTTATGGGAGGGATTTAAGGGGTATATCTGCAGGATCTGTACATCTAAACATGCCGGCATGTTGCAAAGCATACGTAATGACTTGGCCAAAATTGAAGAGAAAATACAGGACGTCGATCGCATCTCCCAATTCTCACATTCACATGGGATGCTGTGTAGTAGAAATTTGCTACTACATGAATATCAAGACCTTGATGCCTGTGAGGTCAAGTTTTTGGGTAAATATTCTAGAGCCCATAAATATGGAGAATGGGAGAGACCAGGGCATACCCTGGCTAGACTGCCGTGTCCAACCACATACATTACTAATATACTCTTACCAGACAAGACATCATCTCGGATAAAAATTCCATAATAAACACCCTCACCTCCTACTATAAACAACTATATACCTCCTGTGGGTCTGCCTCAGACATGGCTATGTCAGCATATCTTGAGTAGGTAGCCATGGTTTGGCTGGAAGAAGGTCATCAGCAATTTCTAGCTTTCCCCTTTACGTGCGAAGAGATACACAAGCCAGACAGGCCCTGGGAGGTACCAAAGCCCCAGGGTTGGACAGCGTTACTGGAGATTTCTATAAAACCTACAAATCCATACTGGCCCCTCATTTACTAGAGCTGTATTCCGAATTCCTAGATAACTGTGTTCCCCCTTCTACTCTCTATGCAGTTGTAATCACGCTATTACTAAAACCGAACAAGCCCCCACCTGTGTACCTCTTACTGACCTTTATCTTTGCTGAACCATGACAATAAGATCCTAGCCAAAGTCCTCTTGACACGCTGCTCCCTGTTAATGGACCACATTATCCCTCTGATGCAGTTGGGCTTTGAACTCCACCGGTCCCCTTCCATAAACTTACGGACGGTATTTGCAGTCATCAACCAAGTTTCCCCAAATATTCCGGCAGCGGTGGCCCTTGTCGTCGCTGAAAAGGTATTTTATTCCTTGGAATGGGCATTTTTACACATCACTGTAGCTAAACTAGGAATCCCCAGAGGCTTTTGTGACCTTATCAAATTATTCTACATCACCGACAGCGCGACTGCGAGTGAATGGTGCACTCTCTGGCCCCTTTACGCTCACCAGGGACACCTGTCAGTGTTGCCCTTTATCCACACTTCATTTTTTTTATTGCTATGGACCCTTTGGTCCGTTAGTTCCAGGAGCGACATTTAGATAGATGCCTCAGAGTCCCACACGGGCCGTTACTAGCGTCTTTGTACGCTGATATCTTGCTCTTTGTTTGGGACCCGACATTGAATCTACCCCCACTAATACGTGAGGTGAAACTCTTCGGGATCTTCTCTGGTTTAACTATCAATTGGAGCAAATCTGAACTTTTTCCTCTAACAGCACAGTCCCATGCGAACTAGACTACCCACTACAGTGGTGTGAGGACTGTCCTAAATATCTGGGAATTTATTTGCGTAGAGATGGCTCTGAGGTGATCCGACGTAACAGTGGTCCTGCGGGGGATAAATTATCCACGCAACTAGAACGGAGGATTAAATTACCTTTGTCCATGGCAGGGTACAATTGTCATAATAAAAATAATGGTACTGCCACATTTTTTATATTTGTTCTTAAATATACCAATCGCATGACTGCTGGCTTTTTGGACACCTTACGTAGCCTTCTCACTAAACTGGTATGGGAAGGCCACCACCCCCATATTCAGCGGGCCGCATTGATGCTTCATTACGAGCACAGTGGTTTCAAGGTCCCTGACTTTTATCGTTACCATCTGGTCGCTCAAGCACATTTCACCTATTATTGGTATCACCCGGATGCCAGGATCCCATACCTAAGACCGGAGAGGGTCTAGGCCCCACACACATCCTCTCTCTGCTCTCCTGCCCTCTGGGCTTCCCAGAAGTCCGACCAAAATACAAACGTTCCTGAGTACGTGCTGGGCCTGATCAAAATTGCTTAGATATTTATGCCACAATACCCTCTACTCGCCATATATTCCCCTACTGAACAATCCCTAGATACCACTCACTAGGGAACAACTAACCCAGCTCACCCTTGCCACCCTCAACCTTGGCACTCTGGGTGATCTCTTTGCTGATGGCAAACTGCAGAGGGCCTCCGATATGGCATTTGGACCTACCACCAGACATATGGACAGGTTCAACCTCCACCTCTTGCATAGCACACTGCAGCAGATATTGCCTTCTTACCTGGAGGAGCCCAGGGAATTCCCACCCCTTACATTAGTCATCACTGCTGCTGATAGTGTCCATCTTATCTCTTGCTTGTATCATGCCTCTGTACAGCTGAGGTCTAGGGCGGCTTGGGGAAGAGACCTAGAACACCCTATTACTGATAAAGTCTGGTACTACTGCTGTTCACAGGCTAAACTGATCTCCAGTAATCATCAGCATAAATTATTACACTGTAAATAGCTGCATCAGGCTTACCCCACGCCACAAGCCTTAGCAAAAATCGATCAAACTCTCAGACCACCGCACGAAATGCTCGGCTGCTCAGGCTGACTTTGCTCACTTGACTTGGACTTGCGTGCCAATCCAGACCTACTGAGAGGAAGTCCACGCACTCCTGTCCCATATGAGAGATTGCGCTCTCACTGCTGATCCACTTGGTGCCCTACTGAGCTATGCCCAGTCTCTCCCCTGAGCATTAGACGCTTTACTGCTATGGCATTGTTCCTGGTAAAGCACCAAATTGCATTACACTGGGGAAGCAAAACGCGACCCACTGTATCAGCATGGCTTCATGACATGTCCTATTGTGACACTACTGGCTATGATTATGCACTACTACAACCCATGATGTCACGACTAAGGG
Source organism: Pleurodeles waltl (assembly GCF_031143425.1). NCBI lineage: Eukaryota > Metazoa > Chordata > Amphibia > Caudata > Salamandridae > Pleurodeles > Pleurodeles waltl. The sequence goes on from NC_090442.1 coordinate 186,271,864, forward strand.
ACATTTGGCAGCCTCTTCGGGATTATCGGTCAGCGCAGCCATCTTGGGTGGGTGAGGCAGAGACGGACAACACTTGACCCTCGTCACAAACACACCTTCCCCATTCCTATATACTGGCCTAAATGGGTTGCTATAGCTGGGGACTGCCAGTGTCATTTCTTTTTTCACATCCATATTGCTTGATTGACTCGTGTCCTCTTATTTTATTTACTTGATTATTTATTGGATGTACGCCCCTCCCAACAATGTATCCTTTTTTTACTTTTTGTTGCTTGCTGCTTTGTACACTTCCCCTCCCCTATCTATGGAAATTCCTTTTTACACTACTGGACTGCACTATATCATGGTATATGATGGCTTGTATTGTGGATTTATTCGTTTTGTTGTTTGTTCCAGTTTTTTAAAACCCTAAATAAAGTAAAAAAACAAACAAAAAAACTGTTCTTGGATGAGAGAACTATGGGACAAATTTGTCCTGTGTGTGCCTTCCTACAAAATAAAGGGATAACTATGACATCTGTAGAGAGCCTCAATAAGACCACATGAATTCTGTTCCTTCAAAGGAGAGCGTGGTCCAAGGGCCAGCAAATTATCTTGATCCAAGACTGATAAGAGTATTTGTGGCATTGCAAGATTCTTACATTAAAAGATAGACAGTAGAGCGGTGCATGTCAGTCTCATTTGAATGGACCTGCCAAAGGTGGCAGTGAGAGGGTGTTTGTAGATCTTGGAACATACAGTGGACATGAGAACTTTGAGAGAAGGGAGTAAAGCGGCTAAACAAAAAACATGAAACTGCATGATCCAAGAAACCAATATAGATCAACCATATGAAAATCATTCTCCTCCTGGACTTCGCCCAAGCGATGCAAAATCAATGTCTGACTTTTGATGCAGCCATGTGTGAATTAATGTAGAAAGAAGTGAAGTATATGATGTTGTTTTGTGTAACACTGCACATTATTGCAGAGGGGAAATCCTGGACTTTAACATCTCCTTACTATGCCTGGGACTGGTTGGAAGGATCAATTTCAATTTAAAGAGGGAAGAATTCCACCAACACTGTCCCAAGAAGAGGCAAGGAGAGAATCAGTGTCCAGATCACCTACAGAGACACAACCTGTGAAAACTGAAGAGATAGCAAGGAACGTCGGAGATGTGCAACCCAAACTGGTTCCTTCTGCTTGACTAGTTGAATGAGATTAAGAGGTGATAGGGAGGTTTTACAGACTTTCATATGGAGGCGTCCTCTCTGGGTGAAGTCTAGGCTTTCTTTTTATAGTGAGAAGATTTTGCAAAGATACTGGAGGTGGTATGGGGATAAGATCAAATAACTGGTGGTGTTAAATTTACTGGAGAGGCATGCACTAGAAGTATTTTTCATGCAAGAGACACACCCGAGGGGCACAAATGAGTGAGTCCTGAGTAGAGGGAGGTACTCACTTGACACATGCAAGAGTTACATTTGGGTCCAGAGAGCAGCCATACTAGTGAGGAGGTTTGATTTGGTCCTGGCAGATAAAACCTGAGATGATCCACAGGGTTGCTATGCAGTAGCAACATCTGTATAGGATGGTAAAATAATTAACTTGGTGTCAGTGTACCTAGCACTGGGAATGCAGACCTCTACCTTGGACAAGACAGGGTTCTTGATTCTGAAATTCTTGTTAGGGATATCAGTCTGGGAGACTGTGAGATGATGTTAAATGAGGGACTGAACAGATCCAGTGTGAAAGGAAGAGGAGCCCTCTTGACCATGCTTATTGTCTACGTTATTACCTTTAGGTAATGTGTGCCGAGTATGACGTCTGCCTGAGACCAGTTGGCAGTTCTGATGATGTCTCTGAGCCTGGAGCTAAGGAAGACGGCTTTAGAGACTGTGGCTTCATAAGTGGGGTGGAGTGAAGGCGGAAGTATCTCTGAAAAACTGTGTCAGATTAACCATAGTGGCTGCAAAGTGGGACAAAAAAACTGAGGTTTGAAGGCTCTTGAAGGAAAGAAGTACCTGATCAGAAGAGCACAGGCTGGTGGTGTGCAAAATGTATTCCTGAAGGCAGAAAAAGCTATAGGTGCAAGCTTTGATGCAGAAGACTGCTCTGTCTGGGAGAAATGGAGGCCCTACATAGAGTTGGACACCCTCCTACAGGAAATCCAACAAAACTGGGATGCCATTTTAAGAGAAAGATATTTCAAGGAGAGGGAAGAGTTGGGAAATTGGGAAGGTGACCTACAATGGTGGACCAGCAGATGTTGATCATCTTTGAAGGCCTTTGGAGAACAAAGCCAAAAGGAAATTACACAAGCTCAGAGGTGAGGTAGTAAGGGAATCATCTACTTTTCATCCCAAGTACTGACAAAGCCAGGCAAGATTGTGGCCTCACTAGCTGCCTAGGGCCCAGGACTTGTCTGTTAGGCCTGCAGCTTCCGAAAAAGTCTGCGCATCTCCGGGATCCCCAGAGACTTCCCACCCCAGAAGTTGCAGGTGGCCCCGTAAGAGCAGATCATGTGGCAGATCTTCTGGGTCCTCAAGTAAGGATTTGAAAAGGAACCAGTGCTAGAGGAAGGCAACTGTTGCCCACACATCAAGTTGGGGCACCAGCTCGCAATGTAGGGAACTGGTGATTACTCAGGTGTGACATGAGGAAATCTTTATCTAGGTGGACCCCAGAGATGGAACAGAGAAATAAAGATGACCAGATCCAGCATCCATTCGCTGCAGTCTCTGAAATGTCTGGAGAACCAGTCTGCAGTAGAATTGGAAAGACTTGGAAAATGCTTTACAATAAGCAGTAGGTTGTTGTGAAAACAGTGCTCTCACAAATCTCGTAAAATGCCCTCCAGAGGCTTAAACCTTGCACCTCCCAGCTTATTGAAGTATCTCACGGCCAACACATTCTCCATGTTGAGCAGTGTATAGTAGTGGGATATCTTTTGGTGAGACTCTTTATGGCAAAGGTTCCTGCCAGTAGTTCTAGAACATTGATGTGAAGTTTCCTTTTGGGTGGTGATCAGAGGACCCGGTTGCTGGAGACTCTGAACTGGTGCCTCATTCATTCTTACATGTATCAGAATTCATTCCCAGATCTGTGGAAAAACCAAAGATAGCCTTGCCATTTCAGGCCTCTAAATTTAGAAGTCACCAGTTTAGCTCCGTATGAGACTCGTCATCCAGGGCGATGAGATGAGGTAAAGTCTCAGTAGGAAAGTCCTTGGCAGAGGAAATGATTCATTTGATGTTGAATGGCACAGTAGTGCAGTTAGGCAGGGAAGATTGCTTAGACAGGCAACTAGGAGCCTGAGGAGGTAGGTTAGGGACCTTAGAGAGATGGAGAGGGCTGATAAGGCAGGTATCAGTTCCCATCTGATAAAGGCATTCTTTTTGTCTGGAAGCTTCAGCGACCAAGAATCATGGGTAAAACCCAAACAATCCTTTGAGCAAGTGCAAGTTAACCAGGAAACCAAGACTGTGGAGGAGGGAAACTGTTGGCTCTAGATGTTGCAAAAGGATGTTTGGAGATTGATGCATAAGGAGCATATCATCTAAATGACAAGTTAGATGCTGTGCGCTCATAGATGGGCGACCACTTCATGGAAGACTGTGGTGAAGCACCAAGGGGCACAGAACAGACCAAAGAGAAGGTACATCTGATGGCTCTCTAGGATACTTAGGAATGGTTGAGGGTCTGGGCAGATAGGAATAGGTAGGTATCTTTGAGGTCGAGCGTGACTAGCCAGTCCCTTAAAGCAGGGTGTCCTAGAAAATAGATGTCCTCTAACTTGAAATGTTTGTACAAACTAGAATGATTGAGTACCCAGATCAGGCGGAGGCCTTTTCCTTTTTGTGGATGAGAAATATAGAGCTCACAAACTCGTCCTTAGTGGGCAGAAAGGTGTGGAAGGTAGGCTTTGCTGGTGGGCTGGAGGTGGGAGCAAGATGGGATTGTTTGCATGTTCCCCTGCCATGTCTGAAACCTCCTGATCCACCCAGGTGCACTCCTCTGGTAGAAAAGGCATGGGAGAAGGTCTGCATGATTGGGGCAGAGTAGCCAAATATCTAGTATCGAGAGACCGTCTGGAGGGCCCAGGAGTCAGAGGACTAGTGTGCCCCGCTGGAAGGAATAAAGCAGTTTGTCCACCAACAGAGTAGATGGAGAGTGAGAGACTGGTAGAGTGACTTACCTTGGTTAAGTAGTGGAGGCTTGGCTGTGTGAAGTCTCGGCTGGCCTCTTTGGAGGTATGAGATCCTCTTGGCAAGAAGGTGGAAGATCAGAAGCTAAAGGAGAGGGCCATGATCTCTGGGAAGGGGTGGTGGTAGGAGAGTGGACCTCTGAAACAGCCAGGTGAACGCCTTTGGTGATCGCCAGCCATGGTAAAAAGGCCATGAGTTAAATTTGTAGACAATTTTGGACAGTCATTTGATTAACTTATTCCCTCGGGGAGGGTCTGTCACAGGCTTGGAGGATAAGTTGGCAAGTTTAGGGTCTAGGCGTAGAAGAATTGAACACCAAGTTTCAGCATTGGCGTTCCTCACGCAATCAATCAATCAATCAATCAAGGCATTTATAGAGCGCGCTACTCACCCGTGAGGGTCTCAAGGCGCTAGGGTGGGGGGTTACTGCTGCTCAAAGAGCCAAGTCTTGAGGCGCTTCCTGAAGGCGAGGTGGTCCTGGATAGTTCTTAGGTGAACGGGTAAGGGAGTTCCATGTTTTGGCTGCCAGGTAGGAGAAGGATTTACCTCCAGTGCTGGTTCTGCAGATACGAAGGACGGTGGCGAGGGAGCAGCTGGCTGAGCGAAGCTGACGGGTGGGCGTGGAGAACGAGAGGCGTCTGTTGAGGTATTCGGGGCCCCTGTTGTGTATGGCTTTGTGTGCGTGGGTGAGGAGCCTGAAGGTGATCCTTTTGTTGACGGGGAGCCAGTGCAGGTGTTTCAGGTGGGCGGATATGTGGCTGTGGCGCGGTATGTCGAGGATGAGGCATGCGGAGGCGTTGTGTATGCGTTGAAGACGTTTCTGTAGCTTTGCGGTGGTTCCTGCGTATAGGGTGTTTCCGTAGTCCAGGCGGCTTGTGACGAGGGCGTGGGTAACAGTTTTTCTAGTTTCGGCGGGGATCCATCGGAAGATTTTTCGGAGCATGCAAAGGGTGTGGAAGCAAGAAGACGAGACGGTATTGACTTGTTTGGTCATAGTGAGTAGGGGGTCCAGGATGAATCCGAGGTTGCGTGCGTGGTCCGTTGGGGTTGGTGCGGTGCCCAGAGCCGTGGGCCACCAGGAGTCGTTCCAGGCGGACGGGGAGTGTCCGAGGATGAGGACCTCCGTCTTGTCTGAATTCAGCTTCAGGCGGCTGAGCTTCATCCATTCTGCGACGTCTTTCATTCCATCCTGTAGGTTGGTTTTGGCGGTGGTTGGGTCTTTGGTGAGGGAGAGTATCAGCTGGGTGTCGTCGGCATAGGAGATGATGTTGATGTTGTGTTTGCGAGAGATGTTGGCGAGGGGGCTCATGTAGATATTGAAGAGGGTGGGGCTGAGCGAAGAGCCTTGTGGAACGCCGCAGATGATCTCGGTGGGTTCCGAGCGGAAGGGCGGGAGGTAGACTCTTTGCGTTCGGTCAGAGAGGAACAAGATGATCCAGTCCAGGGCCTGTCCTTGGATTCCAGTGGAGCGGAGGCGGGTTATTAGGGTGCGATGGCACACTGTCTCGAAGGCGGCCGAGAGGTCCAGGAGGATGAGGGCGGTTGTTTCTCCGTTGTCCATCAGGGTTCTGATGTCGTCGGTAACTGCGATGATGGCGGTTTCCGTGCTGTGGTTGGCACGAAAACCTGATTGGGAGGGGTCGAGCAGGTTGTTATCTTCAAGAAAGTTGGTCAGTTGCTTGTTGACGGACTTCTCGATGACCTTGGCCGGGAAGGGGAGAAGAGATGGGGCGGAAGTTCTTCAGGTCGTTGGGGTCAGCCGTGGGTTTTTTCAGGAGAGCTTTGACTTCCGCGTGTTTCCAGCTCTCGGGGAAGGTGGCAGATGCGAACGAGCTGTTGATGATGCTCTGGAGATAGGGGGCGATGATGATGTCGGCTTTGTTGAAGATATGATGGGGTCACGGGTCCGAGGGGGAGCCGGAGTGGATGGTGTTCATGGTGATTCTGGTCTCTTCGGAGCTGATGGGGGTCCAGGCGTTGAGGGTAGTGGCTGGGGCTGTTGGTTCAGTGGTGGACGGCGGGGTCTGGGGTCCGAAGCTGTTGTGTAGGTCAGTGATCTTTCGATGGAAGAAGGTAGCAAGGGAGTTGCAGAGTTCTTGTGAGGGAGCGATTGTGTTGGAGCTGGCGCTGGGGTTGGAGAGCTCTTTGACGATGTTGAAGAGTTCTTTGCTGTTGTGGGTGTTGTTGTCAAGTCTCTCTTTAAAAGATGCCCTTTTGGTGGAGCGGATCAGCTGGTGGTGTTCACGGGTGGCGATCTTGAGGCCTGACATGTTTTCTGCGGTGTGTTCTTTGCGCCAGGTTTTTTCGAGGGTACAGCAGGATTTCTTGGATTCTTTGAGGGCGTCCGTGAACCACGGGGGTTCCCTGATGTTGGTCTCTCTTGGGTGGCTTCTAAGTGTGTCGGCACAGTTGGTGATCCCCTGTGTGAGGCTGAGGGCTGCGTTGTTGGCGTCGGTGGTGATGGCTGGTTGGTTATGGTTTAGAGTTGAGAGGAGCTGCTCTGTGGATATTTTGTTCCAGGGTCTGCGGGGGATTTGTTGTGTGCGATGGTGGTGGGTCTCACGTTTGAAGGTGAAGTGGACGCATCTGTGGTCGGTCCAGTGTAGTTCAGAGGAGTGGCTGAAGGATATGTGGTTGCTGGTGGAAAAGATGGGGTCGAGCGTGTGGCCAGCGGTGTGGGTGGGAGTGTTCACCAGTTGCTTGAGTCCGAGGTTGTCGAGCAGGGTGGTGGTGTTGGTGTTGTTGTTTTTCTCCAGGTGGAAGTTCAGGTCCCCGAGGAGGATGTAGTCTGGTGAGGCTAGGGCGTGCTAGGTGATGAAGTCAGTGATGGATTCGCTGAATAGGGCGCGTGGGCCAGGGGGCTTGTAGACGAGAGTACCTCTGAGGGTGGTTCTGGGGTCGGTGTCGATCTGGAAGTGCATGTGTTTGGCGGCGAGGGGGGTGCCTTCGGTGGAGGTCGTGATGTTGATGGAGTTCTTGTAGATGATGGCGATCCTCCCCCGATTTGGTTGGTGCGGTCTTTCCGGGCGATCTTGTAGCCTTCGGGGATGGCTACGGCGATGTCGGGAGCCGAGGAGGCGTTCATCCAGGTTTCTGTGATGAAGGCGACGACTGGTGCTGCTGTGTCCAGGAGGTCCCATAGTTCGATGGCGTCGTATCTTAGATGGGTGTTTTGAGTGCGGTGGGGGCCAGGGGTTCTGGCGCTGGGCACGGTCCAGGCGCAGACGGGTGCAGACGGGCTTGCCTTTGGCGTGCCAGCGGCTGCCATAAGAGGGATGGGGGGGAAGGAGGGGTCAGCTGGGAGGTAGGAGGAGGGACAATGAATGGGAGCAGGGGGGCGGGGCCGCCCGGGGCAGCGGCGGGAAAGCGGGAGGCGGGAGAGCGGGAAGGCGGGAGAGCGCAACAAGAGAGAAAATGGCAACCGGTTAAAAAAAGGCAAAAAGAGAGAAAAAGGCAAAAAGAGAGAAATAGGCAGCAAGAGCGATAAAGGCAGCAAGAGCGATAAAGGCAGCAAGAGCGATAAAGGAAAAAGAGAGAAAAAGGCAGCAAGAGCGATAAATGCAAAAGAGAGAAAAAGGCAGCAAGGGCGGTAAAGGCAGCAAGAGCGATAAGGGCAACAAGAGCGATAAGGGCAACAAGACGATAAAGGCAATGAGAGAGAAAAAGGCACCAAGAGAGAAAAATGGCAACTCAGTAGCAAAGCGCAGAAGTGGAGTCTAAGACCTACACACAGGTGGCAGGGGCCTGGGCAGGTGGAGCTGCAGCAGCGGGGGAGCGACCTACCCGAGGGTCAAGGGTCTCTGTCTCCGCCGTGCAGCGGCCGCCATAAGAGGGAAGGGGGGGAGAAGGGGTCAGCTGGGAGGTGGGAGGGGGGACAATGAATGGGAGCGGGGGGCGGGACCGCCCGGGGGCAGCAGCAGAAAAGTGGGAGGCGGGAGAGCGCAACAAGAGAGAAAATGACAACCGGAGAAAAAAGGCAAAAAGAGAGAAATAGGCAAAAAGAGCAATAAAGGCAGCAAGAGCAATAAAGGCAGCAAGAGCGATAAAGGAAAAAGAGAGAAAAAGGCAGCAAGAGCGATAAAGGAAAAAGAGAGAAAAAGGCAGCAAGAGCGATAAGACAGCAAGAGCGATAAGACAGCAAGAGCGTTAAGGCAGCAAGAGCGTTAAGGCAGCAAGAGCGATAAAGGCAGCAAGAGCGATAAAGGCAGCAAGAGCGATAAAGGCAGCAAGAGCGGCGATAAAGGCAGCAAGAGCGGCGATAAAGGCAGCAAGAGAGAAAAAGGCAAAAGAGAGAAAAAGGCAGCAAGGGCGATAAGGCACCAAGAGAGAAAAATGGCAACTCAGAAGCAAAGCGCAGAAGTGGAGTCTAAGATCTACGCGCAGGTGGCAGGGGCCTGGGCAGATGGAGCTGCAGCGGCGGGGGAGCGACCTACCCAAGGACAAGCTTGGCCCAGTCTTGGAAAACTACAGGTCAATCTACTCTGGTAAAACTGCTGGATGCTCAATGGTTTCTATGCAACTGATGAGGGAGCAGAGGTGTTTATAAACTTGATTGACTCCCTTACAAGGGTCGCAACCTTGGTGCTAGATGAAGGTTAGGTGATAAGCTTTAAGTTCAGGAGTGCAAGCAATTTTTGGTGGGATCAAGGGATGAAGACATTCAGACAAGCATAATTTCTTGATGTCGTCTTTGGCATGGATAGTTGGTTTGTGATGCCCCTTTTGTCCAGGGAAGCCACCATGCAGGTGCTTGCAGTTGGAACAGGCTGTATGTTTAATTCAGGAGGGCTCTGGCGTCACCAAGGCGTGAGGAGTGCATGGGAATTAAGCGTTTCTCATGAAGGCCAGTTTTTGCAGTTCCTTTTCTAATGTAGATTGGATTTGAATGTTTGATTTGTCAATGGCTTTCTGCAGCTGGTTTTGCCAGATCAGGGGCTGTGGTGGGGGGAGGGGGGTGGGGGAGATCATGAATTAAATTCTCCGAGGCCAGCATGACAAGATAGAGCTGTAGGGCTGAGGATGTTGCCAGGTGTGCCGACTTACTTTTTCAGCTCTGTTATTGGTTATTATTATCTTCAAGATAAAATCAGGGCGGCGAATTAGAACGTAGTCTCTGTTATTTATTTATTTTTATTTTTGTCTGGTCCTGTAAAAACGGGATTGTGTTTAACAAGCCTTTGTAGGCACACAGGTTTGCATCTTGAATCGAAATCGAGTGATGCAGTTTAGATGGATACTGCAGGGTTGAAACAGGATCAGTAATCGACTTTATATTATTGAATTAACAAAGGAGAGAAAATGGGGGGGGTGGAAAAGTCATGGGGGAGGGTGAGTGATCATGCAGGATTGTATGTATAGTGGTCAAAATAAGTGAAAAACATTAACGGGAAAAACAATCACAAGAGCAGTGAGCAATATCAATGAGATAAAAACATCTAACAAAGTAAAATAATAGCTAAGCAGGGGAAAGAGAAAAGTGTAATAGTCAAAGGAAAGAGCAGGTATCTGTTGTCAGGAGCAGCAGTAAGAGAAGGTGCCTGGCTCATGCTTAGCCTTTCAGACAAGGATTGACATCACTTTGCCCTTGGTGTATCACCTCTCACTGCTGCTTCCAGGATACAAACAAATTTGCCCATTGTACCGCCTCATTGTGTTGTGATAGAATGGCACATACACTGTTAGAGGTAGTGCAGGGAAATAGTATGAGGCCAGGATGGCCCCTCTTACACACGTTTTTTTCCTCAGCACTGGAACAGTTGGCGTTCTGGGTCCTAAAGGACATCTTGTTCAAACTGCTGAAGTGGGTTTCCATGCGAGATGAAAGCATATCCGTGTACGCTGATGTTGCTCTAATGTATATTCAAGACCCAGTGACCCTAGTTGACTGAATATTTGGACATTACTTTTGTTTTCTTATTAACTGGAACAAATCAGTCTTATATTTCCCGACTGCATGGAGTGAATTTTCTTATAGCCTCGTCCCCTTTCAGATACACTGGACAGTTTCAAATATCCAAGTATCTATATCACAAGGAGGGAGGCAGAGTTCCTCCTACAAAACCTATGCAAAGCCTTAAAAGACCCCCAGAGTGATGTGAGAGACTGGAGGACGTTACTCTGTTCCCTTTTGAGAAATATTGCATTGTATAAGATTATTAATCTACAAAAACACATTTATCTGCAACAGAACGCACCAGGATATCCTCCCGGGCGAGTTGTGCGTTATACAAATACACATAACCGCAGATAGCTGATGCCTTCTATAGGAAGGATGGTTGCTGCGGTCCACACTGGACTATGAGGTGGGGTTCCTGCAAGAATCGCAATAACAACACTGACTTGCAGGGTGTCCAATGCCAGCATTGTAATCCCCAACTTCCCCTACAGTCTAGATCTGTAAAGGATCCCACATGAGCGTCAACTAGTCCTTCTAAGCATTGTACTCTTGCAGCATGATTACAACGTGGTCCAGATAAACAATAAACGGCATTCCCCCTGAAGTGAGTAAACACTAAATGAACAACCATCATAAAACACCAAGGTGTTGTTGCTGAGCAGCAAGGCAAGTAAACAGCCACTTCTTGCCAGCCCGTTTGAACTATAAAAAAGGCTAAATGAATTTGGAATTCGTACATGGAAGTATGCAATTTTGAGAATGACTTTAACTAGCCAGGCTCCCTCCTTCAAGGTATCCAGCAGATGGATGCACACCATATTGAAAGGCCTGTAAAGTACATAATGGCCCAAAGCCAATACGTTTATGATCGGTCTCTAATTTTTTCTTCTTCTTTCCTAAAAATAGGGATGTTACATAATCCCCTTTTTCATAGTGCTTTCTATAGGTCCTTTGCCAACATTTCCTGAATCTTTAACTTACAGAATTGGTTTGCTCATCTGAAAATGTCCTGACGTATGGTCCTTTCCCTTAAACAGGTCTTTCCACAAACTCGCATAGCCCTACACCATTTGCTAGACTCAAGGATGTCTTGCAGTTGTTTGCCAAGCCGACTAAAACATTGCATGCAGACAACCTCCCTTTTGTAGCAAAAATGTATATTCCTCACAATACTCTGATAATGTTGAGTCTGCTGATGGTGCTGTTCCAAAGAACTCTGCTGCTTCCTGAGACTGGTGGGTAGTATCCTCTACCTTGTGAATGAATGTGAGGTATTAAAGAATTACCTGTTTTCCTGGTCTGTCAAAAAACGCCTATACCTCAACATTCTTATTTGACCTTGCCTGCCTTGAAAGTAAACATAAATTAGTCTAAGATAGTTTATATGAACACCTAGGCCCATAGTTATACTTTTTAGCGCCGCATTTGGTCATTTTTTCACACAAAAGTGGCGCAAACGTACAAAATACAATTGCCAGATTGCCTTACTTGAGGCTGATCATCAGCAATACAATTTTCTTCTCTGAAAGCAAAGCAAATTTAGAATTTCTAAAAAGCAAATTGCTCAGTGGATCCAACCCCTCAAATTACATGTCATTGAAAATGCTTGACAAAAGCGTCAAAATATTTAACTGCTTTTCTTGGTGGTCCTTCAAGGATTTCTCAAATTCTTTATGAGAATCTCTCTCTAACCAAAACCAATTATAATTTATATTCTGGATTACGTTTAAAACACCTCATCATCCAAACCTAGCCTATAGCACTTGGCCATCACAGCATTCCATTTTACTCTTGTCAGCTGACTTCCTCAGCCACACTGTAAAGTAAGCATCTACATGTTCTAAAGTCCACCAGGTGTCACTCTTTTGATGTCTAATTTCCTTTAAAAAAAAAAAAAAAAAAGTGAAGCTCTGTTTTGCGTAGACTCATGATCACCATCTACTAGCAAATGCTTCTAATCATCATCGAGCTCCTTGCCAAAAACATATTTATCACATTCTCGATATTCATTAGAAAAATTGTCTACAAATATCTTGACTCCGTACCCAAATTGCTAGGCATCATATGGTTCTCTTTTGTGCCACATGGGACACCTGTCTGTTGTGTCTTGCAAAGGTCAACGTGCTTTTGAGAGGCAAGAGCATTTTTTTCATTCTCATGAATACCACCGACTTTACCATCTCTAATCCCATTTTTTGTCTTCTTCTTATTGTTTATCCTTTTCGCCAAATGCTTTTTTTCCTCCGGCACACCCTGTTTTTTGCTGTTTAGTACCTTCGGTATCACTCCTGACCAGTCACAAACTGATAATCCTTATCTGAATCATCACCTCATTTTATTGTAAATTCTACACAGCCAGTTGTTCACACAAAGCCAAATTCCATTCACAAATTCACTTAAACACACTCGAAAGGTGCTACTCCAAATACTAACATCTCTGGTTTTCAACCCCATATATAATATAGGAAAGGACTAGGGAAATAGAGTGTAATAGGAGTTATCACATCTTTTAAAGTTTTCCCTAACACAGTCCTCTGAGCCTCCACTCTTTAATTTTGCAGAAATACTCTTTGTCAGAGATCTCCACATCAAATCTGTCATTATATTCATGGCTATGGAATCTAAAATGCCAAATGTGGCAGAAATGTGTCACTCAGCTATCTACCCACAGAAACTGGGCCCGCTCTACACACAGGCTTAGACAGACCGCCCAAAGCAGCCAAGACCAGCCTACTTCAATGCTCGACCACAGCCTTTGCCCCTTAAAGTCTACCAGTGTGGCGAAGGGCACAGCTTACACCTTACCTACTCTACGGCAAGTAATAGCATCCCCCCGCTCACCACTTACATAACGGTGGCGGCGGAGGCACACTCTCTGGCTACCCATATAAGGATTCTTTCTTCCCCCGCTTTCCAAAGCTTTGGCTCTGACTCTGTCCCCAGAACTAGAAAGAAACATAGTCAAGGGCAAAAAACACAAAGAATGCTCTGTATCCAATATCAGGGGATATAATACCATGGGGTCAGCCTCCAAAAAGGACACAACACCTTCCAAGACCCAAGAGACCTTGTCTGTCACCCCCATTACTCGAGTATATGGACAATATCCTCAGGGAGATAAAGACTGAGATCAGCTCACTCTAATCCGAATTCAAATCATACCTCCAAGTAGTCTGTAAGGAAGTCACTGAACTGGGTGATAGAGTAGACGACGTAGAATGCTCGATCCGAGAGACGGGAGATGCTGTTGCGCAGGCTCCAAGTGCTCGAAAAACAGCACAACTCAAGCAGGAATACCTGGAAAACAAGAGCTGCCACAACAACATTCGCATTAGTGGCATACTAAGAGGGAGCAGAAGGAAATGAAATCCTGACCTCGAAACGTGAACTACTTCACACGATTAGGGGCCAACTGGATGCGTCGCCTTTGAGACTTGACAGAGTTCACAGAACTGCACTTGGCACGCTCCGTACAGAGAGTGCACCAGACATAGTCCCTGAAGTCCATTTCTATGAGGACAAGGAACTTATAATACACAATGCCAGGTGAAAGGCCGCACATATTTTCAGAGGCTCAGCCCTTCAACTATTCCAAGACCTATCACCCAAAAATCTTATGGTATAGGATCTCCCTCATGACAGGAGCAGCAACTCCTTCCAGGGAACGAGTGTATTCCAGTGGTATAAAAAAGCAAATAGCCGAGATGGGCCTTATGGACGTCTGGTGTCACGTCAACCTGAATAGTAGGAACTACTCCCTACTCTAGTATGGACTGCATACTCACCACTCACTCACTTCTTAGGCGGGTGAGCTCAACAGAGATCTCCGATAGCTCCAGCTCTGACCATGCTCACGTTAAACTCATCTAGTCTGCTGGCTCCCATCCGCCCCTGGCACATCTTGCCGTCGCCTGAATCCCAACACCCTACAGGACCCAGTAAACAGATAAACCATAACGACTCCAATCAAGGAATACCGCCTGAGTAACTCTTAGACCAACCCACCACTTTGCACAATATTGAATGCATTTAAGGCCATGATCAGGGTTTCCCTTATAACCTTGGGGCTAGAGTGCAAGAGTCACACCTTCTCGAACATACACTCACCCCTTAAATAAGAGCACTGGAAAGTCGGGAGAAAAGTAAACCCCACCCAGTGGAGGTTGGTCATCTTGCGCTGTCAGTTCGGATCACATAGGACAAACCCCACCGAACACTTGCTGATATACCTGAACCAGTGCTTTTATGATAAGAAGACAAGGTGAGGACACTAATGGCATGTGAAATTAGACTCCAGCAGGCTAAGATGTTTATCCCTCATGTTACGTTTAGAGATGTCTTATGAGCAGTAAAGTGGTTGGAGAAACAAAGGGCATTTCCCGAGTTTAACTGGGTAATGAACACACAACTGACATCCAGGCTTACCTACACATGTCGACTGGGCACCCCTCTCACCAGTGTATAGTATACTCCTGGAGGTCCCGATCAAACCTAAAGAAATTCAGAAAGCCCTTTGGGGTGATGCCGGCTGGGAAATCATCTGGACAAGTTGGCCTACCGGTCACGTTCTGTAAGACTGTTTTGCTGCTGTTTCGTAATACTCACCACGCTATTCAATTCCTTCATCTTTGACATGAAACTGACCCCCACCATATGCAAAGTGGAAACTACACTCATCCCTAAACTGGGTAAAAGTCCTACCCAATGTACATTCTTCTGCCCCATGGTATTATTAAAAACGGATGCCAAATTATACACCCAAGTCTTGGTGCACAGACTAGCGCCCCCCAATCCCAAGCCTAATTGATCCAGACCAAGTCGGCTTTATCCGTAATCAACAAGGGGCAGACAATACCGGCCGCCACGCCTACCTGGTTGAAAAGGCATAACATTCCTTCTCTAATCCTCTCAGATGCCGACAACACCTTTGACGGGGTCAGTTGGACATTTATTAGAGATAATACTGGGCCTGAAAATAATTTTGAGGGAGAATGGTCTGGTACACAAAATCCCAGATAAACCGTGGCACTCTGGAATAACCTATCCCAGCTAATCCCACTATATTTATCCTTGGCCTGTGACCCATGATTCTTGAAGGCATGGCCCACGCAGACTGGGTAATGATCAGACTCATGCCCGGAGCTGTGAAACAACTAATTGCTCTTTTCTGGATGAAGGCTGAACCCCTTCCTGTAATATTGTGGGATGACCAATACCCTCTTCTCACAGAGAAGAAAATTCAAATATTTATGGCATCCACTAATAGAGTACTTTTTTAAACTGGAATTTTATGCTATTGTTCCACTTCTTCCCCTAACATATGTTCAGCCAAGACATATGGGTTACTCAGGCTAACTGACAAAAGAAACTCAGGGCCTCACCCCCTGACCACCTCTAATACAGACATTGGAGCGCAGCATCTCCCCTACTTCCCCCATCCTCCTTCACTTTCAGCTGGACGACGGACTCTCTCACCCTTGTGGTTCTGGTATCGGGTGGGGACAGACACAGACCTCCCCCTAGTTCTTTTCCAGCGTTGACCATAGTCCTGGGTTATGCATGCCGCGGAACGGTCACTAGGCTCCTGCGCAATCTGTTGGAAACTTGTGTTGTTTTTTGATTGTATCTTTGTATAGGTGGTAGTTTAGATTGAGTTATACACAGTGATAACGTGTTTTTTTGATTTATTCAAAATGTACCAATAAAAATATTTTCATAAAAAAAAAAAAAAAAGATTAAGCCAGAAGTTCATTCAAATGGTGTTAGCTTTGACAAGAGAGCTTGATTGAATCGACTCACCTTTCAGTGTTTTCTTTCGATTCCTGATTGTCATTTCGAGATACTTTTTCTGTTTAGTGATGTTGATGCAGAAGTATTTCACTTGTTAGTGCCTGTGAGGATTTCCCCTATGCAGAGCTGTTTTCCTTCTTCAGATAGGCCTTACCTCAGACCCTTTTGAATTCATTTTATAATCGTAAAGTAATCACAAGACATTTACCTGGCGCAGGAGCGAAGTCTGCTAGGACAGACACAAACGTCAGAACATCAGCGACATATAACAGCAGCTTTTAAACTTTATCAACCACGTCTATTCAGCGTCTGGTGTATGTGTTGACACACAATTAAATAATAAGAGTAAGAGGTGGTGCATCAATTAAAAGATTTCTCTGTGATATATCACATGAAAAGACTAAGGGCCTGTATTGCATATGTTGAACCAGTATATAAAACCCTATTTTGTATTCAGTCTTTCTTTTGTTTTACTCTCTATATGTGACCGCTTTTGTAATGCGCTGAAAATTAAAAAAATAATGATGTAAAATAATAACAAATGTCCCTCTTTAATAATTTATTTTCTCTTGGTCCATTAATACAGATGGATAGTTCTGTCGACACACTCTACAGCCTCATGCAGGAGCGACAGAAGCGCTTTGCCAAATATGCGGAGCAGATCCAGAAGGTGAACGAGATGTCCGCCATCTTGAGACGCATCCAGATGGGCATTGACCAGACGGTGCCGCTGATGGATAAACTGAATTGCATGCTTCCAGAGTGCGAGAGGCTGGAGCCGTTCTGCATGTCTCCCGAGCGGGAACCAAAGCCCCTGCCTCCGTCCTCTCCCTTTCCCAGCTCCTAGGTGTCAGTGTGTTGCAATGCTTGGGCCAAGATGCTAGCTAGGTGTGTGTGACTGACCTACTGCTGGTGGAAGTAGCACTTCATAGAAGCGGTCAGAGGATTTCCTCACTGGCAAGAGGCCAGTGCTGTTTGATGGAACTCTCTCCTCTTCAGTTCATAGACGACAGTACAAGGGCCTTTAAGGAAACACACGTATTTCCAGTTTCCATTCGGTGTGCTTTCAAGTGAAGGGCTCAGGAGCTGCGGATACAGTAGGGTGGTCACTGCTCCACTGTCTCCTGCTTCTGCTTCACTTCAAATGACTGAGATCCCGTGAACACGGACAGCAGCCCCACCACCTTGTAAACTAGTCATTTGGGGAGATGAATGTTATGATTCTCCTAACTCTGCCTCAGTCCTTCATCTGAACCCTGGTGTATTCCAATTTCCGACATCCACAAGTGATTGCCTAGATTGAAGAGGACGCTGCATGGTTTCTGTGGGGAGCGTGCTGCCTGGAGCTATTCTGCAGACTTTGGAGAGAATAGTTTATATCTAGCTTTAGGCCACTGCACCACCACGGCCCCCCTAAATATCACCCTGTCCGTTATTGCTTTATCTTCCGTCCATGGCAGGCATTATGCGGTAGAAGAAATATGGTTTCTCGTGGTATTTGTGATGCTGATCGCAGCACAGTTTATATTTATTTTGATAAATGTGTTCCACTTAGTCCTGGAAAAATTACATTGTTTATTTTATTGAGTTGGTGCTAAAATTGATCCAGTTTACATACTTTGGCCCTGGATGGTGTAGTTATATGCCATCAAGCTCTATGGAAACTCCAGTATCTGCCTCTTGCTGTTAGATTTTAGGTCAACAGCTCAATATTGAATTGTTTCCAAAAGGTTGGATTGAATATTGTTGAGGTCTCGAGGGAGGATCATTTCTTTTCAGTTCTTATTAGTCTATTTGGGTATTTTTACGTTTGCCTGGAAATAAAATACAGCTCTCATTTAATGTTAGGCATCCCAGCACTACCAAACGTACCATTCCTTCCATCGGGTATTTTAATTTGCCTCATACTTTGTCTCCAGACATGTTTATGACTGTGGGTTCTTCTAAAGGAACCTTATTCATTATCCATTGATAATATTGCAGGGAATGTCATAGTGAGAATATTTTACAAAATGTAAAATGCTAATATGACATTGTAAATGCACACAAAATATAAGTTTTAGACAGAAGTCTGTGTTGTGCACCAGGAAACTCTTTGGAATATTTCCTGATGTAGTAATATTGTTTTTACACCTTGAATGTTGTGGCATGGGTCTGGTCTATGTTTACAGTAAAGATTAAAATATAAGTCCCTGTGTACTTACTTTTTTACTGTGGTACTTATTGAGCAGGAGTAGCAATCTCCTTAACTTGAAACCAAAAATAATAAAAAATCAACGAAATATTTGGATGTTTGTCATTATTCTCACCATTGCCAAAGGTCTACAATTTTCTTTACATTTGGTAACTGCTGCATTGACACAAATCTGGTGTTGGGACAGGAATGTCCTCTGCATGGTGATCTTTTGTGTACCCTGGCTCGAGAGCCCGGTGGCTGCAGTATCAGGTATCTTAATTTTGATTTTTGACCCTGACGTCAACCTAATCTACTGTGCGCACCGAAATCTAGGCCTGTCCTCTGACCTGTGGGGCAGGGGAGGTGCACCAGGCTTATCCTCGTAGTGATCAGAGCAGTACGGTTTCTGCCCTGGAGTTAGCATGTAAAGCAGTGGTGGCATCTTACAGTGTTTTGTGATCTATTAGTTATTCAGATCTTTTTATGTGTCAGTGAGAGTGGAGCCTATTTACCCCTCCTGTATAAAGGTCTGCTGCTATGTGAAACTCAGAACTTTGAGTTCACATCTAGTGGTTCGTCTGTTACATGTGCATGTATAGTATGAGTGTAGTACATGTGTGGTAGTAGGACTGTGTGTCTGAGAACGGAGGTCAGTGGGATCCATTTTGATGCTCATTGGAGATCCAGACACTGAAATGAGAATGATGGAGACCGGGTGATGTTCAGAAATGTCATGAAGACTTTGTTAGCAATGGACTGCTAATTAGTGCTTTCTGAGCGCCGCCATTTGGTTGATGGCAGGAGTGAGGGGTAGAACTGCAGTTTGCTCAAGGTGAGCAAGGTTTAAGGTTAGGTCTACCCTTTTGATAATTGAGAGGCTGATGATAGCCAGGTGCAGAAACCTCCTACTTCATGTGCATGAGCGCAGGGTCTACCTAGTTCCTAGAAAGCTGCTAGCCTCCTGAGAGTAGGAAGATGTCTGCTTGGTTCTAGCGAAGAAGAAGTTGTCCAGGTGAAGCCCAGCGTATTCCTGGCCTTGGCAACACCCAGAGAAAGCAGACAGCTTAAAGGGAGCTATTGATATTTAATTGTCGCTCTCTTTCTCCTGCCAAGAACCACACCAGCCTTGCTGTGTAATTCATGCACTGACCAAAGTTATGTTACAGCTTCTTTTGCCTCACGATCTGTGCACCAGAATCAGAAGGGCTGCAAATGCATTACTATGTGTGACTGCGACTGCCCACGATCAACACCCCAAACAGCATCCGTTTCCTCAAGAGACCGCGCATGCTGAAAGCGTGGACTTTGCATAGCCTTACATTCGGCTGCTGCAGAACACCTGCCCTCGGGCACAAGCTGCTGAAGTGAGCATGAGATCTTGAAACAGTTTTTCACCCACTACAACACTGGGGGCGAAGGCAACCGTGCACTGATTGGGTATTTGAACTTGTGGGGAGCACAGTCTTTGACTGTGCTTGATTTATTCCCCTGACAAGTATTAGGGCTATAAGCACCAGAGTTGCCTGAGAGAGCACTGGGGGCAGGGAGGCGGGGGAGGGGTATTGCCCATTTTTCTCAAATTAGGCTGTGCAGTATTTAGTATAGCTGTGTGCTTACAAGTATTTTCTTTTATTTCCAAAAAGACATGCAATGGGATGGAGCTTGGAACTGTGCTTGATTGTTGATTGGTTGTTGAGTTGTTGGTTGTTATCCATTCATGCTTCCCACACTACCTCCCTGACAAGCCTGTGATTTCTCTACCCTGAGAGTTAAGTGCCAAGAGTTGTACTTGGCCCAGTCTGCACAGCCACAGTAGGATGACACCAGTAGCAACCTGTCTAAATCCCACCCACCCACCCACCCACCCACCCCACCCAACCGCCCTGAGGCCTGACTCCTGGTTTGTTTTTATTGTATAGAGATAGTTATAATAGTAAATCACTGATTGAAATCATTACACCTACTAGATTTGATGGAGACATATTGGATGCATGTAAGCAGGTGATATTGGAAGCTTGTGGTCTTGCAGGCAAATTAAAGTTTGTAATTACTCTGTGCTCTCAAAGCATGGTTCTTGATTGCAGTTTCTAAGTATATAAGGTTCATGGTAGTAAGTAAGGGCAGAGGTTTCATGGACACATCCAGAGCACTGACATCCAAAAGAAGATTCTCATTGGCCGGGACATACATTGTTCAGTTGCTGAATAACAAGTAGAATCGTTTCCAAAGTATGGCTGTTAACATTTGTAAAAACCTTATATGACTTACGTCATTCCCTATTTTTACGCTTAATTACAGGGGGCTAATTTTGATATTATTTTAGAACCCAAAGAGACTGAGCCCAATCTAGAGAGATTGTGTACAAATTCAAATACAGCCACATAGTAGAAGGGCTTGTTTCTGCAAAAACAACCTGCCCAGTTGATCGGGGACAACACATAGTTGTGTTTAGTTTTTTTTTTTTTTTGCCCTTTGACAATACTCTCCACCCCCCCTCTTGAAGTACCTCAGCCCTGGACAAAGTTGAGACATCTATATCATTTTTGTAATCGTTTCTAGAACATATGCAATTATTGTGTTTTTGTGCTTTTTAATTATTAACCACGGTTACCATTGCTGTCAGTAAAATGGTCAGTGCCAAGTGTCATCAAATCATTTGCGTTGGTTTTCCCACTTTGAGAGACCATAAATTTGTTTCAAACATTTTTTTCTCACATGAAATATTTGTGCAGTTCCCCAACAATTCCCTGGCTTTAATTTCATCAAGATGTTGATCTCCAAACATGGCGATGCTGTGACAAAGCATAACAAGCATTTGCAATGCAACCGGTCTCGCGTTTGCTTGAGCTAGAGCAACTAGCATTGTAAACTCCTAACCCGACTTTTCTTGCCACATAAATTGAAAATGAAAATAAAACAGCTTCACATAACTAACTCGACTTCTCTTGCCATATAACCTGAAAAGTAAAAGTTTCACATAAGCAAGCTGACGGCCGCCATCAGTGCAAAGCAGACACACTAAGGGAAATAAAATTTCACTCGTAGTGAAACCTATCGGCAAAAGTGCAATTATCCATGTTACCAGCAAAAGTGCAATTATCTACGTAACCGCCAAAAGTGCAATTAGCTATGTAACAGGGTCGATGTCATGCAAAGCGCTTGACTTCTGCCCAGCGAGATCGCGCTGCGAAAAAAAGAGAAAAAGTAGTACAGAAACCGTCCGGAAAACGTGGCACCTCGTATGTCTTCAGTACTTGGTCGCTGCGATCGAGGAGTGCTAAACACCGGAAAATACATGACTTATGCATGCCTTTCACTAATGAAACCAAGCAGATTTTAAAAGGCAAGCTCAGGAACTAAAGAAAGAAACTGATGTGACATGGGCGTCGTTTGAAGCCCACAGAGCTATTACAACACAGGACGGAGTGCTTTGCGCTCGCCCGTAAAAAGCACTGTGGGGAATGCTTAAATTTAAGTGGTCTCTGCTACATTCTATCCCACTGATTTTTAGTTTGTCTGTGCCATTAGCGTACTACAATATGCATAACAGGCGATCTTCCTTCAAAATGAACCGTCAAGTTCGAATTGACTGCACTAGTCTCCAATGAGTAGGAACAAAAGCACACCCACGCTGGATTCAGACTCACCAGTGAGTTGCAGCTTCAGTCCAATGGTTTTCACTGGAGAGGTGCAGTTTGTTTACGTAGCTCAACAAACTCAGGAGTCAGATCTTGGCATACCTAGTATGCTACAGTTAGAAGGCACAAATAGCGATGAATGGAATGCTTACATTACACTCAGACACTGGCAATTACTCCAAAGGGAATTCCATACCTTGGTTTTTAGCTTCCCTGTGCTGTCAGGCAGGGACTGACCATAAACAAGAAACGGTCCTGCTTCAAATGGAACAGTGTAGCATAAACTGAAAGGCATCCTCTGAATGGGAACACTGTATCAGCCATCCTATTAACACTTGATTATGTTAGACATTGGGTCTCTAGTTGGCAGAGGTATTAACCCTGTCCAAGTAGGGACTGCAAGATTAGTCAGGATAAGTCTGATACACGCTCTAAATCAATCTGTGCTCACCCTCTGGTAGCTTGGCACAGAGCAGTAAGCCTTTTAGAGGCAATGTGTAGAGTATTTTTGCAAAACTTTAACACTTTAGAAAGATAAAGAATATTTGTAAGAATAAAACAAGACCAACATGACAAAAATCCAATAAGAACTTCAGATAGGATTTAAAAAAAAATAAACTGCAATAGTGCTTAGAAATCAATAGCGCTAAAAGGTTACTTGAGGTCACGCTAGATCATGGTAAATCCAAAGTTCGGGCTGACTGCGAAGGAGTACAGGCCAGCTACAGGACCCACATAGGGTCCACTGAAAAATACCTTTGATGGAGGGTCAAGTAGACAATGAGTCTGCTTTGATCTGCGTTGTCGTTGAGCTGCGGAGTTGTCAAAGCAATGTCCTCAAGGTGCGGTGTTGAACCCTTTGTGATGAAGACGATGCATTGTTGTCAAGCCATGCAGCCGGTGATGTGAAGGCGACGCATTGGGGTTGGCGGTGATGCATCAACCTTAAACTAAGCAATCAGCAATGCAAAGCCCTCAATCTCAGTGTCAGTGGTGACGCATCTGTGTCGAGGATGGATGTGGCAGTTCCGATCAGCACAAGGACGTAAATGCGCCAGTTTTTGCAGGAAAACAGTTGCAGAGTCCCCTTTCAAGGCCCAGGACTGGGTTGGCACCTCTTGACAGGACGAGGGCACACCATTGGCAGAGTCTAGCAGCTGACCAGGGTTGTAAGAAGTCTTTGATGGCCCTGAAACATCTGAACAGGAGGCAAGACTACAACTCTTGGAGTCACTTAACATCTTTAGAGGATTTAGTAAGGCAAGTCTAGTTTTCCTCCCTCCCAGGCAGGAGACAGCAGGCCAACACAACAAAGGAGTTCAGCCGAGTGGCAGTCCCTCATAGCAGCACAGCAGTCCTTCTTCCTGGCAGAATCTCCTCCAATCCAGAAGTGTACTGATTGGGTGGTGTTGCACCCAGTTGTGCCTTTGAAGTGCACAAGGTCTCTGTCCTACCTTTCCTGGCTCTGACATGTGTCAACTCCTTCCTCCCATCTAGCACAGGAAGGCCCATCAACCTGGTTGTGGGCCATGTAAATGTCACACCCCAGCTCTTTGTGTGTGACAGTCTAGAGGGAATGCACAAAGCCCAGCTGACACCGACCCCGGACGTGTTTGCAGAAGCACAGTGTTGTTAAAGTAAGAATATGCCAACTTTATAAAAGTGCCATTTTCAGACTTACAATTTAAAATCCGACTTCGCCATAATTTGTGATTTAAATTGCGAGTCCAGAGACACCAACTTTCTATCTTGCCTCAATTGGAAATTACACTTAAAGGCTGTTTTAAGGTAATGCTAACCTATGGGAAAGATAGCCCTTGTAGTAGTGGGAAACTGATTTAATGCTTTTTCTCTGCCAGGACATGTTGAACTTAAAAGTACATGCCGAACTTGTTAAATACTCTGCACCCTGCCTTTTGGGCTAGCTAGGGCCTACTCTAGGAGTGACTTACATGTAATAAAAATGAAGCTTTGGGTCTGGCAAGTGGGTGCACTTGCCAGGTCGAACTGGCAGTTTAAAACTGCAAACATAGGCTCTGCAGTGGCAGGCCTGGGGCATGTTTAAAGGGCTACTGTAGTGAGTGGCAAACCAGTGTTGCAGGGCCACTAGTAGCATTTCTTACCAGGCATTGGACACATATAGTGCACTTTACCAGGCACTTACAAGTAAATTAAATATGCCTGTTGTGGATAAACCAATACCAACAAGTAAATTAAATATGCCTGTTAAATTAAATATGCCTGTTGTGGATAAACCAATATCACAATGTTTTGAGTACAGAGCACCTGCACTTCTGCACTTGTTAACAGGAAAGGGATCCATACTATATGGTAGTGTCCCAGGATAGTGATTCTACAGAAGAGTGAACAAGCAGATAGCTGCGGTGATGAGGGAGTGCTAAAACTGAGACCATGCTTAATGATATCGGAGATAATGGAGCGATTTTACACTATTCAGATATATAAGGTTGTTCTTGTGTGAAATTGGGTTGGAGGATGGGGGTGAAACCCTACTCAAGCAAAAGCCCCAATCCTTGGCAGAGTGAACCACAAAGTGGCACTTAATTGACCTGTTCCTAATCCTTTTGTAGCTTTGCACAAAACAGTCGGAAGTAATGCGTAAAGCAGTGGTTTACAACCTGTGGTCTGGGGACCGCCAGGGGTCCGCAAAGCCTCCTCAGAGGGAATGTGGCTGCTTAGAAAATGTAATAATATTAACAGATTAGGTCCCAAGCTTTCAGTAATGACTCAGTGGAGGGGGGGGGGGGGGGGGGGGGGGGGGTGAGAGCGTGATCCCCCACATTCCAATAATAATTCAGTGGGGGTCCCCGGGTTCCAGTAATGATAAAGTAGGGGTCCACAGAAGTCAAAAGGTTGGGAACCACTGTTGTAAAGTATTTAAGCAATGCGTAAAGTATTTATGCCACACTTAATAATTAATAAAGTGAAAACACAAGAAAAAAAATCACACACCAATTTAGAACAATTGAGTAAATGTCAGTAAATTCTTTGAAACCAAAACAAGAAAAATCTAATCAGTCATACCAGGATTTTTTTAAAGTGTAAAGTGAATAAAAGTTCCTAAAGATCAAAGCACCAATCACGGACATCTAGTGATGTGAGACCGAGGCAAAGTCGAAGCTCTGTAGTGGGACGAGGCTGCAGGCTACAGCTGATGAGGGATTTATGAGGCCAGCTACCCCTTCCCAATTTACATTTGGGCTATCTGGGCACATTTAGCACCACCTCCAAGGGTCCAAGACTGTGGGAGCAGCACTTGTAGGGTCAGGACTCACTCAGGCTGGGTCAAGGTGCAGCTTCACAATGGTTAGAGTCTTTTTGGTGCCTGAGGCTCTGATTAGGAGGCCGGCCAACTAGCCTTTGGACTCACTCTGGAGGTCTTGGTGTTAAGCAGGAAAGCAGATCTCAAGCAGCAGGGCAGTTCTGTGAAGGCATAAGGCATGCTTCAGGGCAGTCTTCTGAAGTACACAGCAGGCCGCAGGGCAGTCCTCTGAGAGTCCTTCCGCATGTCCAGAAGAGTAGATCTGAGCATTCTAATTTTATACCTGGTGTCAGCTGTGAAGTGGAAGAAAATTCTGGAGTTTCCCCTCTACCGAAGTGACTGTAATTTCCTGCCTTGGTCCCAGGCTGTCTGCAGTCACAATACACTAGTGTAAAGTTCTTTGTGTGTGAGCTGAGGCAGGGCCCCCCAGGCTCACCTTATGAGCAAACAAGATCTTTTTACTTCCAGGATTCTCTCAGCCTTCCTTTCCTCTGCTAGCTTATCCTCCAGAACCAGTTTCCTTTCTCCAAGAGCCCTCTTGGCAGCAGCCTCCTCTTTGGCTTCGTACAATTTTAATTTAGCCAGCAGCAGCTTGATTTCTCTTCCAGCTTTTTTCTCCTACAGCTCCTCTGGGAACAGACTGTTGGAAGACACACTGCTCCCTGCGCTGGCAAGGGGCTCCACTCCTGGGGGTGAGAGGCCCTTCTCTGAGTGCTGCAGCTCAGGACCCATGCCCATGTCCTCTTCCTCCTTAACCTCTTCCCTCTACTGTGGCTTATAACTGGTGGGCCTTCGGAAGCTCCATCTTCTTGGAGCCCCCCCTATTTGTTGGGAGCCTCCTTTCCTAGCAGAATCCTCTGAGCTCAGCTGCT
Source organism: Pleurodeles waltl (assembly GCF_031143425.1). Taxonomy (NCBI): domain Eukaryota; kingdom Metazoa; phylum Chordata; class Amphibia; order Caudata; family Salamandridae; genus Pleurodeles; species Pleurodeles waltl. The sequence goes on from NC_090442.1 coordinate 186,297,708, forward strand.
TTCCAGGTTGCTGAGCTGAAACTCCATGCTTGCAGGTATAGTCACAGGCACAATCAGACAGAATGCGTGTGACTTTGGAAAAAACTAACAAAATGGTAAATTTAAGGAGAATTACAAAAATAAAATCTAATTGGTATCAAATTATTTAGATCTGGACTTTTGTGTAACACAGAATCACTGACTGGCACTGCACAAAAACAAGTACCAAATCCCACTACTGATCACCAATGTGATCGTTGGTTGAAGGGGGTGAAACCCTAATGAAGTAACATCCACAGTCCTTGTCAGGGTGAACCACAAACAGTCACTACATTAACCTGTGCTTAACCCTCTGGTATCTTCACACAAAAGCAGTCAGGCTTAACTTAGAGGCAATGTGTAAAATATTTACACCAACAGTAATAAAATGAAAGGGCAACACAATGAAAAATCCCACACCAATTTAGCAAAATGGAGTAAAATGATACGTTATTTGACATCAAATTGACAAAAATCAACTCAGTAGAACCCAAGTAATGAAATCAGTAGAACCAGAGTAATTAATTTTGAAAGTTTAAAGTGAAAAAGAGTGCCCAAAAGGTCAAAGCACTAAACGTAGACATGTAGTCGCACAAGACTCGGGGAAAGTTATGGCCAGCCGCAATGGAGTGCAGTTCGAATACACAAAGTGGATTGGGGTCAGTCTCTGCTTACCTTCGGACTTTTAAAGAAAAATGTCTGCAAAGGTCAAGTTAAGCAGGGCACAGCAGCTGGAGGTTTCTGAGGAAGTGGTGTCCTCTGGATGAAGACATGCTGAAAATTTCTGAGTTCTGCCTTAGTCTTTTTTATGGAAGTTGAAAATCTCCAGGGGCACAAAGGTGCAGGTTATAGCTGACAAGGGCTCCACAAGGCCAGACCATGCTTCTGAAAAGGAGCGGCTGAATAGGATTTGCTGTTGCAGGGAAGAAGGTAGCTGATCAGCAGTGCACTTCGTGCAGATCAGCTAGCAAGAAGGTATCAGTCTCCTCTGTTCTCAAAGCACCTCTTGGCAGAACATTTCCTAAGTCTCAAATTTTGTAATCTGGGCACCCATTAGCACCTCTTCTAAGGGTCCAAGACTGGAGGGGCACCTGTTAGAGGGCCAAGACTCATTCAGACTGGGCCCAAGTGCAGGTTCAAGGTGGTTGTTTTTCTGTCCTTGAGGCTCGGATCAGGCGGCCAGCCAACTAGTCACTTTGGAAGTCTTGGTTTCAAGCAGGAAGGCAGATCTCAAAGCAGAACAGACCTCGGAGGGCACAAGACAGGCTTTAGGCATCAAGGCAGTCCTCTTGTTTCAGCAGGGCAGTTCTCTGAGGTACACAGCAGGCCACAGGGCAGAGCCAAGAGTCCTTCCACATTTTAATTGGTTCTGAAGGTCCCAATTTTATACCTAGTGCCAGCTTTCAAATGGTAGAATCTTCTGGTTATATCTAATCACAGAATAGGATAAAGCAGTGACCTCACTGACCTCATCAGCGTGCGCTGCTCCCCCGCCGCACAGCTCCACCTGGTAGCTGTGTGCCCTCCCTATGCTCTAGTTGTAGTGTTCAAGGCCCTCCGCCTCCTGCAGGCTCCTGTGCCTCATCCCTGGTGGTCCATTGGTGAGCATTGTCTGTTTCTGTTTTTTCCTGTCTTATTTTTCATGGGTTTATCTTTTTTCTGGATTTCTTTCTGTGCTATTTTCGCTTGTATTTCTCTTACCTGTATTTCTCTGTGCCCCCTTGCGTCCCAATGCCCTTCCTGCCCTTGCCACTGCCTGTCCCTGCGGCCTCAACCCCTCCCAGCTGACCAGCACATCCCAACACTAGTTAATGGTGAAGGAGCAACCTCCCTGACTTGTCAACGTGCGTTGCTCCCCCGCCACCCATCTCCACCTGGTAGCTGTGTGCCTCCCTGCTCTCCAGTTGTAGTGTTTGAGGCACTCCTCCACCTGCAGGCTCCTGTCTGAGCCTTATCCCTGGTAGTCCAGTGTTGAGTATTGTCTGTCTCAGTTTTTCCTGTTTTTCTGTTATTTTTCCTGTGTTTATCTTTTTTTCCGTATTTCTCTTTCTGTGCTATTGTCTTTTCTATTTTTCTTATGTCTTTGTCTGTGCCCCCTTGCATCCAGTTGCGCTTCCCACCCTCGTCACAGCTTGACCCTGCCGCCCGACCCCTCCCAGCACTGCCTTCTACCTTCCAGCTGACCAGCACCTCCCACCTCCCCACCACTCCTTCATATTGGCTGCTGCATTGCTGGTGCGCCAAAGGCAAACCTGTCTGCGTGTGGACCGCGCCTAGTGCCAGGGACCCTTTCCCTGCACCCTCACGCTACGACACAAGCATCCTCCACGCCCTCAATGTTAGACAAAACACAGCCTGCCCCCATGCATCACCCAAGGGCCCTTACCCTGCTGCAGCACACCAGCACCACACGGCCCCCAAGAACCAGACACGACCACCTCAGCTGTATCCTGCTCAACACACACTCCCTCAAGAAACACACAGTGGAGGTTTGGGACCCACTCGATTCCACCACCACTGACGTTGCATTCCTTACAGAGACCTAGCTAAACCCCACCTCTGCACCACACCTTGCCACTGTCATCCCAGACAGCTACAAGATCATCCTCCGGGAGGCAGCATCGCCATCATACACAAGAACACCCTCCGCCTCACAATCAGCACTGACAACCATGCACCCGACATGATGCGCCTCCACTTCCAGCCCAACCTGAGCACCACCATATGTGGCACCCTCGTCTACAGACTTCCCTGGACTCTGTCCCTGCCCCTTCAGCGAATCTATAGTCTACTTCATCGCACATCACACCCTCATCCTCACCTCTACAGACTACATCCACTAGCATCGGACTCAAACAACTGGTCACCTCCCCAACAAACTCAGGACACACACTCGACCCCATCTTCTCTGCCAGCAGCAACATCTCAGTTAGCCACACCTCTGAACTCCTATGGACCAATTACCACTGTGTCTACTTCTCCTTCACCAAACCGACCCATTACCACCACGCCCTCTGTCACCTGCGTAGAAGCTGGAACAAGATCCACTGATGGATCTCTGAGTGCACCAACGGTCCCCCTCACGAAACCCTCCAGCAAACAGATCACAGAGAAAGCCCGCTAGTTCTCCCCTGTCCTCCAAGAGTCCCTATGCACCTGCAGACAACTTGAGAGAAGATGGAGGTGCAGCAAGACCCCAGCAGACCAAGCAGTCCTCAAAACTGCTGTCACATCACACCACCGCCTCATCAGAGCCACAAAGAAAACCGACATACAAGAACAAATCAACACAAATGCACACAACAGCAAAGAACTCTTTACCATGATCTAAGAATTCACCAAACCTAGCACTGACACCACAGACATCCCTTTAGCAACACAAAAGGATGATGGACCGAGTACTAAACAATGCAAACGCTCACGCCCAGTCACAGATCTGTGTTTAATACATCAATTCTTTTGCTCACCATGTCACCCCAGTTTGAACCCAACCATATGCAACTCAGTCTTGACCCTGTTCCTCATGGGAACAGTCCAACCCGAACTGCCAGACCAGGTCCTCCCTGGACCGGAAACAGGCATCCCGGGACCAGTTTTAGGACCTTCATCAGCCAGGCTAGCTTGAATCCAGTGAGCAGTAGAGATCCACATCTGGGCATAGCGGCGCACTTATGGTGACAAAATCAAACAAACATAAATGATGGACGGAATGCGGAACCAATCAAACATTCACCCCCAGTCACATATCTGGGTATAATCCATTCTTCTTTTGCTCACCATGCCACCCCAGTTTGGACCTAGCCATATGTAAATCAGTCTTGACCATGTTCCTCATTGGAACAGTCCAGCCCGAACTGCCAGACCAGGTCCTCCCTGGACCAGAAACAAACACCCTGGACACCCCCCATCCCAAGCCCTCTGCAACAACCTCGCCACTTTATTCCACCACAAGATCTACGATAGCTTCACAACACAGGACCCACCAGCCCCACCCACAACCACCGCACCTTAAGGTTCCAGACCCTGACTAACTGGATCACCCTCACCACCGAAGACACCCTATGGGTCATGAAGACCGTCCAATCTGGAGCCTACTCGGACCCCTGCTCCCACCACATCTTTAACTGAGCCAGCACCACCTTTGCCCCAGAGCTCTGCCGCACCATCAATTGCTCTAACGTGACCGCCACCTTTCTTGAAGACTGGAAACATGCAGAGATCTCCCCTGCTGAAGAAACCCTCCACAGACCCGACAGACCTCAAGAACTACGGACCCATCTCTCTGCTCCCCTTCGTGACCAAAATCGCAGAGAAAGCCATTAACACCCAACTCACCTAATTCATTGAATCCAACTACATCCTGGACCCCTCCCAATCTGGCTTCAGAAGCAACCACAGCACTGAGACTGCTCTCCTCGCCACAGCAGACAACATCCGAAATCTCCTGGACCAAAGTGAAACCGCAGCCCTCATCTTCCTGGACCTCTCTGCCACCTTCGACACAATTTCCCACCCAACCCTCTGCACAACACTCCACGACGTCGGCATCTGTGGCAAAGCCCCAAAATGGATCCTCACCGGCCGAACCCAGAGTTAGGCTCCCACTGTTCACATCTGAACCTACAGATATCAGCTGTGATGTCCCCCAAGGCTCCTCCCTGAACTCGCCCCTCTTCAACATCTACATTGCTCCACCTGCAGACATAGTCAGAAACCACGGACGCAACACTGTCTCCTACGATGATGACACTCACCTGATCCTCTCCCTCACTGATGAACCTACAGTCGCAAAGACCAGCTTCCACAACGGGATGAAGGCAGTCGTTGCCTGGATGAAAGACAGCTGCCTCAACTCAGCTCTGACAAGACATAAGTCCTCATTTTGGCATCACACCCTTCCCCTGGGACGACTCCTGGTGGCCTCCAGTGCTCGGAGCCCCCCTCACCCCCACACCGCCCAACCGTGCTTGTAACCTTGACATCCTTGACTTCGCCTTCTATGAATCACCAAGTCATCATCGTATCGTCCTCCTGCTTCAACACGCTCTGGCTGCTCCAAAAGATCTTCAAGTGGATTCCCATTGAATCCAGAAGAGCAGTCACCCAGGCGCTCATCACCATGTATTACGGCAACACACTCTACGCAGGCACCACCCAGAAGCTCCAAAAGAAGATGCAAAGAATCCAGAATGTCGCCGCTAGATTTATCCTGGACATAACTTGCTGCAGCCACATCACTGAACACCTGAGTGACCTACACGGGCTCCTGATAAACAAAAGTATCACATTAAAGCTCCTCAAGCATGTCTACGAGGCCCTCCATAGCATTGGACCTGCACACCTCAACCACTGCCTCGCCTTCCACACTCTCTTCCTCTTCATCTCAGGCACTCTCTCTCTCTGCCTCATTTCAGGAAGGATTTCAAAACCTGGCTCTTCAACTGAACCAGCCATCCAGTGCTTTGACTGAGCTGCAGAACCCCGCCCCTCCCCCCCAGAACCTTGAGACCCGGGGCGATTTGCTGCACTCTTTAAGAACCTTAATTGATTGATTGATTGGTCTTGACTCCCTGTGCTGGTCCCAGGCTGTTTGCAGTCACAATAGGCTAGTGCAAAGTTTCTTGTGTGTGCACTAAGGCAAGGTCGTTGAAGTGTAAATGGGGCTGTGCAGAGCTTCCCCCAACCTGTTATTGCCAAGTCCCTCTATTGTGTGGCGGTCTGAGAGGAATACACAAAGGCCAGCTCCCAACTACACCTAGTCATATGACCCAGGAAACAGGCTGCAGGAACCAAATGGTTAAGACAAAAAAAAAAGACAACTTTCTAAAAGTGTAATTTTCAGAATTGTGACTTAAAATCCAACGTCACCATCAAAGAGGATTTTAAATTACAGTATCAGACACCAAATATGATATTTTGATTCGCTCCCAAACAAAAGTTATCACTTATTAAATGTAATCAGGATCACCCAGTGTTATACTATGGGGAGGCAAGCCTCACAGTAGTTTAAAACAAATTTGTGAGTTTTTCACTGCCAGGACATGTAAAACTTAAAAGTAGTTGTCCAACCTTTTATATACAAACCCCCCTGCCCTTAGGGCTGTTTAGGGCCTACCCTAGGGTGGCTTGTATGCAATAAAAAGGGAGTTTAATGCCTGGCAAGAAGTTTATTTTGCCCAATTGAACTGGCAGTTTAACACTGCAAACAGGGTGAAATGACACGCCTGAGATGTTTTAAGGAGTTACATAAGTGAGTGGCACAATAAGTGCTGCAGGCCCACTAGTAACATTTACTCCACAGGCCTTGGGGGATGTATGACGGAACAATGCATGCACTTTCGATGCATGCCTTCACAATACAGTAAGTACAACGCATGGTCATTACCACGCATGCAATAACCATGAAATGTTTTTACCACACAAATACTTTTACCATGCATGTCTTTACCATGAAAATTTCACAGTAAAGGCATGGTTGGTAAAAGCATATGCATGGTAAAAAGCAGAGGTAAGTATAACATACATACATACATTATTATATATATATACACACACACACACACACACACACACACACACCTCTTTCCACCCAAAAACCATTCCTACCCAAAAAATAAAATAACCACCCCAAAACCCATCCCCACCCTAGAACCTAAACACCCCTTACCACCCTAAAACATACCCTAAACCCTAAAAATGCCCTTACTACCCCAACTCCCATGCCCACCCTAAAACCTAAAAATGCCCTTACTACCACATAACACAAACCCACCCTATACCTAAAAATGCCCTTACCACCCAAAGCCCATACCCATCCTAAAACCTAAAGCTGCCCTTACCACCCCAAAACCCATACCCACCCTACAACCTAAAAATGCCCTTACCTACCCTAAAATCTAAAACTGCCCCTACCACCCAAAAACCCATACCCACCCTAAAATCTAAAAATGCCCTTACCACCAAAAAGCCCATACCCACCCTCAAACCCAAAGATGCCCTTACCACCCCAAAACCGATACCCACCCTAAAATCTAAAAATGTCCTTACCACCCCAAAACCCATACCCACCCTAAAATCTAAAAATGCCCTTCCCACCCCCATAACTCAAACCCACCCTAAAACCTAAAGCCCTTAGCACCCAAGAGCATAATCAGTTTAGTACTGGTTGCTATAGCGCAAAAAGTCCTAAAAGCCAACAAAAACAGGTTTAGAAAACAGGAGAGGTGACTCTACGGAGAAAGGGTCAAGTCCAACAGTTCTGTAATGTCACATTATTGTCAGCACTAAAAGGACATTGTGAGATTATGGGACAACCAAAGTCCTCCTGTGCTGGGCCAGTGGGACACTAATATGGATTGGAGCTTGCAGGCAGGGGAAGTGTCTACAGCAGGATTCTTCAAACTGGGGGATGGGCCCCCCATAGGGGGGCCTCAAGTGATCCCAGGGGGTTTGGGGGTGGGGGGGTCGCACCAGGCTCTGGACAAAAGAAACATTATGCTGCTAACAGGGCTTTGGTTTAAGCTGAAACAAACCAGCAGCAGTAAACTGCTCTGTAATGGGCCATCACTGACATGTTTTGTCTTTTATATCCAAGCTAGGAGTATGAATCTAAAGGGAAGGGACTCCAAATACTCTTCAAACGCCCCACCCTCACGTTTAATATTCATACTGTGGATACTTGTACATGTTAGCAAGGCCTGCCTGACCAGAATACTATGTTTGACATCATTTATTTCACTGCAGTTTTAAAACCGTAAAATGCAGTGTTTAAATACGTCTATACATATTAAAACATTGCAAATTTAATACAATGATTATGACAAATTTGGAGGGGGGCCCCAATGCTATTTATTTTCACTTGTGGGGGGCGCAACATTATAAAATTTGAAGATCACTGGTCTCGGCAATGTAATAAAATCTTGGGCATTTGGAAGGAGCAATAGGGCAGAATTAATTTTGACTAAAACAAAGCAAGATATCGGAAGATTTCTGGTTACGCAAAGATATCTGAAGATAGGAAACTCTAGGCTATAATGTTGCCACAGACCACTTGGATGATCGGATCAGGGTAATGCTGCTGTTGATAATAAATCACTGACTGGAAAGGTTTGGCTGTAGAGGTGAATTTGCTCTTGGCTATCCTCGGTTGTGAAGATGCCTGTAAGTTGTCATTATGTTCGGAAAATCATTAAAAACTTATTTAACAAAAATCCTATAAACCAAGATAATGCCCGATGAGTGGGTGTCTAATGTCCCCATCCCCTACGTTTTCTAATTTAGTAACGTTTCTAGTATTAAGAGACTGTCGTCTTACAGTCCTGTGGTCAGAGCTATATATTTTGTATGCCTTTTCAAATGAAGATGTATGCAGAGCCATGTTCTTGTCTGGAATATGTCTTCAGTTTATGCGGAGCATTCCTAGCTGGGAAGAGCTGTTTGAGGGAAATGATTGTATTCCTCACTACATGGGTCAGAATAAAGACATTTACATTAGTCTCCAGCATGCCTTTGAAACTATGGCGACAAATGCAGATCCACAGAGTAAAGACCTTTGCATGCATCCTCGTCTGCTTAGTTTCCCTGGCTCTCGGTGACCTCCCTCCAGGGGTCAGGCTGCCAGGGCTGTTACTGGCCAGCCACTGTGAAGGCCTGGAGTTCCAGGTGAGTTTCGGTTCTATTTCTGACTTTTTATTTCACTCAAGGGCCACCGGAGTACTTACCAATGCGGCATCTACACGACACCCCTCCGTTGTCAGTGCAGAGCATCATTATTGAGGGGCTTTGGCTCTGCCTACATGTTGGGACCCAGGAGCGCGTGTCTTGGTTGGGCAGAGGTTGTTTACTTCCACACAAATGTGCTTACCCTCCTCACAGCTGTGATCATTTTATTTATTTATCCAGCAGCCTGAGGGTGCACTTTCAGGGGCACACGCATGGTATAGTAATGCAAAGTGTCTTAAGATAACTAGATTATTTTGTCTTTCTCTGGCGGCAGCACGGATGGGGCAGTCATTAACCTACATGGATTTTTAGGTCTGGATTGACACTGCAACTGTCGCCTGCCCTTTTAAGCTACACCAATATCATTCCGCAGTTCTTTTATTCCATAGAAATACATACTCATGTCCATGCTATTTACTTCTAATGTTTAATACAGCATTTCTTTAAAGCCATACCTACTGCCATTGCCAGTCCCAGTGCTTGTGATGGTTTGTGCCCAACTTGCCTGCTGAAATCTGCATCCCACCTCACAGTCCCGCCCGCAGTTGAGGGCAGGGCCTTCATATCATGTGACGCAGCCTAGGCTGAACATGCAGTCCAGATAACCAATAGGAAGATGAAATGCAAGCAGGTGGAGGCACCTGGAATCTTCTCCGCAGATCATTACGCTCAAGTGTGGATGGCAATTCTACACTCATTCCTATTTTACCAAGCGATAATGTGCGATGGGGATACACCTCAGCTTACTCAGTGAGCTAGAACTTTCAGAATCGACTATTGAGCTCACAGGTCTGTACTGGATAGTACTTTTTTACATTCTTCATCTGTTTTTAGCTGCGTGCACCACAGTGATGTGGACACCATTAAGCTGCATCGTTTCGCCTTTAATGTAGTCAGTTGTAGCATTACTACTCCATACATTTGTCGTTATTGCAATTCGGATTCTTACTGAATTATTTTAAGTCTGAATACGTATTAGTGTAATAGTCAACAACACTTTTTTTCTCTTTTGTATACCCATAGATGGCAAGCACTCCTGCACATTCTTGGATTCTCTTTGTGACAAGTTCAGGTCATCTACTATATACTTACGCACTGTAACATAAACCTTCCCTGGGCAGCCACCTTTTGAAAATAAATTTGCCAAGAAAGATTGATTAGGACATCATATCACCCAGAGCTCAACCCTTCAATTAATCCAAATATCCATGCAACAATTTCACACGTGTCATAAATATGTATATGGAAAACCTGAACCACTGTCAAATTCACATAAATACACAAATCTTAGGGATAACTCTACAACATCAGTGTGAGCTACTACAGAAGGTACCTTGTCTGCTGGATTCTTGCCTCTGGTGTGCCCCCAGCATCTGGTCTCATCCCTGACCCCCACCCTTTGTTTCCTCCATCCTTCTGGCCTCTCCCTGGTTATTGGCACCTTCAGTCCTTATCTCCGAAGCTTCCCTACCTCTGATCTTTTCCAATCCTCATCACCTGCATCATCCTCCAATACTGACCTCAGCTCTGCTGCTTCCCACTCATGTCTGTAGTTGGGGGGTTTATTTAGCCCAAATAAGTTTTATTTTCGAGCCAGCCTCCTCCCCTTCCAAGAATTTACACTTGTGATTCACACCCCAGTAGCAGCTCAGGGTCATAATGTCAAACTCCCCAAAGTCAGACTCCATTTTCAGAACTTTATTAGCCTGCCTGCAGCCCACAATCAGCATGTCTATCTTTCGGAGAACTCATAAAAGTGTCAATTCATTTAAACAATGACTTTGCTAACATATAAGGCAGCACAACTCTGCTACATGATACCTGCATTTTAAGGTCTGATAGTGGTTGTGTAAAAATAACTATGTATTCCAAGTTGATGTATTTACGTTATACTGGTTCATACCGAATATGTCTCAGGTTAGTGAACAGTCCCCAAATGTAAGGTAAAAGTCAGTTATCAACCCTACATAATCCCCTTGAATTAACCATTGAGTCAAAGAGGCCTTCACTCAAGCTTATCATGAGTGGTTCTGCCAGACTGCTGCCAATCCATTCTTATGCAGAAAGCCAACACAGAGATGAGCTGAGCCCAGCCGATGTGTGTTTTCCTTCCAAGAGAACACGCAGTCCTAGCTGAAGCTTTATAACCACAACTGATCCACTGTGAACGCAGTGCACTGAGCCCCAACAAACTCCTGATCGGTTAGCTACTCAATGCTCTCAGCGTAGCACATAGAAGTGGCTTGTATTGTGTTAGGAACATTCTAATTATGACAGAATTGTTCATACTAGTTTCACTACTAGCAACATGCATCTGTGCTGTTTTAATGATATTCTTTGTGGTTATTACTCATGTACTAAGCTACAGTTTAAGACTGTTGGAATAAACACTTTAAAACATATCTAGTGTCTTTTCTTAGTGCAGTACTTGAATGTGCTATTCTAAACCACGATATTGGATTTGAATTATCACTGCTTACCTGACCTCTTTATTGAACTGTTAGTAACCCAGAAAGGTCTGCTCAGTGCAGTTGTGTGGGGCTACAATAACATGGATTTCCATGCTCAAGCGATGTTGCACTGAACTGAGTCCAGCTCCTTTGGGTGGAAAAGCCAAACCTTGTACACGTAAGCCAGAGCCCTAGGTTACGCAACACTGCACTCAAACCTCCGCATTAGTATGTTTTTTATTATACACACTTATTACATGTACACAAAGACACCCACAGTAATCATGGTTACCTCCTACAAAGAATAGGGAAGCACCTATTTACTGTAGGCTAGTCAAATCTGACTCTTAAACGGTGATTCCTAATGTCTATGTTTTTGAATCTTATGTTATATTCAACCTGTTCAATTAAAATGGAAGCTTTTCTGGTTGAGATAGGAGTAAACCACCGCAAGGCAGTTATACAACATTTCCAGAAAAGAACCCTCCCAGATGCTTGCACACTCAGCTTATTCCTTTGAAACAATTTACTCATGGGTGGAGCTTGAGACAAAGGGTGCTGACTCAGGTTTATAAATTAGCAGCACAGCCTGCACGTTATGAGGTATACCAACACCTAGAAGTCATTTTGACTACCAAAAACACTAGAAGATGTTTACTGGTGAACTACCACCCACACACAGGGATGTTAGATTGGGTCCCCTTACTCATGAAGAGGCAACATAGCTAATACTAGCGGGATATACACTTTTCTACATCCCGAGTCCCCGACCACTCAATGCCGTAGGAATCTTAAATTATATAGTCTCTGTATACAGGAAGCTCATACAATATGTGCTACGAACCATGAACACTAGACTAGCTCCAACAACAAGGTGATGGATGGAATGCTTGAATTAATCTTAGCCTCTGGCAATCGCTCAGGCCACATCCCAACCCATTGCATTTTGCCCACCACGCCACCTCAGTCTGGACCCAGCCATGTGCATATCTGTCTTCACCCAGCTCCAGTGGGTACAGTCCAGCCCAAACTGCCATGCCAGGTCCTCCCTGAACCAGAATACCAGCAACCTAGGACCGGTTTCGCCCTTATATGCTCTTCAGCCGGGTGTAGCTGGATTTATGGTGACCAGCTCCACCAGAACCAGTAGTTCAAAGGCAAGCTGCCACACAAGCAGTCCACAGAAAATTGCTATCCTGGGACAGATATCCACAAATGTGATGCAATATGCTTGTAGGCTGCTCGCAAGACAAACCAGTTGAAAGAAGTTTACTCACACAACACATCAAGATTAACAGAATACATGTGCTGTCCCCTTGGGACGTGCCTCCTGAGGAAGAGTGCAACACCTGGGGAAGTATGCATAGCACACCCTCACTAGCAGTTCTCCGTGAATTATTAAAACAAGTACAAAATGAGCAAAGACTGTACCGCTCTAGACTTAAGTATAAAATTAATAGGAATTTTTTCAAACAGGTTCTTCATCATGCTGAGCAACATTAAGGGGGAAGCGTCTGTTCAGCTATATGGCAGAGACTTGCAGCAGATCCTTTTCAAGATTGTGAATGGGAATTACAGAGAATAGCATCTGAAGTTTATAACTCTGGGGGCCATGATACTTTAGGTATACGAGCCAGAAAACCCCATTTAAAATCTAAAAGTGTCATTTAGAGCACCATTAAGGAAAAACCCTGTAACTGAAGCTATAAATGAAACATAGGGGAGAGAGAAAAGACAGACTATCCATTAACTTAGGAGTCCAGCCAGGGTTGTTCTAATTTGAGGGACAGCAATAAAATTCAAAGGCTCTTCATGTTTTTTTCAGGACAGTAAACTAAAAGGGGGCGGGGGGGTCAGACAGAGTACCGCAGAATCGAAGATTTATAGCAAGCAGAAAGGTGAAACAGGACGAGACTGAGTGAAGGGGAAAGAGAAAGATTAGGACAAAAACTCAAATTAAAAAGTAGAAAGTGTTAGGACTTTCTAAGAAACATGCCAAGTATACAGTGCTAGTAAATAGTGCAGCAGAAATAACAGAACATCACTCTTCAGAGGTTTCTGGTGGCAAGTCCAACTGAAGATTTCATATGGATGGAGCCGCCTGATAAAAATCACACACAATTAAAGCAGCTTTCTGGCTGTATTAATCTGAAAATGTATGATTTAATTCTAGCAGATTATGGGCCCCGGTCTTCATTAAGGAAGCATCCCTAGAAGAGGTGGTGATACGAGTAGCCTTTTCCTTATAGTACCTGAGGAGATCATGGAAACTTGTATAAGAGTGGGCTATTAAACAAGCTCCAGTCTTATAAAGGAAGCAAGTTGGGTGCGATAAACACCCTGTTCCACGTCATTCCCTTAGGACCTGAGCCCAAGCACAGGTTCAATATTCCCATGAAGCTAAGCTCAATATACAAGCAATACTAAATCAACTATCCAGGATTTAGAGTGTCTTGTCTTTCACCAATGAACACACTTTCACCCTGACAGCCCCCTCCCCGTTTCAAAACCAGATGGATCCCATAGAATTGTTTTAGATTATAGAAATCTAAACACATACATGGATATAAGCAATTCAAAATGCCTACAGCACAGCTATAATGACAAACCTAGTATGGGAGGAAAAACAAAAACAAATAAAACGTAAAACAACATACTGTATGAAAGCGTGTACCTAACTGCATTCAGCTTTGATGGAGTGCAATATTCTTGAATAGGTATGCAAAGCCCTGAGCCCTGAGCCCTGAGCCCCGATCCCCCAAGCAACTCAAGATGCTAGTTTGCCTACATGCACTACAGATAAAGAGCATGGAGTAGCTGTTTGTACTGTGTTAGGGTGCTAGGAACATTCTAATCATGTCAGAACTGTTCAGATGTAGCCACATGCATTCATACTGTTTTAAGTCTATTCTGTGTGGTTATTACTCATGTACTAAGCAACATGAGGAGACTTTAAATAAACATTTTTAAACATACAGGTTTTTTTTTTCTTGGTGAAGTACTTACATGTGCTATTCTAAAGAACAAAATTGGGCTTGAACTACCACTGCATCCCTGGCCCATTTATGGGACTGTTAATAACCCAGAAAGCACGGACACCACACCTGCACGTATGCTCAGTGGGGATGAGTGGGTTCTACAATAACCTGGACTTCCCTGCCCGAGCAATGGTGCACTGAACTCAGTCCAAGTAATCGTGGGTGGGAAAGCCAACCTTGTAGACTTGGGCTAAAGCACTAGGTTGCGCAACAGTATCACTTACTTCATTAGAGGACCTTTCCTCTTCTCTCAATTCACCCACAAGAATAAATCCCGTAGGTAAAACATAGCAAATAACTATCCAACCAATTCAATTAGCTGGGGTGGGACTTTGGTTGGGGAAATCAGTATCAGATTTCGTAGGTTGCTCTTTATGATACAAAAATAATTCACACAAACATTTTGTGTCCAGAAATAGGTCTATATACATCTTATTTTAATTCCTTTATGCATATGGCACATCTATATAAAACATGCTTTGCGAAGCCTACCTAAAGTAATCCAGTGATCCATCCATCCATCCATCCATCCATCCATTCTGGGGCACCCACCAACCCCTGCCCTCACCGGCTTTTCCTCAAAGTCAACACTATTAGCATAACCTGCAACCTCAACGCCTCCATCTCCGGATGAATTGAAGTACGCAGATGTCAGACCCCCTCCTAAAAAAAAAAAAATACTCAGCTGACCCCAGCGACCTCAAAAACTACAGACCGATCTCCCTGCTCCCCTTCCTCACCAAAGTACTTGAGAAAGCCATCAACCAACAGCTCACAGACTACCTTGAACAAAACCACCTTCTCAACACCTCACAATCAGGATTCTGGACCAATCACAGCACGGAGACTGCACTGATCGCAGCCACAAAAGACATCAGGACCCTCCTTGACCAAGGAGTCAGCAGCTCTGATCCTTCTGGACTTCTCTGCAGTGTTTGATACAGTCTCCAACCACACTCTCCTCAACAGACTCAACAACATAGGTATTCAACAAAAGGCCCTTAAGTGGGTTGCATCTTTCCTCTCAGGCTACACGCAGAGCATGTGCCTTCCTCCCTTCACTTCTACACCCAAGAACATCACCTGTGGCATACCCCAAGGATTTTCCCTCAGCCCAACCTTGTTCAACATCTACATGACACCCCTCAAAGACATTGTCAGACCCTAGGAACACAATACAGTCTCCTACACTGACGACAGTCAACTAATCCTCTCACTCACCGAAGGCCCCCACAACAACAAAGCCAACTTCCGCAATGTCATGACCAAAGTATCAACATGGATGAAAAACAGCTGCCTCAAACTAAACACCGACAAAACAGCAGTCCTGATCTTCCAGAAGAACACCTCCATATGGGACTACAGCTGGTGGCCAGCAGAACTCTGACCAATGCTCTCTCCATCAGACCATGCACAAAACCTCAACATCATCCTCGTCTACCAATTATCCATGAAAATACAAGTAAACTCAGTCACTTCCTCCTGCTTCTACATCCTTCATATGATCTGCTGAATCTTCAAATGGATCCCTACTGACACCAGAAAGACAGTCACGAACATCCTGGTCACCAGCTGCCTCGACTTTGGCAATGCTCTCTATGCCTGAGTGTCCTCCCAGCTACTTAAAAGACTCCACTCTACAGAACACCGCAGCCAGACTCATCCTCAACCTCCCCACGTGCTCAAGCATGACCCCACACCTCAGGAACATGCCAATTCGAAATTCTCACACTTGCATACAAAGCTCTCTACAACCTTGGGCCGTCCCACATCAACCAACTGAGCTTCTACATCCCAGCAAGACAACTACACTCTGCCTTGCTAAACCTTGCGCACACACTTCCTGCATTCATCATAGTCGCATCGTAAGCTGCTCCTTCTCCTATACAGCAGTCAAGTCCTGGAACAGTCTGCCCCTCCACCTCTGAACAGCTTCGACACAGTCACAGCACCCTCTGTGCCCAGATACCTTTAGAGGTGATAGTGCTGCACAAATGCTGATGGATTGATTGAATTCCTACTGAGGCAGACAAACATCCTACATAAGTCATTTCTCTATTCAACAATGTTAAAAACTGGATTGTCAACAATTCTCCTACTTGTACTTAGCCAGATCCCATTATGTATTACATTGACTTTGTTCAAAAAGTTTTGTCAGGATGAGACTTCTCGCCTTTACCGGGATATTCAGTACTTGCTGGATAACATTAAAATCACTTTCCAACTATTCCATGCAGTCTACTGTGACATGGTGCGTTAATAAATGTATCATTAATCCCTTAGGTGCGGGCGACGGCCACTGGCCGATGCCCACACTACTCCCTGGTGCGATGCACCGGAGGATTTATTTTATTTTTTTAATTACCCAGGGAGACGCAGAAGAACTTCCACGTCTCCCCCCGCCCCTCTGTGACGTGAAGTCACTTTTTTTCCCCACTGGAGCAGCGGAGGAGCAGGTGAGCCTCCTCTCTCCACTCCAAACGGCCTTCACAGATGCCAGGGAGGGATCGATGGAAAGGGGAAGAGTCTCCCCTTTCCATCATTGCCTTCCTGGCACCGTTTCCTGCCCATGGATTGAAGCGCGGCTAGGAACCATGGGCAGGAAACGGCCCTAGGCACCAGGGATATTGTTTGGCGGGGGGGGGGGGTGGTGGTCAGCTCCCGTGTGAGTGAGCTGCCCCCCCACCCCCATGGGGGGCATATTATCTTAAAAAAAAAAAAAAAAAAAAAAAAAAAAAAAAAAAAAAAAAAAAACAGATGTTGGGGATCTTCTGGGGGGCGATCGCGTGCCCCAGGTAGTAAAATAAAGTAATTTTAATTAAAAATACATTTTAAAAAATGGCAGGTCGGCCCTTTGGTTGAGCCCCTAAGGGGGCATTTTTAGGGACAAGTGCAAAGCGCTCTGTCCATGGTGTAATCTGTCTGTGGGCCCATGTCAAGCCCATCAGTTAGGTCAGTTTGTGGGCTTGCCTTTTACAATTAGCTAAAACACTAATATAAATTAGCCTTTTAGCTTATATGGTAAAAGGTAAATGGATAATTGCACTTTTGCCAGTTATATGGATAATTGCACTTTTGGCAATATGTTTCACTGCAAGCGAAATTCTGTTTTCTTTTGTGTTTGCTTTGCGCTCATAGCGGCCATTGTCTCGCTTATGTAAAACTGTTTAACTTTTCAGTTTATGTGGCACGAAAAGTCTGGTTACAATGCTAATAGCTTTAACTCGAGCAAACACGAGGCCCATTGTATTGCAAATGCTTTTTTTTTATTTTTTATACATGTGTGCTTTGCCATGGGGTCACAATTGGCCCCATGGAAATCACACATGTGTATGTATATATATATATATATATATATATATATATATATATATATATATATATATATATATATATAAAAAAAGGTGATGTAGAGAGTCAGTCTAATATATATATATATATATATACATATATATCTCTATAGCTATATAAATATAAATATGTATATCTATGTAACGAGAGGCAAATCTCTATAGATATGTATGTGGTTATATATATGACAAGCAAAATGTCGGGATCACGATCGCGGCACACTCAGCTGCTGGTGCCGGTGACAGAGGCGACCACCCTCGAAATATTTATGTATCCAAAAGAATTATTCACCGCACTCCAAAGAATCCTTTATAGCGCTTATTGTTCAAACAAGCAGCAACCATCAACGCGTTTCAACTCCACTTGAGTTTTGTAAGCACAGTCTGTGCAGTGGGGCAACCCGGAGAGCAGGTGCGTGCGGCCCCAAGCACAAAGAGAGTGCTCTCTTGGCAGCCCCCCAATTTAGTTCAGCCCCAAATTCCACCTTTTACTGGTGACGCTGGATGTAAAGTCGATGCAGCCAACTTTTTGCCAGTCGACTACGTCCATCTATTTTTGGATGTTGACTTCCTTCAGGAAATTGTGCAGCAAACAAATTTGCTTGTAGACCAATTTCTGAGGGAGCATGGAAGCACTCTAGGGCCCTGTTCTAGGGCACACCAGTGGACTCCCACTTAGCTGGTGGAGCTGAAGATATTTTTGGGCCTTACGCTCAAAATGGGGTTAGTGCAGAAACCCATCTTGCAGTCCTAATAGACGACTCGCACAGTTTGGGTAAACCCCATCTTAGCACCATACATGAGCAGAGATCGTTCTTTGCTACTACAGCGCATGCTGCATTTCAATGACAATTCTGCTGCATTGCCCCGGGACCATCCAGACCATGACAGGTTGTTCAAAATTCGGCCTGTCGTGGAACATTTGTCTGCCAGGTTTCCAGAGATCTATACTCCTGGAAAGAATATAGCAGTCGATGAGTCCTTGATCTTGCACAAAGGACGGCTGCTTTTCAGACAGTACATTGCAAGCAAAAGAGCTCGCTATGGCATAAAGCTGTACATGCTGTGTTAGAGCTCTTCAGGCTATGTGTACAGCTTAAGAGTGTATACAGGGAAGGACTCTATACTAAACCTGTTACAGAAACAGCAGCAGCCTCCACCTCATGTTCTGGAGGATGTGGCAAGGCTGCAAGAGCGACACTTTACTGATCGCATTCCTAAAACACCCAAAAAGGATTGTCGATGCCGCCGCTGTAAAGTGTGCTCGAAGCACGGAAAGAGGCAGGAAATTCGGTATTACTGTCCCCAGTGCCCATCACAACCAGGCCCCTGTGTCACTACTTGCTTTACATTGTATCAGACTAAAGCAAAGTTCTGGGAAATCGACTGAGGTGGAGCTGCCATTGGGTAATCCTTTCAGTGGCAGTGCATGGATACTGAATGTCCATGGGCCACTGCTTCATTAAGCAAGGAGCCACAGAATTATACTTCATCTACTTCAAGAAATCATGGACTTCCTTATGGCCTGCTTGAGACATAAATCCACCGTCAGAACTTGGTAGGTGTTCTGTTTAACGTGCATTATAGTCCCCATACTGCATATACTAGTGGACAGAACATATGCCACATTGTCACAGAGTACTTTGCGTGGCAGAATGTTAAAAGCATGACTGCATTTTTAAGTGCTTGTTAGGTAACATGTATGCTACACAAGGACCACCATGATTGCCAACGAGAACCAGAGTAAGTGTAATAAGTCAAATAAATGTCCTGCCAGACATATTCACTAACATTTCTACTTCTTTGAAATTGAGCAAACTCAATTTGTAGCTTCACTTTCAAAGCAAAAGTGTTGGTGAATAAATCCCACAGGATATTTGTTTGACTTTTTACTTTAGAGAGCTTAGGATTTCTTCACCAGCATATCTGCCTTACTTTCAACAGTAGATATGCTCTCTCATTTTGAGGAATAGGCCTCCCAAGGCATACTTGGACATCCCCAACTTGCATCCACAATCTAGTATAGGTTCACTTGGCAATTATACAGGATAAGTTAGGACTCTGATGAGAACATAGACATGAATGGGCAAGGAAAGCTTATGGTACGTGTACCTTCACAGGTATATTGCACAGGTAGAAGGCAGATAGTAAAGGTAGTACAGATGTACATCATCTACACCTATGGATTAAAACCCATTGGTGCCATCCCAGCACTGAAGGACAATGACATGTATGGGTCAGTGTTTGACCTGCTTTTCATGTTCATCCTCCATCAGAACTTAGTAGGTGTTCAGTTTGCTGTATGATAAGGGCATTCCAGACACAGCACTGCACATACTGTTGGCTGGGACATATGCTACATTCTCACGGACTCCCCTGTGTGCCAAACACTACCCTTTTTCATAGCCAATGACCTTCTCTTTAGGGAACATCAAGAGAATTCCCCAGCATGTCTCCCTTAGTTTGAAAGGTAGATATGCTCACTCAGTTCGAGAAATCGCTTTGTACGGCATACTCGGACACCCCCAACTTCCATCCACAAACTGGAAGGAGTTGGATTTAGCACAGTGAGTGCGTTGAAGGCGCATAAAAAACATGTCTTCCTAAGCCTCGGGTGGCTGTCATGGGAGTCATTAGTAAAGGTTCGTTACGCATGCATTCGGTAATGTTCAGGAAGGAGGCGGTTACTTGACAGGTGGTAAAATGTAGTCAAACTTTTTCTGTTCTGTGGCGTGTAAATGTGATGGGCCCTTGTCTGGCAGCGGTAAGTTAATGTGAGTGCAGTGATTGGTTGGATTGGGCCCGTGGCCAGCAGTATGAAAGGGTTGTTTGTTGTGCGTGAATTGCGTGTGAATGACAGTATAGAGGTTGGTGCCTCGACGCAGCTTTATGGCCCATCTTCAGAAGGCTTGGTTTCAATATTCAGATACTATTCATGCTTTGAAACCATAATTTCTGGAGGTGCTAAAACCAACCAGTGTGAGTAGTGGGTTAACTTTAACAAACTGGTACCAGGGGAATCCAACGGTGCAGGACTTGCGTGGCTCTCACCAGTTTTCCTTTACCTGAATCCCCTTGAAATCACACAATTTGCTTAAAAAAACACTTTTGCCTTGCATTTCAGTGAGCAGAAGTCCAGGGATCTGCAGGTAGCCACAAATGTTCTAACACTCAGCGTTCCACTAAGTCTCCAGCGGAAAACTACCTCACTTTAGTGAGTGGGCAAGTGACCACAACAGGGAAGTACCCAAAACAGATTGTGGAGACATCAAAATTACCTACCACAAAACAGCCTCGTTTTGTTAGAGTATTGGTCCTGGGCTTGGCAGCCATATAGGGAAACCTACCAAACCCAGACATTTCTGAAAACTAGACACCCAAGACAGTCCACTGAAGTGTGGCGTGTTTGGATTTCACAAAGTTTTCTTACTCAGAATACCCAGCAAAAGTGAAACCTTGATTAAAAACACTGTTTTTCCTTTCTTTTTCATCACAGAAACTACAGGAATGTGCAGGGATCCTCAAAATTCCTACCACCCAGTGTTTCCCCACTTGTCCTGATAAAAACACAACCCCACTTGTGTGCCTGCGCCTAGTGCCTGCGTCACGAATGGATCACTCCAGGGTTAACAGTAGCCCTCATGCAAGGACTACCATTAATCCTTATGTGATCCAGTCCTATCGCGGGCACTAGGCCTACCCACACAAGTGAGGTACCATTTTTATCGGAAGACTTGGGGGAACGCTGGGTAGGAGGAAATTTGTGGCTCCTCTCACATTACAGAACTTTGTCACCGAAATATGAGGAAAAAGTGTTTTTTTGGCCAAATTATGAGGTTTGCAAAGGATTCTGGGTAACAAAACCTGGTGAGTTCCCCACAAGTCACTCCATCTGGGATTCCCCAAGGTGTCTAGTTTAAAAAAAAAAATGCACAGGTTTGGAAGGTTTCCCTAGGTGGCGGACGAGCAAGAGGCCAAAATCCACAGCTAGGCACTTTGCAAAAAAAAAAACAGGTCAGTTTTCTTTCGGAAAATGTGATGTGTCCCGTTGTGTTTTTGGGGCATTTCTTGTCGCTGCACTAGGCATACCCACACAAGTGGGGTACCATTTTTATCAGGTGACTTGGGGTAACACAGAATAGCAAAACAAGTATTATTGCCCCTTGTCTTTCTCTACATTTTCCCTTCCAAATGTAAAACAGCACCCCGGAATTCAGAGATGTGCAAATAACCACTGCTTCTCAACACCTTATCTTCTGCCCATTTTGGAAATAGAAAGGTTTTCTTGATACCTATTTTTCACTCTCTATATTCCAGCAAATTAATTGATGCATACCTGGTATAAAATGAAAACCTATTTCAAGGGGCAGCTCATTTATTGGCTCTGGGTACCTAGGGTTCTTAATGAACCTACAAGCCCTATATATCTCCGCAACCAAAAGAGTCCAGCAGACGTAACGGTATGTTGCTTTAAAAAATCTGACATCGCAGAAAAAAGTTACAGAGTAAAACATGAAGAAAAATGTGTTTTCAGCTCTATTTCAATATTGTTTTATTTCAGCTGTTATTTTCTGTAGGAAAACCTTGTAGGATCTACACAAATGACCCCTGCTGAATTCAGAATTTTGTTTATTTTTCAAAAATATTTAGCTTTCTGGGATCCACCACTGGCTGTCACTAACTGGAAGGAGGCTGAAAGAACAAAAAGTAGTAAAAATGGGGTATGTCTCAGTACAATGCCAGAATTGTGTTGAAAAATGTGGTTTTCTGATTCAAGTCTGCCTTTTTCTGAAAGCTGGGAAGCTGGTGATTTTAGCAAAGCAAACCCTTTGTTGATGCCATTTTCAGGGAAAAAAACACAAGCCTTCTTCCGCAGCCTTTTTTTCCAATTTACAAAAAAAATAAAAACTTTTGTTTGCTGTATTATGGCTAATTTCTTGGTCTCCTCCAGGGGAAACCACAAACTCTGGGTACCTTTAGAATCCCTAGGATGTGGGGAAAAAAAAGGACACAAATTTGGCATGGATAGCTGATGTGGGCAAAAAGTTATGCAGGCCTAAGCATGACGTACCCCAAATAGCCAAAAAAGGGCTCAGCACTGGGGGATGGGG